>NW_016806392.1:136960-246004 GCF_001698545.2 Rhinopithecus bieti | reverse complement strand
TTTTTTTTGAGACGGAGTCTTGCTCTGTCACCCAGGCTGGAGTGCCATGGCGCAATCTCAGCTCACTGCAAGCTCTGCCTTCTGGGTTCAAGGCATTCCCCTGCCTCAGCCTCCCAAGTGGTTGGGACTACAGGCACCCGCCACCATGCCCGGCTAATTTTTTTTTTGTATTTTTAGTGGAGAGGGGGTTTCACTGCATTAGCCAGGATGGTCTTGATCTCCTGACCTCGTGATCCGCCCTCCTTGGCCTCCCAAAGTGCTGGGATTACAGGCATGAGCCATCACGCCCGGCCTGCTATGACAATTATCTTAGCCAAAACTTAGCACTGCCCTGACTAACTCTGAATGCCACAGCAAATGTGTAGGAATACCACTTACCTGAGCCTTGCCATGAGTCCCTTGATGGTAGATGAACTCCTTCCCCCAAGCACCTGCACTGCTAGATCTGTGGGACAGCAAAAAGCAGAAGTAAACTGAAAATTTTACATATTCAGATCCCCTTAGCTTGTATTCACACTAGTCAAGACCATCTACATTTCAAATATGGGATGAAGACAAATGACTCTGTGTAAAGGTCGCATAAAAGAAATTTAAAATTATGGAGAGCTGTATTACTTTAAGAAATCAGACTAGGTTCTTCTTTTATAAAAATTTCTTCAGCAAAATAAGAAATTTTTAGAAATTTTGCCATAATGGAGAACAGCTGACTATTATAAAAAAGGAAACAGTCTAAGAACGGAACAATTACACAATGGCTTTATGTAAAACTATGTAGGACCAATGGACATTAAGCTGGATGCTAAGAAACAGATCAGAGAAAAAATGTTAAAAGTTAAATATGTCAGAATAAAAGTATAATACATTAATGACAGCATAGTTAAAACAAGAACATCTATTCTGCATAAACTAGAAATATAAATTAAAAGAAGAATAAAACTAGTAACAACTTTATGGAGCAGGAGGAAACAGTAAATTTGCAGTTTGAAAGAGATGAGCGATCAATATTAAGTATACCAACATGAACACACAACTTGGTAAAAATTTGCAATTTCAAGAATAAAATGAAATATTTTTAAGTGTATAATCAGAAAACATAGTGTCTTATTTTGTTTGCCATCATATTGCCAACACAACATAGCACCAAACAATAGTTGGTGCCTAATAAATATTTTGAATATTTCTTAGTTGAATGGATGAAGTTAAAGTCAGAAGGGCATCACGCCTAACACAAATCGCACTAGGATCCAAATACAGAGATATGTGAATTCTTGTGGCCCTATAATTATATAACCAGGTAGATATTACTCGAGGGGAAAACATGTCCAAAATTAAAGACACAAACTCAGGACAACTAGCTAATGAATCTTCCTGAGAAAAAAAGTCCCTCAGAAAAACTTCCTGAAAACTAAGTTACAAAAAGAGACACAACACCATCTGAGTAGAAAACCAAGGTGAAGAGTGACAAGTGACAAAATAATAAAGCTTCAGAATGAAAGATTTTACAATTAAACAACCTAAGACTCGAATCATGCATTTTAGTTGAAGGAAAATGGTTGTATAATGGAACCCTGTTACAAAGGACAAAAAATAACATTTGGGAATGTGTCTTATTTTGTTTGCCATTTTCCACATTAATATTAATACTAAAATAAACTTAGCATTGTAAAAATAGTGGTAAGTAGTAAACATCGGTTTGAGGGTTTGACGCCATTAGTGCCTCTCTTGTCTTCTTTCATTTGGAACAGTTCCCTTGTCTTTCCTTGTCTTTAATAACTGGAGCATCTTTGAAGAATACATCTTTGAAGGCTGGTTCCCATGTAGAATGTGCCTCATTTCAGCTGTAGCTGGTGTTTTATGCTGAGAAATTAAGTAGTTTAGTTGAAAAAAAAAAATGGTTGTGTAATGGAACTCTGTTATAAAGCACAAAAAATAATAAATAATTGGGAGACATTTTCCATATTAATACTAAAGTTTTAATGCAATTTGCATTTTTGGTAGGAATACCACAGACGAGACGCATTCTGCTCAGCGCATCTTATCCAGATGCACCTTTCTCCTCCTGGTTAAGGTAGTGTCAGTCAGATTTCCTTACTGTAAAGTTATTAATAAGTATGTCATAATTCATCAGTATTAATTATCTATGAGTCAGTACTTTGAAGCTATGTCAACATCGTGTTCCTCATCCAACATTCACCCAGGTGCTGCGCGCAGGTCAAGAGACTTGGGAAGCAGATTCTGAGACGGGGACACACACAGACCAAGATGTAGGAGGAGGAGGGGCAGAGGGAGAGGTTGAGCTGTGAGGGGCTCTGTACGGGGGCCTCAGCCTGTCCTGCAGGAGGTCGCAGCCCGGATGCTTGCCTCCTTCCAATTGTCCTGAACGGGGTGAAAGAGCCAGACCTTTCTCCAGCCCCCACTTACCTGTCACTGGAGGTGGGCTGCCTCTGGAGAGGGGATGTCACCTTGGCCGTGGCAGTTCTTGTCACTGTAAAATAATCCTCTAGAGAGGAAATCCCCAAGTTCACAGCTGTTGACATTCCCAGTCCCTAGACCCAAGAGGTCTGGGTCCTGGAGAAGAGATAAGATCTGGGTGGCATACCCCCATGCTATCACATGGGGTAGAACATGCCTGAAAGCCAGAAAGATACGCACAAGGGAAGGGCCATCACAGTGGCCCTGCAAGCAGAGAGCGCTGTGGACACAGATACATCAGAGACAAGTCCTATTGGTCAATGTCAGCCCAGTCTGAGTTCCAGACTTCTCTTCATGGTAACTTACCACAAAAGCAAAACTTCACTTTAAACACTTGCTAACGAAGTGCTGACCCCTGAATTTGTTATGTTTGTTGTGAACTAATTTATCAATGGTAAGGGGGCAAGATAAGGAAAGAAAAATCACAAATGAGAATATTTTGTAATACGCAGGGGAACACACAGGAAGAAAACTGGTGGTCAGGGGTCTAATAATTGCGATTTTCTTGCCAATTGCCTTCAGGGGTAAAAATGTCATCTTCCTGCATAATACATTTTGAAAAATCAATATTTAAGACCTCATCAGAAAGATGTATCACTGAGTAACATTAATATCTCTGCTGACTCTGGGGCAATTTGTTGCTATTTGGGGGCCTTTGACTGTAAAATGCTTAGATAAATAAGTGCTTATGAAGTCTGCAAATTCCAATCAGAAAATTAGGCAGAGTTAACATGACATCTTTTTAAAAAATCTTGTTATGGTTTCTGTATGGGAATATTTGGTTATCTGTGTTTAAATTAAATAGGGCTCCAGTGTTTAAGCTTCTGATCATCACATTTCATATTATGTTTTGGAGAATAATTACATATTACAATTTGGAGAATAATATATTTTAATATGTCCACAGAATCAAAATGAACTACAGGTTGAATATGTTTATGAGCATTGACCAATGCTTAATTCAATAGTTCTCAAAATTTATGCTTTTCTGAGTCCTTTGACTTGTTAGATTGTATCTATTATTATTTTACTGCACCAGAAGTGAAAATAAACGCATTTTCTAAATATTTGTGTATAAATTACTGACAATTAATAATCATTACATGTTACCATAAAAAGCATATTTTAAAAAATAAGCATACTTTCTGAAACAAAAGTATATAAAACAGAACAGTGTTATTGTTTTAAATTTTGAAAAGGTTTTAAGCCTGGCTTAAAATAGTCAGCTGGATTCTCATATTAGCTTCTGCACTGAGAAGAAAATTCAGCCTTATGCAGGCATAGAATGGAAAGAGACAAAGTTTTCAATTAAGGCCTTTATTTTAAGATAATTGTACATTTACATGCAGGTGCTAGAAGCAATATAGAGAGACCCTGTGTACCCTTTGCCCAGATTCCCCCAATGGTAACATCTTGCAAAACCGTAGTGCAATATCACAGCCAAGACATTGTTAATGAGGTCAAGATCCCAAATATTTCACAACTGCAAATATTCTCCCTTTCTATAAAGTTCCATTTTAAGAATATTATGTAAGTGGACTGTAACATTTTGGGATCAGCTATTTTCACTCAGCATAGTTTTCTGGAGACTCATCAGGTTGTGTACAAACTAATGGTTTGTCTCTTTTTATTGCTATTAGTCAGTGTTATGGGTGTACCACAGCGTACTTTGAAGAACATCTGGACTGCTTCCAGAGTTTTGCTATGATGAATAAAACTGCTAAAAACATTAGTGTACAAGCTTTCTGTGAACTGATGAGTCATATGATAATAACATATGAAAATCACAGTTTTTTAGAAACTGTCAATTTTTTTTTCCAGAGTGGCTGTTTTATTTTGCATTTCCAACAACAATTTATGAGTAATCTAGTTGCATTAGTCTGTTCTCACACTGCTATAAAGAATTACCTGAGACTGGGTAATTTATGAAGAAAACAGGTTTAACTGACTCACAGCTCCACAGGAAGCATGGCTGGGAGGCCTCAGGAAACACAATCATGGCGGAAGACAAAGGAGAAGCAAACATGTCTTACCATGGCAAAGCAGGAGAGAGAATGAGGGCGAAGTGTCACATACTTTTAAACCCTCAGATCTCATGAGAACTCACTCACTATCATAAGAGCAGCAAAGGGGAATTCCATCCTCATGATCCATCCACCTCCCTCCCAGCCCCTCCTCCAATTCAACATGAGATTTGGGCAGGAACACAAATCCAAACAATATCACTAGTTTTCCTTAATCTCCACCAGCATTTGCTGTAGTCACAGTTTCTATTTTAACCAGGCTAAAAGTTACATAACAATATCTCATTGTGGTTTTAACTGGCATTTTTCTAATGGCTAATAATATTCTGCATCATTTCATGTGCTGATTTGTCATCTCTATATTCTTATCACTGATACGCTTATTCATGTATTTTGCCCATCTTCTAATTGGATTGTTTTATTGTTTACTGTTGAGTTTAGATAATTTATTTCATATATTCTAGATACTAGTGCTTTGTTGGACATGTGTTTCACAAATATTTCTCTGTCTGTAGCTTGTCCTTTCATCCTTTAAACATGGTCTTTTACCCAGTAAAACTTTTTAATTTTGATGAAATTCTATTTCCTAGTTTTCTTTTATGGATCATGTTTTGGTGTTAAATCTAAGAATTCTATGCTGAGTAGTAGATCCTGAAGGCTTTCTCTCATGATTTTTCCCCTCAATGTTTTATAGTTTTACATTTTACACAGTGATTCATTTTGAGTTAGTCTTTCTATAATAATTTTATAAAGTATTAATTTTTATATAATTTCTGATCTGACCTAGGTGGAGCTGCTGCTAATTCTTCATTTATTCATTTATTTGCCTCTGGATGTACAATTACCCCAGCTCCATTTGTTGAAAAAGCTAAGGTGCTTCCTTTGAATTACTTTTGAATTTTTGCCAAACTTGGTTTGGGTATATTTGCTTGGGCCCACTTCTGGATTCTCTATTCTATTCCCTTGATCTGTGTATGTCTCCTTCCACAAATACACACAATCTTTATTACTGTACATTTTCATATTGGGTAGACTGATTCCTCCTACCTCATTTTATTTTTTAATTTTTTTTAGCTATCCTAGTACTTTTTCAAAATTGTTTTAGGTATCCTAGTTTCTTTGCTTCTTCATATATATTTCATAATAGCTTGTCTTATAAAAAATATTTCTGGTATTTGGACAGGAACTGTGTTCAATCTGTATATCTTTTTTTAACGAGTTGACATCTTTACTATGCTAAATCTTCCACTGCATAATCATGGAATAGTCTCCATTTACTTAAATCTTGAATTTCTTTCATCAGTGTTTTATAGTTTTCAGCATATAATTTGTGTATAAGTATTGTTGGATTTGCACCTTGTATTAGGCTGTTCTTGCATTATTATAAAGAAAGACGAGAGACTGGGTAATTTATAATAAAAGAGGCTTAATGGCTTACAGTTCTGCAGGCTGTACAGGAAGCATAGCAACATCAGCTTCTGGGGAGGCCTGAGGAAGCTCACAATCATGGCAGAAGGTGAACCAGGAACAGGCGTATTGCATGGCCAAGACAGGAGCAAAAGAGAGAGAGTGCATGGCTGGGATGTTGCCATATACTTGAAAACAGCCAGATCTCGTGTGAACAGAGTGAGAGCTCACTTATTACTAAGCAGAAGGCCCAAGCCACTCATGAGGGATCCACCCCTATCATCCAAACATCTTCCACCAGGCCGTCTTCCAACACTAAGGATTACATTTCAAAATGAGATTTGGGCAGGGACAAATAGCGAAACTCGGTCACACCTGTTTCAAGTTTTAAACTATGGTGAATTGTATTATTATAATTTTGGTTCCACATGTTCACAGCTACTGTAGAGAAACATTGTTGAACTTGGATCTTGTAGCTTTGCTGAACTCAATAATTCTAGGAGTTATTGTACAGATTCCTTGCTATTTTCTGTGTAGACGACCATGTCCTCTGCAGAGACAGTTTCTTTCTGTGGAATGTGTGTGACATTTTTCTTGCCCTACTGCCTGGGTTAGAACTCTAGTTTTGACTCTCCATGAAGCCTCCCTTGGCATCACCCAGCAGGAGGCTGAAAGGTACCTTATTGCAGCCTCTTTAGGGTGGGGGACTATTCTCCCCACTCAGCCTTTGTGGCCCAGGTAGGAGTGGAGCCAATGTGTGTTCTGTGATGTTTGGCCGGAGTAGCCATTATCATTTAAAAGCACTCTGTCTTGCTAGAATGCTCCTTTCTTCATCCATTGGCTAAAGAGAACTGGCAGTTCTTGAGGGGTTGGGGGTTTTCTCTCTGTGCCAGTTACCAGCTTGTTCAGCATGGTGGTAACAAGAAAATCCAGGGAACACAGGATCATGTTATTCTGTGTGTCCTGAGGTCCTTAGCCAGTCTGAACCTTTCAGAATCTTCCACAGGTCTCTGTGGATTGGTAAGCCATGACTTGTTATATATACATATACCCCAGGGCTTCTATGGGAACATAGTGGGAAGGAGTAACAAAACATGTGTCTACTTCATCTTCCAGGAGGGGGGGTCTCAGACTTGAGGATATTTTGAAGATACTATCAGATATATATTTCCTCATTCCTTGTTTTCAAAGATGAGACCAAGTAAAATACTCGTTTAGCAAATAATGTGGTGAGATCATTTTGTGCAAGTGAGAATTGATGAATGTTCTTTATCATCAGTACCTGTCATATTCTGAAAACAAAGCATTTCAGAAAGTGTTTATTTAAAGATTAAAATCCATGAAATGTGTTTTACATAAATAGTATTCTTTGTAATATTACATAAGAAAATGTTTGATAATTTGAATTTATAAAATTTATAGGTAAAAGGCAGTTGGATTTAAAAACATAGAATAATCAAAACAGAATTTGGTCACTTTTAGGGTTTGTGTAAATCAGGAATAGGCTTCTGGGTTAATCTTTCAGTCAACATAACAACATATATCTTGATTCTTACTCAGTGTTGCCATTGAATCCTTACAATATAAACCTGATGTTATCAGGGAACTGTATTACCTTTTTTAAAAAATCATTGTAATTGTAGCTAATGTTACAATTTTTCAACACAGATACTTATCTTTTAATGAAATTATGATTTGAGTATGTGTGAAAAGATAAGGAAATGCCTCTGAATACAAAATGGCATGTTAATGTCAGTGAATAAACATCAATACTTAACCAAGTTTTCTAAAGCATTAATATAAACAGAGATGCAGTAGCTTACATGTGATTGCAATCTGAATTAATTTTGACATGTATCCTTCTGATAATTTTGACATGTATCCTTTAAGTTTTATTTTTGAAGTGACTAAATAAGTGTATTAGAACCACTTCCCAAATCTTTGAATTCTGTGCTTTCTTTTTCACTTCTTATCTACATTAGAAATGGAGAAGCCAATTTCCCTCCAGGATTTTCTCCTTGTTCAAGTTTACCCAAGAGAGAAGAGGAATGATATAATGATCAATAGACACCGCTGTTCCTATACTGTAATTATAAAAGTCTCTGATATTTATGTTCACATAAAGAGGGCAACCTTTGAAATGTGCCCTGAGGAAACATTAAAAATAGAGAGGCTGTGGGACTGGACAAGAGAGCTGCAGAGAAAAAGAGAAAGGGAAAGAGAAACCAGCAGGAGAAAGACAAAGCAGGAGAGGGGAAGAGGCAGGAAGGGGTGTTCGCACTCACAAGCCTGGGAATCGAACCAGGAGCCCAGTCCCTGGAAACTGAGGGTTAAGAAGGAAAAGAGGAAGGGAGATTAGTGTAGAGGATGAAAAGATAAGAATGGCAAGGACCAGCAACACCGAATCCTTCTTTATACCCTAGAATAACAGGCATGCAGCAAAATTTTCTCTTTAGGGTATCTTTCTTCCTGGAATCACATCCTGAGGTGTGTCTGCCAACGTTATAGTTCTTCCTGTTATTTCCTAGCAGAAGAACTGGTATTTCAAATCCAAGACCTCCTGGTAGGGCATTGCTAAGGGGATTGGCGTTTCTGGCTGGGCTCTTCCTGATCTAACCCCCAATCTTCCCGTGTCCCCACACCATGCAGTGAGAGAGAGTTTCTCAACCCAAGGGGCCATGTCAAACGAACCCAGCTGGTTCACGAACCTGGTCACAAAAACATTATACCTTCATTTTCAGTAACTTAACTTTACGGGGTAACATCAGTAAAGGCTGATTTGGGAGCCTGAACTTCCCCCAAAAGGGGCCCCAACCCATCCTTGTTGCCCCCAGGCCCCAACTCCATGTCAGTGAAGACCCTGTTGGGATTGGGCCTCCATCACCCCCACACAGCAGTCTCAAAGAGCACACGACCACAGCTACTATGGAAAATGAGGACAAGAAGTCAGGATTTTCCAGAGTTGGGGAGAATTTTTTTTTTTTTTTCTAACTGCAATACAGACAAGATTTTAAAAACCAAAATAATAACCAGTGGCCTATATTTCTTATAATCTGAAATATAATAGCAACATTGTGGAAATAAAGCAGGAAAATGTAGGACTATGTCATGTTACCTCTTATTTTATCACAGCTTGGAAACCTCAGTTCTAAGCCACTCAAAGAACAGGCAGCCACCTGACAGTTTAGGAGTACTGCTTCTTTCGTGTCTTGCTGGAAATGTCCTATCCAGGCCACAGGACACCAGAAAGAAAGAGACTGGTGGTCATTTAGTCCACCCTGAGATATATAGTCTAGAATACTGGGAGGAGTGCATACACATTATTTGAAGATTTTCATGCACTGAATTTTATTGAGAAATTAGAAAATCATTCATAGTTTGAGTGTATTAGCTTTATTTCTTATCGATGAAACAGGTAGTGAACAAGGGAAGATTTTATCATGAGATTGGGCAGAGCTGTATTCTACACCTGAGATGAAAGTGAAACTAACCAGGCTTGATGGCTCGCGCCTCTAATCCTAGCACTTTAGGAGGCCAAGGCAGGAGTTCGAGACCAGCCTGGCCAACATGGTGAAACCCCATATCTACTAAAAACACAAAAATTAGTCAGGCGTGGTGGTGCACACTTGTAATCCCAGTTACGGGGGAGGCTGAAGCACAAGAATCACTTGAACCTGGGTAACGGAGTTTGCAATGAACCAAGATTGCACCATTGCCCTCCAACCTGGGCAATAGAGCAAGACTCAGTCTCAAAACAAAAACAAAAACAAAGCGGGACTAATTTGTTACAGGCTGAAACAATGGGACAGAGAACAGATGTCTGCAAGTGTGCGAGTGTGCAGTGCCCATTCTCTTTGTGTTCGGTGGAGAGATGTGTTTGGCACAGCCCATCAGGACTCACTATGGATTTGTACCTCATCAAAGGGACACTTGGTCCCTGTAGCTTCTCTTTTGGAAGGGCACACCTGATAGTCACCTGCAGAGATACATTAGCCATTCTAGGCTCAGATGCAAAGCCATATGATTTTAGGTGTCCCCGTATGATTTTAGTGGCACAGGAAGTTATAGGAACAGGGTCTGTCTCATGAGGCTCATTTCTATGCAACCCCAAATGAGTCTTTTGATGTAATTGATCAGATACCACGTTTTACCATTAATCCATATCGTCATCAAGCATGATTCTTTCTACCGCAGCCACAAATTTGTTGACCTCTCTTTATCTAAAGTAAAAGAGGGAGGGCTAGTTGCCTCAACCCACCTTTGTTTTCTGCACAAATCAAGTGGGCTCTAACTGAATTTGTGTCCACTTATGCAAACAGCACTTTTCCAGTTGTTGATCAGGCTAGACCTAGGCCAGCTCCTGCCTGAGCAATGGTCAAAGGATAGGTTTCACCCAGAGGGGAGGAAGCTCCGAATGATGGGTGGAGGTGGGGCCAAGTTCAGCCCTGCTGGGAAGCCACATCACATCCTTTCCTTTGCCCTCAGGATCCTATGGTCCATGCAGAGAAATCTGAGCCCCAGATACCCACATCATTCTCCACAGTAACCGGGGTCAGTGCTCTATCATTTAGAGTCACGACAGGAGCAGAGGGTAGGGTATTGGCTGGAGCATTCATTTTCATCCTACCTAAAAGGCACTTCACAACTTTGAAGGCCAGGATTCTGCTAATGGAACAGGATTTTCTACCATGGAACAGTCCCAAGAATTCATGCAAATACAAGGCAACTGAACTTTGAGGGACACCATCAGCTATGCCATAAGAGATTATGTTCTCCCCTCTCACCCTTGGAACCAAGCGCACCAGAGTTCTGCCAGGTCAGAGAGTGGGCTGGACCCCAGAACTGATATCAAGAAGGACAAAATCTCAAAGAATGGGGAGTAGTCTGACCTGATGGCTTCCTTTCAGGCATTTTATGGCATAGCAGGAATGCATACATTTTAAGAGTATGGGGAAGATGCCTGCTTGCCTGCTACAAGAAAAGAAGTACTGGCTAATCTCTAGATGAAACTCATCATTCTTTTGCTGATCCTCTTTTGCCCTTCCTTACATCTCTCTTGATTCTGTCTTTTCACCCACCTCTGAGGAACTTGACCTAGTGAGCATGGCTAGTGATTCATTCTTGTAACAAGCCAGACTGACGGAGCTTGAGGCACTACTAGACAGGTGTACTGCCATATCCCCAGGCTCTGCTAAGCCTGCTTTCCCATCTGGGCTTTCCGTGTTTATTCCATTTATTTCCTTCTGAGCAAATCCTACATTTAAGAACCAGAGGTGCACTCTTAAATCTGAGAATTTGACCAGGCTCTTCTCTTTGTCTTGCTTTACCTCCTCCTTTTTTCCCGGTCCCATTTTTCCCAGCTGCTTGGAATGTTTAGACTTCCACACTCACACGCAAAGTTGCCTCTTTGCAATCTCATTATAATTGCCTTACTGGAGCAGCCATGCCTGCCCCTTCATGATTTCCAGTTAGATTATTCATTTTTAGTAGGCTGCCCTTTATTAACTCTGCACTAACCACCACTGACTGTCTACACTCTTTCCTAGCAGAAATTTTATAAACAAACAACTCAAGCCTTCACGTGACAGCACAGGACTGTGAGGGAGGCCAGTGCCCTCTCCAGATCCCCCAAAACCCAGATGGTATTAGAAAAGACTGCTGCTTCAACCCCTTGCCTGGCATCCTAGAGGTTGGGAGTCTTTTGTACCTTCTTCCTTTTTCTTAATAGGAAAGTCAAAAAAGGGGGTTTCAGAAACATGAGAAGGAATTAACAGATAAGAACAGGAAGGCAATTCTGTGTCCCCATTCTCAGTAAATGTACTGCTTTGGGATTTCTAAGGTCTGTTCCCTCAGGGATATAAGGGCTCCACAGAGAGACCTTGGAGCCAGATTGTCACCAGTGACCCATCCATTCTCAGATTTAGTGACTTCCCATATGTCCCAGGGGTACTGTCCCCCACTCCTGGAATAATTCATTCCTCAATACTGTTATCCACCCTACCTGTCTCATGGCTCTTTCTAGCAGCTGGCTCAGGAAAACGCTCATGGCATCATTTGGTGCTGCCTAGACTCCTGATTTTAAGGTGAGAGGAGGCAGGAATCTCTGTCACGCCAGCTGCTTGTGAAGAGGTAAGTATGGTCTAGGGCAAAGTGGAGGCGTCTTGGTGCTGTGCTACAGCAGATAAACCACGTCGACATGAGATAAGCCTGGGAGTGACTATCATGGATGAAATAAGCATGTGAGTCTCCAGTGCTGAGCACCTGGGGCCCAGAACCACCTGTTTAAGATGCCTCCTTCAGCTGGGCTCCCTCAGAAGCAGAGCCTTGACGCAGGCATTCAGATCCATCCAATGACTTACTTGGGTGGCATGGTAGACTGCCAGCAACATGGCTACCAATCATTATTTGAATCCCTGTGCAGACATGCCACTATTATCACCAAAAGATGGAGCCTGTTTCTGCTCTCTGAATCTGGGCTGGCTCTGTGACCTATTTTGACCAATAACAAATAGCAGAGGTGGTGTTCTAAAAGCTTCTGGTCCAAGCTTTAAGAGCAGGACCAGAAGGATTTCTCACAGCAATTTTTTTTAACATTTTGGTTTTTTTTTTTTTTTTTTGGTTCACATATAAAATTGTATATATTTATCATGTACAACATAATTTTAAAATATGTATGCATTAAAGCAATATAAGTAACATATATATTACCTCACATAGTTATCATTTTTTTCTGGTGAGAAGACTTAAAATCTACTCTCAGCATTTTTCAAAAATAAAATGTTAGTAACTATAGTCACCATGATGTATAATGGATCTTTTGAATGAATTTCTCCTGTCTAAATGAAATTGTGTATCCTTTGGTGAACCCTCCCCAACCTCCCCTGTCACACCCCTGCTAACCATCCTTCTCCTCTCCCATATATGAGTTTAAACTTTTTAAGATTTCACATGTAAGTGAGACTATATGTGAATTACAGTATTTGTCTTTCTGTGCCTGGCTTAATTCATTTAACATAATGGCCTGCAGGTTCATCCATGTTGTTGCAAATGACAGAATTTCTTTCTTGTTTGTACTCTTTGGATCCATTTGGACTCAAGCTGACAGGTAAAGAAGCTTGGATTAGACCACAATATGCTGAGATCACAAGGAAAAGTCCCAGCCATTCCGGCTACCCAGTATTCCAGCCCTAACTGAGCACTCTGATGGAGACAGTTGTATGATTGAGCCTAGTTGACACCACATGTCCAGAAACACTGCCCGGCAGAACCCAGCAAACCCACAGATACAAGAAATTGCTTAAGGCCAATAAGTACTGGGGTCATGTGTTGCATACTAAGAGTTAACTGATCCAGGAGGTGATATAAGGAAGCAGTAGTTGGGGCCCTGGGGGTGGGAAAGTAGAACTGGGGAGGGAAAGAGGCCAAGGAAGTGGGCATTGGTGAGCATTTTCCTGCTGTGCGTAACTGAAGTTTGGTCTTCTGGAGAAATCTGGCAGACAGAGCTGAACATGCCTCAGTATTATCTGGCCTGGGAAATAGCAAGTCAAGTAATTCTTCCACCAATTGCCATTGGTCATTGGGTGGGGATGCCACCTGGGAGATTACCTCTCTAGGATGTTGGTTTGCCTCAGAAAGAAAATAGTACTCATGGTCATAGGTGGCATAGTACGACTGGCATGAACAGGAACCACAACTGCTGAGGAGATGTGGGTGGGAAGCGTCAGCTGCGTTATCACCTGTAGATTTTAGAAATATTGTCCCATGGAAATATGTGAAGAAGGGTTGCTCTCATCTCAGCTGGATCATGGCTAAAGAAGCCAGAAAGTGTCTTGAGACCATCTTGCTTGCTCCACAGGGACTCTGCTCCAGGAACACAAAGTTGGGCTGAGAATGACACAGTCCCATGAGAAATTAGAGATTTTGATGTGAAAGAAGAACTTTTTCTACCTCTAACTGGGCAGTGAGCAGCACCAGAAGAATTCTTCACAGTACTTCTTTGTGCCCCTGGGCCACTTAGTTCTTATATCCACAGATGGCTGAAAACTGAAAATTAATAGCACAATACCATGGGCAGCACAGGAGAAATCAAACCCTGCCCAAGACAATCAGAGATGTGTACTCAGCTGAAGGGGATATCCCAGATAACCAGACAGCAAAGCAGCTACTCAGTGGTATAAGGAGGATGAAGGGGTCTGTTAGAAACAAGTTGGGTATTGTATGGCAAGGCAACAAACCAAGGTGCAAGCCAGAAAGAAACATGAGGAGCTGAATTAAGAAGAAATAGTAGTAAACTAATTTTAGAAAGTCAAATCCAAATTAGAAGTAGCTTACAACATAGAGTATCTCTAATCGGCCTTGTGACAGAAGACATGTGAATCAAGGTTCACAATGATAATAATGTTTTTAATGCAAAGATGATAGAGGAAATAGAAAATATGAAACCTATGCAGTAGTAGCACTTCACAAAAAAGAAACATGAATAAATCAATTAGAAACAATAGTTAAATTTAAAAGAAAACATTTTTATTTCTGACACAGATAGGTCTGAATCTGCAAATTGAAAAGGGCTCCCATGTGCTGTGCATCTGCTTGCTCCCTGCCTGCCAAGCTGCCCCGCCCCAACTTCTTATCAATTTAGATGCACAGAAGGTGAATTTCTGAGAAAATATGGAGAACAAGAAGCTAAAGTGTGGTGGGGTGGGGTGAATGCCTTCAAAAAGGCAGTACAGAGGAGTGGTTGAAAACACAGACTGTGGCTTCCAGGGTTTGAACTAAAGCTCCTCCGGTTATTATATGTAAAAGCCTTGGGCAGGTTCCTTTTCTTCTTTGTCCCTCTGTTTCCTCGTTTGTACTTGATATGATGTCAATCTGCTTAAATGCTCTAAGACTTTACTTGTGGCCTAACATGATTTCTCCTAGAGAATGTTCCATGTGCACTTCAGAAGCATGTGTATGTTGCTGCTGTTGGATAGAAAGTTCTATACGTGTCTGTTAAGTCTATTGATCTAAAGTGTTGTTCAAGTCCAATGTTTTTGTATTGATATTCTACCTAGATGATCTGTCCACTACTGAAAGAGGGATATTGCACTATTACTGTATTGAAGTTTACCACCCTCTTCAGATCTTTTAATATTTTCTTCATATATTTAGGTACTTAGATGTTGGGTGCATATATATATATATATATACATATTTAATAGCAATTCCTTTAAGCCAGACCTAGTGATGATGAACTCCCTTAGCTTTTATTTGTCTGGGAAAGTTTTTATTTCTCTTTCATTTCAAAAAGATAGCTTTGCTGGGTAAAATATTACTGGTTGGCAGGTTTTGTTCCTTCACCATACCACATTAAATATATCATCCCACTCTCTCCTGCCCTGCAGGATTTCCGTTGAGAAATCTGCTGATAGTCATATTGGGACCCTCTTTTTATGTGGTGTATTTATTACCTTTCACTGCTTTCAGAATTTTTTCTTTGTCTTTGATAGTTTATTATATATCTTGATAAGCTTCTCTTTGGGCTGAATTTGATTGGAAACCTCTGTCCTTTCTCCAGATTAGAGAAGTTGTGAGCCATTCTTTCTTTAAATATGCTTTCTGGCCCATTTTCTCTTTCTTCTGCTTCTTGAAGATCCATTATAAGTTAGTTAGGTCTCTGGATGGTTTCTCCCCATGATTCTCATAGCCTTTTTCATTCTTTTTTTTTTTTTTCTTTTGCTCCTCCACCAGAATAATTTTAAATATTCTAATTTTTTCTTCAGCTTCGTCAAGGCTGCTGTTGAAGCTTTCTATTATTACATTTTTTCAGTTCAGTCATTTTATTCTTCATCTTTAGGATTTCTACTTATTGTTTCTATTTTTTGTCAAACTCATTTTATAAATGCATTGTTTTTCAAATTTTATTTAATTTATTAACCCATGTGTTCTTGTAGTTCACTGAACTTATTTATAAGGATTATTCAAATTACATTTCTTTTGTTTCATCAATCTCCCTTTCTTTAGAGTTCATTGTTGGATCTTTGTTAGTTTCTTTTAGAGGCGTCATGATTTTCTGAGTCTTTGTAACCTCTGTGTTGTTGCTCTGATAGCTATACATTTGAGGAGGCTCCTTTTGCAGCTTTTACAAGTGTTCTTTGGCAGGGATAGTCTTTCACTATTTAGTGTAGCCTATGATTCTGGATAAGCCAGCTGGTAGGCCCTGGGTAGGAAGAGGTTGCTTTTAGTTTCTCTAGATGCCTGGCTGCTGTCTTTGCTTTGGGTTTGGGTGGGAGACATGGTTGAGATCTGCTATTCAGCAAAACTACTGGCTGAGCTCTGCAATAAAGCTGAGTTGCTGGATGGGCCCTAAAATCACCTCTGATTAAGCTGGCCATAGGGTGCATTGCCTGGCCAGGTGGCACTACTCTTTGAGTTCAGCAGCTGGGCAGGATTGCAAGAGGGGCCCTGAGGTTAGGTGGAGTTGCTGATCAGAATGGATGGGACCAGTTGCTATGCACATTAGAAATGCATGTTTGAGTTTTGCCTCTCCGTCTGGGCTGGACCATGGAGTGGGCTTTGAGGCTTATCTGCGGATTGTTTAAATTTCCAGGTGTGGCAGATCTAGCTCCTAATCTTTGCCAGAAATTGCTGCACTGGCCATCTCCCTCCCTGGTTAGGGCCCCAGGACAGGGTCAGAGCTGGTCCTGGAGACTAGCTATCTAAGATTGTAAGCCAGGTAGTACATCCCTCTACTTCTGAGAGTGACCAGCTCAGTTTTGCACCTGGGCCATGCCGTTAGCTGGTACCTCTGATCAGGAATCACTGCTGCCAACTACAAAGACTTACCACCAAGATCTTCATGGTGGTTGCTGCAGGCTCTACCTTCTCACTTTGTTTCTACTTGACCCCAGGTGACCCATTTGTGCTGTTCCTCACTGTGTTTCTCTTCAGATGAGACTGAAGTAGGCTTCCTGGGAAGCATTTCAGAAGGCTAAAGAGTCTAGATTTCCACTTCCAGTTCTCTTTTTCCTCCATAGTAATCATGATCCTAGGAAATTCTCTCTGTTGTGCTGTGCCTTCTTGGGAGAGAGGTGTAATGTGATCAAAGTGGGATTATTTAGCTTACCCTTTCCATGCATTTTTTATATACATATACAACTCCGTGGATGATGCAGGTGACTCAGGCTTATTCCCAATTTCACCAAGATGTTCTTATCTGTGTGTCATTACTAGTTAAAATTTATGCAATGGGGAGTAAAGCTTCCTATTTTACCCTCTTGCTGAGATCCTCATTCCTAATTTGCAATGGTGATATACTGCTATGCACCTTATAGAATTCTATGTATTAATACTTGCAAAAATAATTATAATACTGCTGGTGCATAGTAAGTAGTAAATAAATGTTAGCTCTTATGATTTTAGGGGCACTGATACTCTGTTTCAGATGCAAAAACACATAGTTATTAGTCTATTAATTTTAGTATTCTGTTACCATCAATGTTAAAATTAGTAAATACTACAGATGGGCTCTGGCCTAAAATATTCTCTATACATTTTGGTACTATTTTGGAGATTGGTATACTTTTCATGAGTATTCTAATGGAATATTTTGAAAAGTCAATTAAAATATACTGTCTGATACTATATTCTGTTAATCAAAACCTTCCAAGTCAAGTTTTCAGCAAAACCATTCAGTTGAAAATACTTGTCTTTATAATGTTCTTATACTACTCCCTCCTTTAAATATTTTTCCCAAAACATCATTTGGATAAATAATCTTCTCTTAACAAAAAAGAGCCTCTTGTTCTGCCATGTAACAGTTTGTCAGTTAAGCCAGGTCCTTTCCACATAATTTCCAGGTGAGAAAGTCACCCATATATACTAAGGAATGGCACAAAGAAAATAAACATTTCTAGCCTGGTATGTCTAGGATAGGACACAGGTAAATGAACACTCATAGGTTAATAACCTTATCACTCAGTATAGGCAAAAGCACATCTCAATCTCAAATCTCTCCCTTTGGTATGTTTCAGGACCAAATGTCTTTTCATGAATATATTAGCTTTTGTTTATGTTTTTATCACAGCTCACTTATTACAATCTGTTTGCCAGCACTTTTATCAATGTCTTTGTTAACATAAACCTTTATTATTACTCATAAAATTACCAAGACTAAATATTTATTTAGCTATCTTACTGTGGCTATGAATTTTACAAGGTGACTATCTGATGCATAAAAAAAAATTTATCTTACTATGCTGTAAATTTACTACCCTCTTAATTTCCTTCAGTGTCTCAATGAGAAACTTTATACCCAGACATTTGGAAAGCCACACTCATTTATCCTGTTGCTCATAACTCATTTAAAAACCATAATAACATTTATGCTCTCACCAATTGCTGAGAGCTGCCCTAGACCTTAGCAGGTTTAAATGCCAAATTTTAAAACCACAATTAAAATATTTCATCAGTTCATGAGGCTTATCTCTTTCTTTTTCATAAGTGCTTGCAATATCATGGATCTTTTTTGTCATGTTCTGCACATTTTGTTTAAGCATACTAACACATGAGATTATTCTAATAATTGTTCATTTAGGTGTAAAATTACGCTTAAAATCACCAAAGTAAACATATTTACACTGAATTTTGAACAATTGTATCTGTACAACTTATATAAGATTTCCTCAACTTGTCTTCATTACAAAAAATCTTAATAGAAAATCCTAGTTATGTCCTAATATTTGAACTATAACTATTTCTTGGTGGTATTTTTTTCTCAATGATTTCTACCTTTTGTTTTCTTTCATCATGCCTTCCATTTTTTGCTGTGAATTTAAAATATTTATAAAGGAATTTTACAATTGTGAATAATAAAAGTGAGTTTTGTGAAAATTATCAGTTTGCAGAAATTGATATTCATTTGTATTTCTTTACCTGAAGATACTGTTCATGCTTATGTCCTTATTTTTTCTTTGTTTTTAGCAGCTTTATTGAGATATAATTTCACATATCGTACTATTCATCCATTTAAAGTGTACAATTCAATAGATTTTAGTGTATCCACAGAGTTAGACAATCATCACCATAATCAATTTGAGAATACATGTATCACTCTGAAAAGAAACCTCATACCCAAGACTAATTACTCCCATTTTCCAGCCAACTCCTAGAGGGAGAGAAGGAGATGGGACAACGGAAGCAGAGGTTGGAGTGATGCAGGGAAAAACCATGAGGCTGGGCATATAGGCAACCCATAACCATTGAAAGAGGCCAGGAAACAAATTATCCTACAGCACCTCCAGGAAGGCTGACAGCCCTGATGCCTCTGTGATCTCAGCCCAGTGAAATTCATGCCATACTTCTGACTACAGAACTAAAAAATGATAAATTTAAGTCCTTTTTAAGCCACCAAACTTGTAATAATTTGTTATAGCAATGGTAGGAAACTAATAGACTAGGGTATAGGGAAAAATGACTTTTGTATACTGACAGTGCAGCCTGCTGAACTCATATTTAAAAAATATTTTAGTACATTTCTTAACATGTTCTATGTACACGATCATGACATCTGCAAATAGAGATAATTTTACCTCATTATTTTTAATCTGGATGCCTCTTACTTCTTCTTGATGAATTGTCCTGTCTGGAACCCCCTATTCAATTCTGAATCAAGTGGTAGGAATGGACATCTTTGTGTTTATGCTCTGAGAGGATGAACATTCAGTCTTTCAACATTAAGCCTGGTGGTGTTAACCGTGGGTATTTTTGTCTTTATAATAGTGAAAGAATTCCCTTCTATTTGTAGTTTGTTGACTATTTTTATCATGACCTTGGATTTCATCAAATGCTTTTTCTGTGTCAACTGAGATAATCATGTGGCTTTTCCCTATGTCTTATGGATACCTACGATTTTAAAAATCATATATAGTGTGTGAACCCTGAAAATTTGAGACAGGTCTCAGTTAATTTAGAAAGTTCATTTTGCCAGTGTTGAGGACGAATTCCCATGACACAGCCTCAGAAAATCCTGACATGCGCCCAAGGTAGTAGGGGCACAGCTTAGTTTTATACATTTTAGAGAGACATGAGACATCAATCAATATATGTAAGAAATGCAGTGGTTGGGTCAGGAAAGGCTTGACAACTTGAAGCAAAGGCAGGAAGACTGGAAGTGGGGAGGGAGCTTCCAGGTCACAGATAGGTGAGACACAAATGGTTGCATTCTTTTGAGTTTCTGATTAGCCTTTCCAAAGGAGGCAATCAGATATGCATCTACCTCAGTAAAAAGAGGTAGAATTGAATAGACTGGGAGGCAGGTTTGCCCTGAGCAGTTCCCAGCTTAAAGGGACCCAAGATATTTTCCTTTCACAAGTAAGACACACAAACATGAAAATGACTTTCACGACGCAAAAAGTGTAGTTTCCTCAGAGTTTCCGAAGCAGGATGTATGGCTTGCCATGCAGGGCACAAGGGGAAGCAATGGGGTCTGTCAGAAGACAGAGGGATTGAGGAGAAAAGTGGGTGGCGACTTTTGTTCTGGTTCCCACAAAAATCAGGCAAGGAAGGTTAAGCTGGCTTGGAATCGGATGGTTTGAATCATTTTAGCAGGCTCTGAGGCTTAAGAACTGTCCCAGCAATCTAACTGTTGGACACCTGCTCCTGGGAAATAGTGACAGACCAAGAGAAAAGGTGGGTGGATGTGTGGGCGCTGGGTGGATTTTTTCCACAGAAAATGTGTTCTTGGAGGTAGGTGGTTTGCTGTCTCTAGGAAGTGGGTAGCCCTGGGAGGAGCAGTTCCTCCAGCGTCTACAAGGCCCACATGTGAAAGCATCAAAAGAAGAAACAAATAAAGAGAAAATAAAAGACACATTTAATATACCCTCCATTCTGTTAATATAGTATACTACATTAGTTGACTTTTGGATATTAAACCAATTTTGCATTCCTAGGATAAATCCCACTTGATTATGTTATATAATGATTTTTATATGTTGCTGGAATTTATTTGCTAGTAGTAGTCTATTGAATATTTTGCCTCTGTATTAATAAAAGATTTTGGGGTGTAGCTTCGTTTCTTATTTTTATTTCATTTTCCTTTGTGATGTCTTTGGTTTTGTTATCAGGGTAATGATGACCTCATAGAATGAGTTGGAAAGTGTAGAGTATTATTCTTTTTTTTTTTTTGAAGAGATTGTTAAGGACTGGTGTTATGCCCAGACCATTTATTCCCCGAAGAAGACCACCAGAGTCCAGAGTCAAAGCCAAGCGGCAAGGATCTTTAATGCAAGTTCGAACTTGGTCCCTCCGTTCTACAACATACAAGAGGGCCCCAAACAATGCGTGTGCTCGCTTTTTATAACCTGATGAAAACAGGATATGTAAGGTTACAAGGGAATTCTTCTTGGTTACAGCATTACAATTGGTTAACGTATTAAGTTATACTTTTAGCAGCTTTCTTATTGGTTCCTGCGCTTTTACAAACGGTTGTAACCTTATCGGAGATTCTCCAGGTGTTGTTTTTCTTTGAGATATATGGAGGAATGTGTTTGTGTCGGGCCCAGGAAGTGGAGGCATATGGGGGGGATGTCTCAAGGCTGTGATATATGGAGGAATGTGTTTGTGTCGGGCCCAGGAAGTGGAGGCATATGGGGGGATGTGATGTGTCGGGCTCAAGGCTGTGATATAGGGAGGAATGTGTTCTTTCACTGGTTTTCTTTAAATGCATGGTAGAATTCACTCATGAAGCTATCTGAGTCAGCTTTTTTTTTAAGTGAAGTTTTTAAGTTACCAGGCAATCTCCTCCTGTATCTCTTGATTGGCTTCCTCATCTCTAAAGCAGTGAGAGTCAGTCCCACTTTACCTATGTCTCAGTACAGTTGCAAAGATTAAATAAGAAGTTATACATACTGTCTTGTGAACTAGGGAAGTCTTTCCAATATTAGGTGTTGAAACAGCCAAGTAAAAAGGGACCTACCTGCACACTGGTAGGACAAAGTGGAGCCTCTGGAAGTTCATGCCATTTGCAGCGGGGAGGAGTGTGGTCTCTCCTGTTCCTATGTGGGAACCTGGGATTCAATCTGTCAGGCAGGACTCTCTCTCACTTTGCTAAGAGTCCCAGTTCCTTTTTTTTTTCCTTTTCACCCAACAGCCCCTGCCCTATTCACCCTACAGTGTGTTCAGGTGCCTAAATTATCCTGGTCATGTGGCAAGAACCCGTTTTTTCTTCCTACAACAGTGAGATTATGTAGAATAGATGAATAAAAGGAAAATAGATTTTTAGTAAAGACAAAGTCAATCACACAGCATGAAGAACATGCAACTGTAAAAGATTATATTAGAAGAAGAAGAAGACACCAAATGTTTTCTCTAGATTAAATACGGATTGCACTTTTAAACAACTTAAGAACCATTTAATCCTCCATATTTTAAATAAACTGTTTCATTTTAAAATAATTGTTCTTCGAAGAGAACACCAAAGATACAAAAAATTTACATAAGAAAATAGAAAGCATTACAACTAATACTGATTTAGCATACTGAAGCTGTCCACAACTTGTACGCATTTTTTTCACATGCACATAGTATTTAGCTTTTTTCTGACTTTTTAAACATCTGTCTACACATCATCAAGCTCCTAAGCAAACAGCTAATTTTTGTATTTTTAATACCAGTGCTCTCTCATTTTACTTCAAATATCAGATACCACTTTTTTGACCTTGGCCCACTGTTTCTTGTTCCAGCATCTGTTCTCCTTACAGCTCCAGGTTACCTGGTTACTGATTAATGGAAAGATATATTTCTATAAGCACCTGTTTCAGCACTTGTGTTGTTATAAAGGAATACCTGAGGCTGGGTCATTTATGTAGAAAACACATGTATTTGGCTCATGGTTTGGCAGGCTGTGCTGCATAGCACCAGCATTGGCTTCAGATGAGGGACTCAGGCTGCTTCCAGGCACCAAGGAAGGTGAAGGGCAATGCACATGTGTAAAAATCACATGGTGAGAGAGGAAACAAGGGAAAGAGTGTGAAGATGCCAGGCCCTTTTTAACAACCAGCTCTCCAAGTAACTCTCTCAGGAACTAATAGAGTAAGAGCTCACTCACCACTGCAGGGATGGCACGAATCCATTCATGGGAGATCCACCCCCATGAGCCAAACACCTCACACTAGGCCCCACCTTCAACACTGGAGATCGCATTTCAACATGACGTTTGGAGGTTAAAATCTAAACTATAGCAGAACCCAAATCCTGCCTGCTGCTGGGACTCACTGTTGATGCGGATAGGAGACTAGAGTTAGGGGGAAAATGCTTCATGAAGACACACACACACAAATACAACCTCATTCTTCCTTGAAGGGCAACATCATGGGTCTCTATCCTCATCCTCCTTGCTTTCCACGATACCCCAAACCCTCCAGCACTCAGTTCCTCCTATTAAGATTAACAACAATGTCTCTGCTGCTGACTCCCTTTCTATGGAACCAGGCTGTTTCTGATTTAGCTGTTCTTTCCAGAGGCTCATGTGGTCTAAAATATTCGGGGAGCTCCAGGAGCCCCTGCTATGGGTCCCAGAACGCAAGGGGCAGGCCTGTTTTTCTCTACCCATCTTGTGCCCTGTCCCTCAACATGAGTTCCTCATAAATGTGGGACGCTGAACCACGATGGGTAACATTGGACTCAGGACTGTGGACATCCCAAATGCAGAGAAGGTGTGGCTGCCTGGTTTTATGAATCTTTAAGCTGGAGTGCTGGAAACAGGGAGGTCTAAATTCCTCCTATGTATAGGACTAGACCTTCAGCAGCTAATTGTGTGTTTGCTTCCTCCTTCACTGCCCCTTTTTTTGGAGGAAATCTTTTCCAAAATCTAGAAATAAGTGCACAGGTAACCTTTATCTTCTTTGTTGTGACTCTCAGCTTTTTTTTTCCTATCCCTTCCCAAGTGGTAGCACTTTTCTTTGAGGTGGGGTCCCAGTCTCTTGCCCAGGCTGCAGAGCAGTGACGCAATCATAGCTCACTGCACCCTGGACCTCACAGGCTCAAGCGACCCTCCCACCTCAGCCTTTGGAGTAGCTAAGACTACAGATGCTGCATTTTGTTGTTGTTTTAAAGATGGAGGGTAGAGGGGGTTCACTACATTGCCCAGGCTGATCTGGAACTCCTGGCCTCAAACAGTCCTCTTGTCTCAGCCTCCCAAAGCACTGGGATTACATCTGCTTGCCACTATGCCCAGCCCAGATGGAAGAATATTTTGAGAATCCACTGCTGACTAGATCAGTTTTATCCTGGAAGTTTAAATCACGTTGTTTGTATGTGAGGAGAAAATATTCATTTGGCTAGGAGATGAGATGAACTGTGACACCAATTTTTTAATACGGTGTGATTTTTAAAAGTAAAATGGCAAAATGAATAACTTCCTATAATTATTTCTACTATGTCACAAATAATTTGGCACAATGACAAAAAGAGCAATTCAGAATGATTTCTAGAAAATTGACTAACAGAATAATATTGCATTTTAATAAAAAGATAATTATCTGCTTTAAATACTTACTAATTTATTTTAAAGGTAAATCCATACAACATAATAGTGCATTCTTATCCTTGCTGTTAATTCATCAAATACTATGCATTCAAGTATTTTGCTTCAAGTTCATATCAAGATCATAAGCATTCATTATCAAGTCAAAATAAAAATGAATTGGTACCAGAAAAAACTTCCACTGGCTTTCATAAAAACTGCTTTAAAATTTAGTACTCAGAGGATAATCAAAAGAACTAGTGCTCTATATTCAGAAGCCAATTCCCTATTTGAAATGTGAACAGATAAAATGACTTCAAGGAAATGTTTTTAATTATTGTACTAACATGCTTCAATATTTAGCATGTTAAGGGAATGCAACAAAATCTTAAGCAATAGAATTTCAAAATCAAAGTTTCTATTCCACCATTATTAGTATTCTAATGGTCCCTTGCCAACAATATACCAGGAAATTTTAAAAGCTTCGCAGACAGAAACAAGAAATGAAGGCTTTTATCATTACTAAATGAGAAAGCAACAGAAAAGAGTTTAAATATCCAAGGTAAAATATGTAACAATCTCGACTTCCAAAATAACTCTATTACAAGCATTTATAAAACAACTACATTTAGTATTTTAGAAGGAATAAAACGTTCATACTATCTTAGGAATTTCAACATAAAATACACCTTTTATAGTCATGTAACAACTTTTTGTTCTGAGATTTTGTTTTGTTTTGTTTTGTTTTGTTTTGTTTTGTTTTGTTTTGACTGAGTTTTGTTCTTGTTGCCCAGGCTGGAGTGCAATGGCACAATCATGCCTCACTGCAACCTCCGCCTCCCGGGGTCAAGTGATTCTCCTGCCTCAACCTCCCAAGTAGCTGGGATTACAAGCATGTGCCACCATGCCCAGCTCATTTTTGTATTTTTGGTAGAGACGGGGTTTCTCCATGTTGGTCAGGCTGGTCTTGAACTCCCGACCTTGGGTTATCCGCCTGCCTCAGCCTCCCAAAGTGCTGGGATTACAGGTGTGAACCACCATGCCTGGCTTGTCCTGAGAGTTTTTTAAACTTCTAAATTCTTCAATATTTATTAAGGTGAATTTTAGTGTGACGAATATTTTTTGTCTATTATGATCGGTTATTTTAACACTAAAATAGTATTAAATAATAAATAAAATAGGTTATTTTAGTGTTAAACTATTTAAAATTTTATATCTTATATTACTTATTTTTACAATTATTGTAACTACCTAGATGTGACTATATTGAGCAGTTCAGAAACATTTTCAAATACATAGACATTTATGATTAAAAAGTTAAATGTATTTCCTCCTATTAAATTATGCTACAGCAACACAGAAAGGAGTGAAAAGTAAAATAGATCCTCTTGCTATCAATATAGTCTATTATTGGGTCCAGTATTAAATTTTTGACATGACAATGTGAACTATTTTGTTTGTATCTGTCATCTACATTATTTTTCATTAGGATTTCCCTCATTCTCACTATCTGCATCTTCCTTTGTTGTGTGTTGTGGGCAAACTGAAGAGAAATCAAGTGCTGTCATAGCAAAGTAATCAAGTGCTGTCATGGCATAGAGGACTGCCAAAATGGTATAAATTCTTAATAAAATAATGAAATTTGCCTCAATGGTTTTAAAGACATGGGGCATGTTCTCCTATATTCTATGTCACTTTCAAATTGAATCAGTCAGAAGCATTTAACCATAGCTTCCAGTGTCTTAACTACTTCTTCATTCTCAAATACTGAATCCTGGTTTTTGCCCCTTGTACCTGAGACAGTCTGGCTAGCTTGTAGCTGACTTCCTGCCAAGTTTCTTCCACATTCACAGCATACGTGTTCATACTTCCTAGTGTGTTTTCTTAATTTTGTCCTTCCTTGATGAATAATTTATAGTGACTTCCTCTCCCACATAGTTTTTTATTAATAAGAATGAACAACAAATGTATTAGATCTGAAATCCAAATTCAGGTATCTATAACCCTCAGAGTAAAGTATTTCTCTCTTGTGAGTAATGTGTTTAAAAATATATTAAATTATTGTGGAACCTACATATTAACTTGAATTATCTTTATTTCACTGTTACTTGAATATTCACAATGTAAACTGCGAATTTCTTAGGCTTTGGATTTCTGTGAAAATACAGAGTTAAAGCGATTTAGTAAGTTAATGCAAACAAAATTAAAATAATATTAAATCGATAAAATGAAGATGCTTAAAACCACTGCTAGTTGTGGTAATACCAGCAAGATGACAGAATAGGAGCATTTTGCTCTTATCTCTGCACAGAAGCATCAATTTTGACAGCCATTGGCAGACGAGAGTACCTATGTGAAAGTCCAGGAGTCAAATCAGGAAAATCCAACACACTACTGGAGCAAAAAAAAATCTGAGAACTGATGGATTGAAGAGAATACTTTACTCCTGTCACCCCTCGCACAGGCAGCACAGTTCTGTGTCAACAAACGCTCTTGACACACGATTTCCTTCACAGGATAAAGTGAGAATGTAGTGAGTGAGCACTCAGCTTTCCCAGCTATGAGAGATGCTGCCCCAAAAATCCACTTTTTCTCATCCCACCCAGAATGCTGAGGTAATCATCATGGTTGGGAGGGGGTGGGAGCAGAGAACAGAGAAGACGTAGCAACAGAGGCTCAGAACTCAATCAAAGCTGGATCTTACTAACCACTTCGTGTACTACATCAGTAAGTCCACACATTAGCCACTTCAAAAAAACTTACCTTAGGACCTGCCAAGGTCTCATGGGCATACCCAATGCATCACACACCTCACTCCCTGTCACCCCATGGCTGACTCCCCACACAGCACAGCAGAGAGCAATTGTGAGCCTCTACAAATAGCTCTCGAGCATGCTTAGACAGTGGACTTAACATTGTGAGATGGAAAGAAGGACACAAAGTTATGTATTGCAGTGCATCACTCCAGGGAAAAACAAATTGAACACTTCAAGCAACCAGCCTGGCTTTGCAGGATTGAGAGAAGGCATACAATCATAAAAATTATTTTTCAAAAGAGATCAAACGTTGTGGAGAAGATAATCCATAGAAAAGGTCAGAAAGAGCCTAAGAATCTCTAGCCAGGCTGAGATATGAAGGCATTTGTGTCCTGAAGCCAGTCAGTAAAGAGGAGAGAAGGTTACCTGTTCTTCCAGTGCAAGGATAACAGGGCAAGACTGAAAGGAACACAAGAAGTCAAGGAACCATGACTTCACCAAAGGAGCACAAATTTCTGATAACCAAACACTAAAAGTTGAGACCTATAAATTGCCTTATATATAACTCAAAATAATTTTAAAGAAGCTCTGTGAGTTACAAAAGAATACAGATAAACAACTCAACAAGAAGCAGAAAAATAATGTATTAACAAACAAGAAATTCAACGAAGAAATAGAAATTATAAAAACAATCAGACAGAAACTCTGAAGCTGAAGAATACATTGAATGAAATAAAAGATGCAACTGAGAGTTTCAACAGCACACTGGATCGAGCAGAAGAAAGCATCTATACATTCAAAGACAGGTCACATGAAACAATCCAGAGGACAACAAAAAATAAAAGAAATAGAAAGAATTTGGGAAGCATATGGAAAATATGGAACCCTGTGGATAAAATTATCCAGTCAAGGTAGAAAACAAAAAAAGAATGACAAGGATGAAAATAAAAGCCTATGGAATTTATTAGATTACTGAGAGACCTGATATATGAATTATGGAAGTCCCAGGAGTAAAAGAGAGAAGACTCAAATAAGTAAACGCAGAAAAAAAAAGAAAAACATTACAATTAATAGCACATAAATCACAAATATAAAGGACTATTATGAACAATTATACTCCAATAATTGGATAACCTAGAATAAATGGATAAATTTCTAGAAATATGCAAACTACCAACAATGAATCATGAAGAAAAAAAATCTGAAGAGGGCAATAATAAATAAAGAGATTGAATCAGTAATTAAAAAATCCACAACAAAGAAAAACCCAGGATCTGACTGCTTTACTGATGAGTTCTACTAAACATTTAAATAATTAAAACCAGTCCTTCTCAACTCTTCTGAAATGTTGTCAAGGAGGAAACACATCCAAACTCCTTTTACAAGGCCAATATTACCTAGACGTCAAAACCAGACAAAGTGCCAGGCGTGGGGTGGCTCATGTCTATAATCCCAGCACTTTGAGAGGACAAGGCAGGTGAATCACTTGAGGTCAGGAGTTCAAGAACAGCCTGGCCAACATGGCAAAAACCCATCTCTACCAAAAATACAAAAAGTTAGCTGCACAGGGGGCACCTGCCTGTAATCCCAGTTATTCAGGAAGCTGAGGCACGAGAATTGCTTGCACCTGGGAGGCAGAGGTTGCAGTGGGTGGAGATCACACCACTGCACTCCAGCCTGGAAACATAGATGCAGAAATTCTCAACAAAATACTGCTAAGCCAAATTCAAAGCTACATTAAAAGGATCATACATTATGATAAACAAAAAGTGATTTACCCCTGGGATGCAGAGATGGTTTGACCTATGCAAATTAATAAATGTAATACACTACATTAATAGAATGAAGGATTGTAAGTCATGATCATCTCAATAGAGGCATAAAAAGCATCTGATAAAATTAATCACCTTTTCATTATACAAACTGTCAACAAATTAGGTATAGATGGAAAAGTACTACAAAATAATAAAGAACATATATGACTATAGCTAGCACGTACTTGGTGAAGAAAAGCTAAATTTTTTTATCTAAAATTATCAACAAGACAAGATGTCCACTCTCATTACCTCTACTCAGTAAAATTCTAGAAATCATAGCCAAACCAATTAGGCAAAAAGGGGGAAAAAAGAAATAAAAGACAACCATATTGGAAGTCAATAAGTAAAATATTCTGTGTTTGCAGATGGCATTAACTTACATACAGAAAGCACTAAAAACTCCACCAAAAAAATGTTAGATCCACAAATTTAGTAAAGTTGATTTGGTAATTCAGTTGATTTAGTAAAATCAACATACACAAATTAGTTGTGTTTCTATACACTTACAAAGAGCTATCTGAAAAATATGGTAAGAAAACAAACTCACAACTAAAAAATTATAAAACGCTTAGAAATTTAACTAAGATGGTAAAATCTGTTCACTAAAACTTTAAAATATAGATTACAAAACTGAAGAAGACACAAATAAATAGAAAGATATCTCATGCTCATGGCTTAGAAAAATACATATTGGCAAAATATCCATAGTACCTAAAGTGATCGACATATTCAGTGCAATCCCTATCAAAATTCCAATGACATTTTTCACAGAAATAGAAAAAATTAAAATTGGAATGGAACTCCAGAGACCCTGAATAGCTAAAAGAATCTTTAGCAACAACCAAGCTATAGCCATCACATTTCCTGATTTCAAATTATATTACAAAACTATAGTAATTAAAACAGCATGGTACTGGCATAAAAACAGACCAATGAAATAGTATAGAAAGCCTAGAAATAAACCCACTTATGTATGGTCAATTACTCTTTGAAAAAGTTTCCAAGAATATACACAATGTGGAACAGTTAGTCCCTTCAATATATGGTGTTGGAAAAACAGGATATTCACATGCAAAAGAATAAAATTGTACCCTTGTCTTAAACTACACACAAACGTAAACTCAATGTGGGTTAAAGACATAAATGTAATATCTGAAACTGTGAAACTCCAAGAAGAAAACAAAATAGAAAAACTTCTTGATATTAGTCTCAAAAATTGTCTTTTGGCTATGACATCAAAACAAAGGCAACCGAAGCAAAAATGAACAAGTGGGACTACATCAAACTAAAATGTTTTTGTATGTCAAACAAAACATATAGTAAAATGAAAAGGCAACCTATGAAAAGGGAGAAAATATTTTCAAACCATATATCCAATAAGGTGTTAACATCCAAAATATAATAAGGAACTCATACAACTTAATAGAAAAAGAGACAAACAATTGATTAAAAATAAGCAAAGGTAATAAATAGATATTTCTTAGAAGAAGACAAACAAATGGGCAAGGGATAATTAAGACCAAAATGAAATATCACTTCACCTGTTACAATGACTAAACTAAAGCTAACCGATCTTCATCAAGGCCATTAAGAATATACATTGGGGAAAAAACTCTCTCTTCAATAAACGCTTCTGAGGAAACGTGATAGCCATGTGCAGAAGAAAGAAACTGGACCCCATCTCTCTCCAGATACAAAATCAACTCAAGACGACGTAAAGACTTAGATGTAAGTCTAAAGCTATAAAACTACTAGAAGAAAACATAGGGGAAATTCTTCAGGCTATTAGTCTAAGCAACAATTTTACTGGTAAGACCTTTCAGAATATTAGTCTAGGCAAGGATTTTATTGCTAAGACCTCAAAAGCACAGGCAACAACAACAACAAAATAGACAAATGAGACTAAACTAAAAATCTTTTGCACAGCTGAAGAAACAATAAAGAGACAACGTTTTGAATGAGAGAAAATATTTGCAAACTACTCACTTGACAGGAAACTGACATCCAGAATATAAAAATAACTCAACAGCAAAAAAAAAAAAAAAAATTAAAACAGTCAAAGGACATGAATAGACATTTCTCAAAGGAAAACATACAAATTGCCAACAGATATGTGAGAAAACACTATATATCACTAATCATTAGAATGACTACTTTCAAAGAGAAAAAACATAGCAGATTTTGGCAAGGATGAAGAGAAAAGAAAACTCTGGGAATTTAAATTAGTACAGTCACGATCAAAAACAGTATGGCGATATCTCAAAAAATTAAAAATAGAACTTCTATAGGATCCAGCAATCCCACTGCTGGGTATTTATTGAAACAAAGAGGGACTAATATATCAAAGAGATACATGCACTTCCTTGTTTATTACAGTACTAGGCACAATAGAAAAAATATGGAATCAATCTAAGTGTCTATCAATGCATGAATGGGTAAAGAAAATATGATATATATACAACCTGATAAAATACCATTTGGCCATAATAAAAAAGAATGAAATTATGTCATTTGCAGCAACATGGATGAAACTAGACATTATTGCGTTAAGTGAATTATGCCAAATACAGATAAACAAATATCCCATGTTCTCATTCATATGTGGGAAATAAAAAAACTTGATCCCTTGGAGGTGGAGAGTAGAATGATAATTACCAGAGACTGGGAGAGGTGTATGGTTTTGAAGGAAGGGGAGATGAAGAGCAGTTGGTTTATGGGTACAAACATGGTTGGATAAAGCGAACAAGTTTTAATGTTTGATAGCGGAGTAGGGTAACTAGATAGCAAAGATAGCAATGATGTGATGCATTTTTCAAAATAACTAGAAGAGGAGTCTTGACATGCTCCCAACACATAGAAATGATAAATACCCAGGAGATTGATGCCCTAAATACCCTGACTTGATCATTGCACATTCTATGCATGCAACAAAATTTCACATGTACCCCATAGATACATACAAATGTAATGCATCAAAATAAAATATTTTATGAAAGACAACAAGTGTTAACAAGGATGTGAAGAAGAACTCATATGCTATTGACAGGAATGTAAATGTGTACAGCCATTATGGAAACAATACAGAGGCTACACAAAAAAACTAAAAATAGGATCACCATATAATGTAGTAACCCCAGTTTGGGTACTTATCCAAAGGAAATAAATTCATTATCTTAAAGAGATATCTGAACTTCCATGTTCATTGTGGCATTTTTCATAATAGCCAAGATATGGCAACAACTTAAATATCCACGGATGAATGATTAAAGAAAATATGACATAAGAAGAAAATTCTGCCATTGTATCAACGTGGATGAACCCAGAGAAAATTATGCTACGTGAAATAAGTTAGTCACAGAAAGACAAATACTGCATAATCACACAAAAGGTTTAACATTCTCTTGTTAAAGGTATTACATTGCTTCTAAAATTTGGCTATTAAAAATTGTTAAATAGATAGCATTGTTTGTGCTTTTTTGTGTAGTTATATTTCTAGATATCAAACTAGAAATTATACTGCAGAGAGAAATAATTTATTACTTCTAAATTGCTCTTGAGAGAGGTTGTATCAATTTAATATTTCATAAATCAAAACTTAATATGATCAAAGTTTAAACTGTCTTGTCAATGAAAAGTATTATTTCATTATTGTTCTAATTTTATCCTACTTCCTAATGAGGTTGAGATTTATGTAAATTGATCATTTAGGTTTATTATTTTAATTTTATAACTCCATTGTTAATTATTTATATTAATATATAGAAAGTATTTCTATAATTTGAATAGTGAAGAATACAATTAATGAAATAAAAAATGCAATTTACTAAGCACATAGATATAGAATCTTGGGGGTAGGAAAAGTCTTTCTCAAATAGCAAAATGCCATAATGAAAATGAATTATTATTATTAACTTAAATTAAGCAACAAATTTTGGAACAAAGGACTTCACAAAATTCAAAACAAATGAAATATTTTGAGAATACCTTTGTGTGTATGTACATACATATGTACTCAAAATATACAATGTATGCTGAATACTAATTTTTGGCTATTAAATTTTGCTGTATTTGAACTATGGAATACTTTTTCACAGTTGACAATAGATAGCTAGATGCATATAAACTTCCTTGGATAGGTTCCCAAAATATATTATAAAAAATATGTATATGTTACAACACATAACATATCCTTTTAAAAGACACCTACACACGATAACATATATTTATATCAGTACATGTATGCATAGACATGTGTCTAAATGTATCATATGAAACTGACATATATGATCAGCTCCAGAAAATAAATACGGAACTAGAATTTGATCGGAAGCCAACAGAGAGAATTAATCATCCTCTGTAATGGATTTTGTGCTTATTTGCTTGTGTCTCTTCATATGTTAATTATGTAATTAAAAGTCATTTAAAATACAATTTTGTATTTGGGAGGCTGAGGCAGGAGAATGGCGTGAACCCAGAAGGCAGAACTTGCAGTGAGCCGAGAACACTCCACTGCACTCCAGCCTGGGCGACAGAGTGAGACTCCGTCTCAAAAAATATGTATATATATACATATATATTATGAATTTAACTTTATGCCCCTTATTTGGATGTTGAGCCAAATTTATTTATTTATTTACAAATATTATTGAGGTGAGGTCTCTCTATGTTTTCCCAAACTGGTCTCAAACTCCTGGGCTCAAGTGATCCTCCCACCTCAGCCTCCCAAAATGTTGAGATTATTGATGCAAGCCACCACACCTGGTCTGAAACCAAATTTCTCTTTTGACTGTTTTATTTTTATTATTATTGCAAAATTAAATGTAAAATCCTTGGCTTTGGGCTGTAAAATATAGGCAATACATTGCCATGTTTCTAATAACATACACACTTCGTTAGTACAACGACTATGTTGTTGATAAGCGTGGAGTGAGGGAGACGGAAGGAGATGAGGATAGGTGATAACACTATGCTGTCAGGGTAATCAGTCTTTTGCTGCCCCAGCTGCTGACCTCAGCTTGTGTTCCAGTGACCTCTGTTAACAACATTTCTCTATTCTAAGTGTTTTGAATTAATACTTTGTAATTGTACACATTTATGTGGTACAATTTGATGTTTTGATAGATGCATCCATTGTATAACATTTTTCTCTAGTCTGCACGAGGAGTTTGGAATTGCTTCCAGTCTGTGTGATGATCCGCTGAAAACTCTATTCTCTGTGAGATGTACTGAGACTGATGCTTTGTCAGCATTCCGCGATGGTCATGAAGCCTTTGTGCTGAAACTTGGCTAAGGAGCCCCCTGGAGTCTTCTCACAGATCCTTGTCATTGCTTCAGTTGTCTCAAACACAAGCCACTTAGTTGCACTGCTTTACATTACAAAAGCAACTTGTAAACAGGTTGAAGGTAAAAGCGTGTTTTCCACATTTTTTTAAGATTTTCAAAAACAACTTGTTCAAAAGCAAATTTTGTATCAATATGTTTATATTTCTTAAGAACTACTTGCTTATAATTTGGCAAAGTGGGTAGAAAACACCATCAAATAATTCCATTTGGTGGGAGGAGGTATCCTTTAAACATTATCACACAAAGCACACATACCACATAGCCGCTCCATGTGATTCCCTTTCCCTGGAGGAGCACAGCTCTAATTTTCTCCCGCCTCGTAATCTTCTACCTATGTTGCTGCTGACCGAATTCAACTGGAAGCAAGAAGGGAGAACACAGCATACAGAAGTCAGCCTCCCAGGGCTGGGCTTGGGGTAAAGGATAGAGACTGGAGCAAAATGAACAAAATGAGAACACACAGTGCATATCCTCAGTGTGGGATTCCAACTGGATTCACATTTTAAGGTCGGATTGCCAGTGATGAAGGAGAAACCAAATTCTGCTGAAATATTTTAAGATTTTTACTCTGAGCCAATATGAGTGACTACGGCTCAGGTAACACAGTTTCAAGAGGTCCTAAAAAAGACCACCCAAGTGGTGGGGTTACAGTTTAGTTTTACACATTTCAGGGAGACGGGAATTGCAGGCAAAATCATAAATGAATACATGGAAGGTATACATTGGTTCAACTTGAAAAGGTGGGACGTCTTGAAGTGGGAAGTTACAAGTCATAGGTGGGTTTGAGAATTCTTAATTGGCAATTGGTTGAAAGAGTTCAGCTTTGTCTAAAGACCCGGGCTCAGTAGAAGGGAATGCGTAAGTTGAGTAAAAGGAGTCTGCTATCCGTCATGTGCTGCCATAGCAGAGTCAAGTTGGAAAGTCACCCACAATATTCCAAGTCAAAACACAAACAAACAAACAAACAACAACAACAATAACAAAACCTATTTAATGAGATTTTATGGTATGTAAGGTGTGACTCCCCAGGCCCCTTAGAAAAGAATTTGAGCTAGACAAAATGATCAGAGTTCAGTCCTCACCAAATTGCACTTTACTAGAATCATTTATTCAGAAGGTAAGTGTATGGAAGGACTAATCTCAAGCCACTCTTGCCAAAATGTAATATTGCACTTATAAAACTCTTCATTTATGGTATCTGCTAACACATCCATCTATCAGCAATGGCACAGGAGGTTCAGGCAGCTCCTGTCCCTCGTCCACATGATTGCAACTTCAGAGTGGGGGGTCACTGGTCCTGCCTCACAGAGCATTCCCACTGCATGTGGACACTGTACTCTGCCTACTCTATCTGTGACCCAGGAGGCTTCCGTCTTCTCTCAGCATTTCTGCAATTTAACCTGTTTCCAAAGTACTTGTCAGAGCTCTCTTATAAATGGAACTCTGGTTATGAATGTTTCCCAGTTCCAGAGTAAAAAGAGTTTACTGATTCTTGTGATCTTTGTTGCATGTGATTAGTTCGAGGGAACAAAAAGAAGCAGAATTAGTATTTTACTCTATTATTATCTGGGCAATCTACTATATTTTTATGTAGACATAACCCAGGTTTTATTTACGTGAAAAAATTGAAGGAAAAAAGTAATTTGTTGAGAGTTGCAATCATTTGGATAAAAAATTTATAATTGACTGAGATCCCTGATTTGTTTTAAGATGTACATATCCTATATGTTATGTAAATAAAGTAAGTGTTCAAATGTAACTGCATATGCTAATATATGTGTGTGTATACTGTGTGACAATTATGGGAAAAAAGCCTATAATTATCTACAATATAGAAACACACTTAATTCTGAATTTCTGAAGTCTTTTATTATTTAAAACTCAGGCTTGCATCTTAATTTCTGAATTTTTAGGCAAATTATTGAAAGTATTATACATAATTAATCATTTTATTTTACTACCTTCCTCTTTAAAAGTCAGATTCATTCTTTGACTAAGAACACCAAGCTTTATTCACTAGAACAGTAATAATAAAATGAAAGTATTGCACATCATAAGTTCTTACCTCTTTTTACCTTTTAATGGGTATTTGTGCACCTTGGTGATGACTAGCATTGCTCTGAATCAAGAATTATACACTCACAGACATTCCAAGTTTGCCACTTAACAGAAAATTTTAATTAATACAATTCAAAACAATTTTGTTTCTAAATATAAAATAATTGAATATTATAATACAAATTTTAAAACCAGACTATTATTTTTGAACACTCCATGGAATGGATCATCTACATGCTTTAGAAAGTACAATTTCCAAGTGCAATGTGCTCTTTGATGTGCATGTGAATAATCAGGCTTCTCCGGTGGGTAGTCAGGACACATCAGCTTCCACCTGGACTCGAAATTTCCAGCATTAACTCTGACTGGGAAACTTGGGCTGTGTCATGAAGCAACCACAGTTGTTAGTGTCTGAATAACTTGAATTTAAGGCTGATCCGGGCCTTGAGGCAAGGTATCCAAGATTTCCTGAGTAGGGTTTTACTCTCACGCAAAGCTCTTTCATACCACAGAAAACTATGGACCCTGAATTTATCCATGATCCCAATGCTGTCTTACCCAGGAATGTCATGTTATTTTGAAGCCAGACAAAATGTCCAGAATCATTTTGCTGCACGGTTTTGCTACTCTTACTCCCTAAGCAAGGTTAGATGGAATTACAGATCCTATATCTTGTTTAAATTTCTATGATTCTTTTCTTGTTTGTTTTGTATTCTCCTTAACTTTGTTTTTTTCTCTCTGTTTTCTTTAAACTTGAGGCTTGTTGACAGTATGTGGTGTCATTGACCTCTGCTTTATAATGAAGAGAGAAAATCACAGAAATGGGAGTTTTCTTGATGATTTCTTGCTTTCAACATTAAAACATATGCAAGCATGAATATAAAGAGCTAATTTAGTTAATCCAATTAACTTCATAATGCAAGTGCAACATATCATTAATGCTATTTCCTCCCATTTGTTTAATAGATTATCTAATTGGTTTAATATAAAAGAGTAGAACAAAATTAGAGTCAGATGTTAAGGGATTTTATTGAGAAAGTGAGGGATAGAAAAGAAACAACCCAGGATTCCGTAATGATAAGGTTAAGATTTGAAAGAAGTCTGATATTTCATAGACTTTTAACTAGATTTAATTCTAACAGAACTGAGTGGTGCCATTTACAGAAATTGCATGCAAGGCTGGTTCTAATGTGCCAGGTGCTCCTTACACATAGGTTCACAGAGCCTTAAGCCCATCTTTCCTTGAAGCTCAGGATTTAAGCAAATCTAGCTCTGAGTTATGGGGCTAGACATTACAGCAAATTGGTTGTCTTTGCTCCATTTCTCTTGCTCTTTTGATCTACCATTAAATTAATGCTGAATTTTGAAAACTAGGCTCTTCCCCTACACACCAGGGTAATGGAGACATTTCTGCACTCTCTCCCTCACTCTCTATTTCTCTCCTTTTCCTCTTTATTTTGTTCATTTTGGAAATGAAAATACATACTTATGCAGGTTAACTTTAAGTTTTCAGAGTACAAAATATTTTAAGTCAAAATGAAAAACACATTTCTATAGTCTGACCAAACAGAGAAAACTTCTCCCAAAACTTTGGAGCTAACCTATAATGGTTCATTTTGTTTTGCTTTTTTTTTTTCTTTGTTTGTTTAATTTTATGAAAAAAATAATACAGGTGGTTTATTTTCTGGGCCATTACATCCCAAATATGTCCTTTTGCCTATAGCCATTTTTGCTGTATCTAAAGAAATATCTGATGCTGAGTAATTTACTTTTTAAAAAAGGTTGAATTGGTTCCCTGTTCTGCAGGCTGTATAGGAAGTGTGATGCCAGCATCTGCTTCTGGTGAGGACCTCAGGGAACTCAGAATCATCGTGGAAGGTGAAGGGGGAGCAGGCGTGTCACATGGAGAGTGAGTGGTGAAGGGTAGTCCTAGGGTTTTGAACAACCAGATCTCACGTAAACTGAGTGAGAATTCACGTACCACCAAGGATATGGCACTAAACCATCCATGGGAGATCCGTCCCTGTGATGTAATCACCCGTGACTTAGCAGGCCCCACCTGCAACATTGGGATCACATTTCAACATGAGATTTGGAGGGGACACATGTCCAAACCTTCTCACACTAGTATCACCTTCTCACACTAGTCTTTCTATGGTTTAAATATAATCATTGCATGTAGTGTGTATCTCTTTTAAAAAAACTATTCAATTAGAAATTATTTGCCTTTAAACCAAATAAGTATGTACTTCTTAATTCTGCTCTTACTTTGTCTTACACATATTTTACACTTCTACCTTTCCTATCTCTCAGCTTTTGCTAGACTACAACTAATCTTTGCCTGCTCTGGATGATATTTTTTTCTCCTAATGGATACTTTCCATATTTTACTAATTGTTATCAGTCTTTATTTTTCTAACAATCTCAAAAATTAATCCATGCAAGCAAGAATAGAAGAATGTAGAATTATTTCCTTCCCTTATTTCATGTGAGTTTTTTTAAATCTTCTGAAATTTGAGTTCCAGATTATTACTTGTGTTTATGTCAGCAATTTGTGCATCATGCCTCTTTCACTTTACAAATATGCTTGACAAATGCACTAAGCATCACAATTATATGAGCAAAAGTATGTTTCTTATACTTAAAAAACATCAAGTCATATGTTAGCTAATGTATACTGTAACTTGTTGTTCAGATTAAACATAGATGACTTCTCCCAGGTGTGGTAGAAGGACGGTGTGGGGGTGTTAAAGGCAGTGGTAGTGCCTCACAGCTGCCCTGCAACTTTTGGATCCAAACTCCACTTTAGTTGATTGCCAGATTCGTCCAATGTAGGACTCATCTGGTCAGTCTAGGTGCAGTGCAGTTCTGTATCATGTAAAACATCAATCCCTCAGAATCTCACACGTGAGGTATTGTATCTGAGCATACTTTGTTAATTGTTTAGGTTGATAATCAGCTTAAAGTAGCCAGAAAATACAGCTGTTCTAACACCCACATCTACTCACCTTATCCCTCTTGCCCTCCTTGCATAACCTCTGCTTGGCTCCAGGCTTCATTTACCTAAGTGTCTTATAAATGCACTTCCTAAGTAATTTATAACAAGTCTTATCCTATAGAAGAAGCAACACACAAGCAGACACATAAAAGTTTTTATGGTCCCCTTCTCTTTCCACTCTAGTATGTATAAGAAAAAACTGTAGAATGTATGTCATAACTCATCAACACAACCCTCTACTGCTATATATAAGAGGTACGTATGATCAGTGTGTATTTCTTTCTCATTATTAAAATTGTACCTCATGACTTTCTTATTTTATTATTTTTAAATTTTTTTCATTATTGCATTATTTACATTATTACTAAATTGAGAAATGTATTTCCGATTCCAAAATTTGTGCATTGTGGTGTTCCTATTGAGTCACAATATGACTTAAACTTACACTTTAATGGAAGTTTGGTTGGGAATGTAGAATAATAAATTAAAATTATATATTTTTTCTATGAGTTCTATATAATGTTTTCATTGCCTCATTGCATTTATCCTGTGCTAAGCTAGTTGTTGTTCTTTTGCAAGTGCTTGTTTATTTTCTTTCCTCTCTGAAAGTTTGTAGGAGACTCTCTTGGTTTTCCTTATCCTATCAAGTGAGAATTTTCTCAATATTCAGTTGACATATTCCATTTGAGTACTACATCTATTCTCAGTTCAGTAAAGTTTTCTTCCCTGGCTTCTTTGATGGTATCTTTTTCTTTTGTCTTCTTTATATTTTCTCATATGTTCTTACAATATAGAGTACTGTTATATGTCTTGCATCTATCCTAGAAATTTTGACTCTTAATTTTGAACTCCTTCTGTTATTTTAAGGTATGGTAGAATGGCCATGTTTGATATTCTTTATATCTAATCCAATTTTCAGAAATATAATTTTTACTATGTTTTTGAATTTGTGTTCCTAATATGTAAGATGCTTTTCCCACTCAGTTTCTTTTTAACAGGGTATTATTGATTTTAAGTATAATGTCCTCTCAAATTTTTTTCTGAAAATACTATCTAGAAGATAACATGAGGCAACCTACTGCCCTTGGGTATCATGCTAACATTTTAGTTACAATAATGAAGGTAAAATTCATGAAAAACAAATTTGGCTGGAATTAAAATTAAAAACTTCTTGAAGGATGAGAAAAAACATACAAAAGTCAATGAATCTAGTAGTTTGTTCTTTGAAGGAATAATAAGATTAATAGCGCATTAGTTATAATAACAAAGAAAAAAGAGAAGATCCAAATAAACACTGTCAGAAATGACAAAGGAGACCTTACCACTGACTCCACAGAGATGCAAAATATCCCTCAGAGACAGAAATGGATAAAGTCCTGGAAACATACAACCTCCCAAGATTTAACCAGGAAGAAACTGAATTCCTGAATAAACAGTAATGAGCTCTGAAATTGAATCAGTAATAAAAAGCCTACCAACCAAAAAAAGGCCAGGGCCAAATGGATTCACAGCTGAAGTCTAACAGATACATAAAGCAGAGCTGGTTCCATTCCTACTGAAACTATTTCAAAAACTTGATGAGAAGGAACTCCTCTTTAACTCATTCCGAGGCTAGCATCATCCCAATACCAAAACCCGGCAGATACACAACAAAGAAATAAAACTTCAGGCCAATATCCCTGATGAATATACAAGCAAAAATCCTCAACAAAATACTATCAAACTGAATCAAACAGCACATCAAAAAGCTAATCTACTGTAATCAAGTAGGCTTTCTCCCTGGAAAGCAAGGTTGGTTCAACACATGTAAAACAATACATGTGATTCATCACATAAACAGTACTATAAACAAAACCATGTGATTTTCTCAACAGATGCAGAAAAGGCTTTCACTAAAATTCAGCGATCTTCATGTTAAAAGCCCTCAACAATCCAGGCATTAAAGGAACATAGCTCAAAATAATAAGATCCATCTATGACAAACCCACAGCCAACCTTATATGGAATAAGCAAAAGTTTGAAGCATTCCCCTTGAGAATAAGACAAGGATGCCCCTGAATACCACTCATATTCAACATAGTACTGGAAGTCCTAGCCAGAGCAAACAGGCAAGAGGAAGAAATAAAAGGCATCCAAATAGGAAGAGAGGAAGTTAAACTATTTATGTTTGGAGAAAATATGATTTTATACCTAGAAAACTGGATACTCTGCCTAAAAGCTCCTAGATATAAATAACTTCAGCAAAGTTTCAAGATATAAAATCAGTGCACAAAAATCAGTAACATTTCTATACAACAACATCCAAGCTGAAAGCCAAATCAAGAACACAATGCCATTCACAATAGCTACAAAAATAATAAAATACCTAGGAATACAGCTGACCAGGGAGGTGAGACATCTCTACAACAAGAGTTTCAAGACATTGCTGAAAGAAATTAGAAATGATACACACAAATGAAAAAACATTCCATACTCAATGATAGAATCAATATTGATAAATAGCCATACTGCCCAAAGCACTTTACAGATTCAGCACTATTCCTGTCAAACTACAAATGACATTCTCCACAGAATTAGAAAACAAAACTATTTTAAAATTCATATCAAACATAAAAAGAGCCCAAATACCCAATCCTAAGCAAAAAGAAAAAAAAAAAGCTCGAGCCATCACACCACTCAGCTTCAAATTACACTGTTAATACAAGGCTACAGTGACCAAAACAGCATAGTATTACTACAAAAACAGACACATAGGCTAAATAGAACACAATAGAAAGCCCAGAAATAAAGCCACATACTTACAACTATCTGATATTTGAAAAAGTCAGTACAAACAAGCAATAGAGAAAAAAACTCCCTATTCAATAAATGATGTTGGTATAACTGGCTAGCCATATGCAGAAGATTGAAACTGGGCATCTTCCTTATATCATCTACAAAAATCAACTAAAGATGAATTAAAGGCTTAAACGTAAAACCTAAAACTATTAGGTTGGTGCAAAAGTAATTGCGGGGCGGGTCTGCTGGCTCACGCTTATAATTCCAGCACTTTGGAAGGCTGAGGCGGGTGGATCACAAGGTCAGGAGTTCAAGACCAGCCTGGCCAAGATGGTGAAACCCCCTTCTGTACTAAAACTACAAAAATTAGCTTGGTGTGGTGGCAGGTGCCTGTAATCCCAGCTACTCAGGAGGCTAAAACAGGAGAATTTCTTGAACCCGGGTGGCAGAGGCTGCAGTGAGCTGAGATCACGCCACTGCACTCCAGCCTGGGTGACAGAGTGAAATGGCAAAACAGCAGTTACTTTTGCACCAGCCTAATACAGAAACACTAGAAGATAAACCTAGAAAATACCATTCTGGAAATAGGAACAAGCAAAGATGCCAATAGCAATTGCAAGAAAAATAAAAATTGACAAATGGGATCTTATAAAACTGAAGAGCTTCTACACAGCAAAAGAAGCCATCAACAGAGTAAACAGCCTACAGAATGAGAGAGTTGGCAGTTTCTTACAAAAAGTACATACTCTTACTATACAACCCACCAATCATGCTCCTTGGTATTGGTATTTACCAAAATTAGTTGAAATTTATGTCCATGCAAAAACCTGCATATGAATATTTATGGCAGCTTTATTCATATGTACCAAGATACCCTTCAGTAGGTGAATGGATAAATAAAATGTGGTACATCCAGACAATGGAATATTGCTGAATGCTAAGGCGATATGAGCTATGAAGTCATGAAAACGCATGGAGGAAACTTAAATACATACTGTTAAGTGAAAGAAGCAAATCTGAAAAGGCTACATACTGTATAGTTTCAATTATATGCAGCTGTGGAAGAGGCAAAACTATGGAGATAGTACAAGGATCAATGGTGTCAGGTGCTGAGTGGGAGATGTGTGGGTGAAACACAGATAATTTATAGAGGAATAAAACTATTCTGTATGATACTACAATGGTGGATACATGTCATTATACGTTTGTCCAGACCTCTAGAATGTACATTACCAAGAGTGAACCTAAAGTATAGTACATAGTTTAGGCAATTATGGGGTGTCAATGTAGGCTCACCAGTTCTAACAAATGCACCACTCTGGTGGGGGATGTTGATAATGGAATAGGCTATTCACAGAGGAGTTAGAAGGATATGGGAAATCTCTGTACCTTCTGCTCAATTTTGTTGTGAACCTAAAACTGGCCTAAAAAACTAAGATCTATAAGAAATAATATTAATAATTTTGAAATAAATAAGTCATGAGAAGACATGGACAAATCTTAAATGCATATTGCTTAGTGGAAGAGCCAGTCTGAAAAGTCTACCCTCTGTGTAATTACAACTCTATGACATTCTGGAAAACACAAAATTATAGAGACAGTAAATAGATCAGTTGTTTCAAGGGATTTGGGAGGGTGGGGTTGAGTATGTGAAGAACAGGAGATTCTTTGAGATTGTAAAACTATTCTACATGATGATATAATGATGAATATAATGCACTAAGTATGTGTCAAAATCCATGTTTTTTCTTTGTTTGTTTTCTTCACTATCACTTATTTTCATTTATATTTAAATATATATATATTTAAATATTTTGTTTGTATTATTTCATTTTCATTGTGGTATAAACACATAACATGAACTCTACACACAATTTTTAAGTACACAATATAATATTTTTGAATCTAGGCCCAGTGTCATACAGTTCTCTAGAACTTATTCATCTTCATACCTGTCGAACATCAACTCCCCATTTCCCCTCCCACCAGTTCCTGGCTACTACCATCCTACTCTGTTTCTATAAGTCTGATTATTTAAGATACCTCATAGAAGTTAAATCATGCAGTATTTGTCCTTCTGTAACTGGCTTATTTCACTTGGAATGATGTCTTCCAGGTTCATCCATGGTATTGCATATGGCAGAATTTCTTTCTCTTTTTAAGACTGAATGTTACTCCATTGTATGTGTGTATGACATTTTCTTTCTCCATTCATACATCAAGGAACATTTATGTTGTTGCCATATCTCGCCTGCTGTGAATAATTTTGCGGTGAACATGGGAGTGTAGATATCTTTCCAAGATATATGTTTGTATACATCTTTTCAGATGTGTATATACACATACATTTCTTTACTCTGTCAGCTGATAGGGCCTGGAAACAATACCCTGGAGACAGTCTAGTGCCTTGATCTTGGTTTCTAACATATTTCTCCAATAAAAAATATCAGGAATCCTTTGAGAAATGACTGATTGTATCTAGTACTGGGGTAGGAAATCCACAAGATGAATCTGGATTACCTTGTGCCAGAAAGTAAAATAGTGCTAACAAACAAACAGAAAAGACCCACAAAGATACACGCATATCAAAGGAACTCAGAAGCAAAATGAAGAGCTCCAAGGAGCCAAATTTGAAACAATTGGAGCAAGAAAATGAAGTAGTATTTGAAGAAAATAAATATCCATATATTTACGTAGATATAAATACATGGTTGAATAAATAAAACAAACAAAATGGAGAAAGGATAAATCTTCTATGCAGAAAAATTCCAAATGCATACTCCCTCTTCTTAACTGTGGGCTGACCATAGTGACTTCTTTCAAAGAATACAATATAGAAAATCAATTGTTTTAAAAATGTAACTATGCAGAGAAGAGAACTGACAAGAGCAACTTCAAGGTAGGTGACAAAGTTTAGCACCAGCAATCACGAGTCATACTGATAAGAGGTATTCTTGATACAATGTGATGAGGATGATATTTTCTCTGTTTTCCTTCAATAAACACATCAGCCCCTTGTAATCATGAGAAAAACATCAGACAAATTTCATTGCAGGGACATTCTACAAAATACCTGACCATTACTCCTCAAAACTGTCAAAGTAATCAAATATAAGGAAAGTCTGAGAAATTGTCATAGTCAAGAGAAGCTTAATGACATATGATGACTAAATGTCATGTGGCATCCTAGATGGGATCCTATAACAGAAAAGGACATTGTGAAAAGGCTGAGGAAATCTGAATAGTGTAAAGAATTTCCTTAAAATTCAATAGCAGCCCATTAGTTGTGACAAATGTATCATCCTTATATAAGATGTTACTACTGGGGAAGTTGGTATAGGGTATATGGAAATTCTCTCTATTATCTTTACAATAATTTTGCAAATCAAAAGTTTTTTTAAAAAAATTAGTAAAAAACAAAAAAACAGAGTAACTGGGAGAGTGAGCAATAGGACATACTAATAATGTTGAGTCGTCAGAAAGGTCCTTGATGATAGGGTGGCGTTTGAACAAAGCACTTAGAGGAACCGACGGCTGATTATTAGTGAAAATCACACAAAATCTGAGTTACATTTTCAGGAGGTCACTCACACAGCTGATGGGAGGAGGTGGCAGAAGGGGTAGGACCACAGGGTTTACAGCAGGGCACCCAGTGAGGAGGTTACTTGGATAATCTAAACAAGAGATAGCATCAGCCTGCACCAAGGTAGTGACTTTAATGGTAAGAAGAAATTCTCAGATTTTGGTGTATTTGAAGGTAAAACCAAAAGGCTTTGCTTATGTTTTGGGTGTAGAATGTGAGGGAAAAGAGTTAAGGATGACTCTATAGATAATTGAGCCAAATAATTGGTGAACAGATGTTGTCTGGCCTGAGATGAGGAGCACGTGCAGAGAAGCTCTTTGGAATGGAGATTATAAGAATATAAAAGGAAGGCTGATTTGCACCGGAAGTTGAGGAGCCTTTCTGATCTAAGGAATGAACCCATAAAGTAAAATACTAATATCTTTAACTAGTTAAATTAAAACTAATATTTGACTCCCAAATTGAAAGGTAAACAAATTGTAAAACATTTGCAGCACTTTTATAGAAACAAAATCTTGCATTCCCCTATAATCCATGTTTTATGATTTGTCTTTTCTTTTATACACCTTTGTTTTCTTAGGATTGCACTGTTTCACCCAGTGCTGACAAAAGAGATTTTGTACAGAGGCTTGAGACCACAGGCTCTCCTAATTAGCAGCTGCTTGTGAGAGAATCTCAGAACAGACAGGACAGAAAAAAGAGCTGTTGATTCTGCTGGATGAAATAGAATTTTAAATAATGAAAGCACACTGAAAGAAATAATTTAATAGAGTTTTAAAATGAAGCATTACATATATAAGNCCTCAAAACTGTCAAAGTAATCAAATATAAGGAAAGTCTGAGAAATTGTCATAGTCAAGAGAAGCTTAATGACATATGATGACTAAATGTCATGTGGCATCCTAGATGGGATCCTATAACAGAAAAAGGACATTGTGAAAAAGGCTGAGGAAATCTGAATAGTGTAAAGAATTTCCTTAAAATTCAATAGCAGCCCATTAGTTGTGACAAATGTATCATCCTTATATAAGATGTTACTACTGGGGGAAGTTGGTATAGGGTATATGGAAATTCTCTCTATTATCTTTACAATAATTTTGCAAATCAAAAGTTTTTTTAAAAAAATTAGTAAAAAACAAAAAAACAGAGTAACTGGGAGAGTGAGCAATAGGACATACTAATAATGTTGAGTCGTCAGAAAGGTCCTTGATGATAGGGTGGCGTTTGAACAAAGCACTTAGAGGAACCGACGGCTGATTATTAGTGAAAAATCACACAAAATCTGAGTTACATTTTCAGGAGGTCACTCACACAGCTGATGGGAGGAGGTGGCAGAAGGGGTAGGACCACAGGGTTTACAGCAGGGCACCCAGTGAGGAGGTTACTTGGATAATCTAAACAAGAGATAGCATCAGCCTGCACCAAGGTAGTGACTTTAATGGTAAGAAGAAATTCTCAGATTTTTGGTGTATTTGAAGGTAAAACCAAAAGGCTTTGCTTATGTTTTGGGTGTAGAATGTGAGGGAAAAGAGTTAAGGATGACTCTATAGATAATTGAGCCAAATAATTGGTGAACAGATGTTGTCTGGCCTGAGATGAGGAGCACGTGCAGAGAAGCTCTTTGGAATGGAGATTATAAGAATATAAAAGGAAGGCTGATTTGCACCGGAAGTTGAGGAGCCTTTCTGATCTAAGGAATGAACCCATAAAGTAAAATACTAATATCTTTAACTAGTTAAATTAAAAACTAATATTTGACTCCCAAATTGAAAGGTAAACAAATTGTAAAACATTTGCAGCACTTTTATAGAAACAAAATCTTGCATTCCCCCTATAATCCATGTTTTATGATTTGTCTTTTTCTTTTATACACCTTTGTTTTCTTAGGATTGCACTGTTTCACCCAGTGCTGACAAAAGAGATTTTGTACAGAGGCTTGAGACCACAGGCTCTCCTAATTAGCAGCTGCTTGTGAGAGAATCTCAGAACAGACAGGACAGAAAAAAGAGCTGTTGATTCTGCTGGATGAAATAGAATTTTAAATAATGAAAGCACACTGAAAGAAATAATTTAATAGAGTTTTAAAAATGAAGCATTACATATATAAGACTATTCTTTTTCAGCATGTAATAATCGTAAAATACTTATCCTTGAATCTTTAATCTTTAAGGGAATTTTCCCCAATTAATCATGATGAGTAATATTCAAATTTCTAAATTTGTGTATATAATATTAGAAGATATATAGATGACAATTTCTCTTCTCTAATTAAGAGAATATTACCTTTTCTTCTCCCCCATTATGACAAGAAAAGAAATAAATTGATGCTGACTTGTTTTAAAATAATAGATATGCATGATGATTGTCACATCACCTGTGACACATAACGAATGAATAGCTTCAGACACATCGTTCTACTTTAGAACACGCTATTTATAAGCAATAACATTAAAAGATCTATAACATTACTGGTTTTTTATTGACCTTTGATTCCATAGAAAACAATCCTAATAACATTTCTATACATACGGAATCTATACTATGGGAGTAATCTATAGACAAGCCAATTAAACCCTTCTGCTCTGATACAATATTGCTGGTACTCTGGTATCATCCCCTTCTCACTTTAATTTGTTTCTAAACTACCTAATAATCTTTTGAATGAAGGCCGGCTACGATGTTAAAAGTTAGAACTGTTTGCAAAGTGTATATGTAAATGATAGAGAAAGCCCAGGATGGGTGAGTCTGAGAATTGTATATACCTGCTGTTTCATTCTTGAGCTCTTTTCCTATTCTACAATACTTTTTAAACACGAGCATTGTAAGAGAAAGATTGAGGTCAGTAGAGCATGAGGAAAAACAAATGACCACCTAGTTTTCTGGTTGCTATACTCCCAGGACACCTCTATTTTGGCAAAAAGCTGTGTCCACTCAAGCTATCTAATTCACAAGCTCTATATTGGAATCTGCAGCCAAAGCCTAGCTGTGTTTTAAAAAAAAAAGGATCATGTTCTAGTCTTTGTCTTGTGTATATGCATTTTCTTTCTGGGAACAAAGATAATGAAATTCATGTCTTCTTGAGTTGTAAAATGCTTTTTTTTTTTTATATATCACTCCTTTATTTTATGTTAAAAAAAAAAAAAAAGCCCTATGCATAAATTTACTCTGTGGTTCCACTGAAAATACAGTGTATAATCTCTGACTCACCATCACCCATTATTGAAGAGAAGCTCATTTGAGACATGCTTTTCGAAGACAAGGTTTTGAAAGAAAGCTCAACCCATCTGCACTTGAACTCTATACTAAAATTTACTTTTTTACATATCTGTCTTTAGAGACCAAAAGCAATATGGGCAATTTGAGAAAACTACATAGACCTTCTGGAAAATTCATTTTATGGAATTACATTTTAACTTGTTTCCAGCACTCCATATTCATAATTTTAAAAGAAACTACCTAATAAAACTGCTTGTATCAATAATAAATATGTATAATCATTTTAGCTTCTTTAGAAAGATTGCCTTCTAAGAATTCCTATTGAATTTCTGTCTCTGGCATCACAAATTATATAGTCATAAGGTTGCCCTGTGCCTTTTGTTGCTTGTTAGCAAGTTTAGAACCAAATTAATGTCCATTTGGTTAATGGGCTCATTAGACCTAATTTCTAAATTGACTGTGCCCTTTCACTTTTAATATACAGTAGAGGTCATTATTGGTGTTCAGTAGAGGTTGATGAAATGACCAATTTCTTGATGAAATTATATGCTATTATGTGTAGGTTTGTGCATGTGTAAGACAACATGTTAATATGTATAAAATTCTTTAAAATGTTCATGCACTTTGATTCATTAATTTAATATCTCAAGACACATCCTAAGTGTATAATTGAGTATGCACAGGATGATTTATAAACCATGATTAATTTCATATTATTGAAAGTTGTTGAAACTATAAAATAGCTTCATAATCCAGTAAGAGGAGAATTCTTAGTTAAATTCCGTGCAAAACTAGCTCTTGTGATATATATAAACACAGGGGCAAGTTCTCATGCTATGTTGTTGTATGAATAAAGCTGAATATAGACATGAAACTACAATGTATTGTGAGAGCCGTGTGTGCTTTAAAGGAAGAAAACTGAAAAGCTCTACACAAAATGTTTTCAGAGGTTCTCTGAGTGAAGGGATGTTGGATAAAATATTGGCTTATTATATTTTCTTTATTGTCTAACCTTTCCAAAATAAATGTGTGTTATATTTTATAAGCAGAAATGAGTATATCTAAATAATAATTTTGCAGAGACAAAGAACAAGAAAGAAGCAGTTATCTCATGTATTGAATGATTACATTGTTACAAAACAGTCATAAATTATTTATGAATTTTAGTATATTTTACAAATTTCCCACTTGCTAAAACATTTTCTGGGAGCTGCACATAGATTCAAAATATCAAATCAATCATAATTAGGAAAATAACCAAGACAAAAGACATAAGATTGAAACATTACCATTTGGACAACTGACCAGGAAGGGCAAATAAAGCTAAAATATTATGTTTTCAATTGGAGATTAAGAGTTGACTTCAATGATATCAGTGAAAATAGTAAAATAAGAATCGCTTAATTCTGTCTCATTCAACTTCAGAAAGTCGACAAATCTGCACATAAAGTGATTTGTCTTGAGGTTATGGTGGAAGGCAGTGTCCACCAGGCCAGCCTTTACCTCCTTACAACGTGCTCCTGGCCATAGCCACTTCCAGGTTCCAGGAGCCTGAGTCATGCACTCCAGTCGGCAAAACCTGCTCTTAGCATACAGGATGTTACACAAAAGGATATGTGAGAGCAAAACAACAGAATACACCACATCCTATACTTTAGACTTAATGGCAAAAGCAACCACAAATGTACAAACAAAAGCTTATGATACATTTCTTGTTAAAACAATGGAGTGCATATCCACTCATGCAAATTCAAAACAGCTTTTACAATAATGCCTTTTCTTTTATATCTATTTTCATGTGTTTCATAAATAAATAAGCAAAGATGAAAATAGAATAAATATATAAAGCCTNTACAGTGTATAATCTCTGACTCACCATCACCCATTATTGAAGAGAAGCTCATTTGAGACATGCTTTTCGAAGACAAGGTTTTGAAAGAAAGCTCAACCCATCTGCACTTGAACTCTATACTAAAATTTACTTTTTTACATATCTGTCTTTAGAGACCAAAAGCAATATGGGCAATTTGAGAAAACTACATAGACCTTCTGGAAAATTCATTTTATGGAATTACATTTTAACTTGTTTCCAGCACTCCATATTCATAATTTTTAAAAGAAACTACCTAATAAAAACTGCTTGTATCAATAATAAATATGTATAATCATTTTTAGCTTCTTTAGAAAGATTGCCTTCTAAGAATTCCTATTGAATTTCTGTCTCTGGCATCACAAATTATATAGTCATAAGGTTGCCCTGTGCCTTTTGTTGCTTGTTAGCAAGTTTAGAACCAAATTAATGTCCATTTGGTTAATGGGCTCATTAGACCTAATTTCTAAATTGACTGTGCCCTTTCACTTTTAATATACAGTAGAGGTCATTATTGGTGTTCAGTAGAGGTTGATGAAATGACCAATTTCTTGATGAAATTATATGCTATTATGTGTAGGTTTGTGCATGTGTAAGACAACATGTTAATATGTATAAAAATTCTTTAAAATGTTCATGCACTTTGATTCATTAATTTAATATCTCAAGACACATCCTAAGTGTATAATTGAGTATGCACAGGATGATTTATAAACCATGATTAATTTCATATTATTGAAAGTTGTTGAAACTATAAAATAGCTTCATAATCCAGTAAGAGGAGAATTCTTAGTTAAATTCCGTGCAAAACTAGCTCTTGTGATATATATAAACACAGGGGCAAGTTCTCATGCTATGTTGTTGTATGAATAAAGCTGAATATAGACATGAAACTACAATGTATTGTGAGAGCCGTGTGTGCTTTAAAGGAAGAAAAACTGAAAAGCTCTACACAAAATGTTTTCAGAGGTTCTCTGAGTGAAGGGATGTTGGATAAAAATATTGGCTTATTATATTTTCTTTATTGTCTAACCTTTCCAAAATAAATGTGTGTTATATTTTATAAGCAGAAATGAGTATATCTAAATAATAATTTTGCAGAGACAAAGAACAAGAAAGAAGCAGTTATCTCATGTATTGAATGATTACATTGTTACAAAACAGTCATAAATTATTTATGAATTTTTAGTATATTTTACAAATTTCCCACTTGCTAAAACATTTTCTGGGAGCTGCACATAGATTCAAAATATCAAATCAATCATAATTAGGAAAATAACCAAGACAAAAAGACATAAGATTGAAACATTACCATTTGGACAACTGACCAGGAAGGGCAAATAAAGCTAAAATATTATGTTTTTCAATTGGAGATTAAGAGTTGACTTCAATGATATCAGTGAAAAATAGTAAAAATAAGAATCGCTTAATTCTGTCTCATTCAACTTCAGAAAGTCGACAAATCTGCACATAAAGTGATTTGTCTTGAGGTTATGGTGGAAGGCAGTGTCCACCAGGCCAGCCTTTACCTCCTTACAACGTGCTCCTGGCCATAGCCACTTCCAGGTTCCAGGAGCCTGAGTCATGCACTCCAGTCGGCAAAACCTGCTCTTAGCATACAGGATGTTACACAAAAGGATATGTGAGAGCAAAACAACAGAATACACCACATCCTATACTTTAGACTTAATGGCAAAAAGCAACCACAAATGTACAAACAAAAGCTTATGATACATTTCTTGTTAAAACAATGGAGTGCATATCCACTCATGCAAATTCAAAACAGCTTTTACAATAATGCCTTTTCTTTTATATCTATTTTCATGTGTTTCATAAATAAATAAGCAAAGATGAAAATAGAATAAATATATAAAGCCTCTTCAGAAGTATATAGTACTTTTAAAAAGTATTTTACAAGGAAGATTCGGAGAATTCACTTTATCATCGATAAACTCACAAAAAATACCGGAAAGAAGAAAGCTAACTAAGGTAAAACAAAAGTTATCTTGTTTCTTATTCTTATTTTAAAACCCCTACATTTTGTTGTTTTCTATTTTTAAACAAATATTTATTATACACGTGGTAAAATTACTGTATTACACGTCTCTAAACAAAGAGTTATAAATATAATCATAAGTCAATATACAAATTATTTAGATACAAAATTTGCTTTAGTGTAACTAGAAACCATATTTATTTACTTATTTATTTGTACAAGGCAAAGTACAAATAATTAAAATGAGAGCTCTATTGCAATACTGAATGGCAGTTAGAACTCACTTATAATAAATGCAATCTAAAATACTCTTGAGTCACCGACACTTAATATTCCAGATAATGGCCGGGTGCGGTGGCTCAAGCCTGTAATCCCAGCACTTTGGGAGGCCGAGGCGGGCGGATCACGAGGTCAGGAGATCGAGACCATTCTGGCTAACACGGTGAAACTCCATCTCTACTAAAAACACAAAAAAATTAGCCAGGTATGGTGGCAGGCACCTGTAGTCCCAGCTACTTCAGAGGCTGAGGCAGGAGAATGGCGTGAACCTAGGAGGTGGAGCTTGCAGTGAGCCGAGATCGCGCCACTGCACTCCAGCCTGGACGACAGAGCAAGACTCAAAAAAAAAAAATTCCAGATAATACTAAACATTTCAACTGAGGGGTTACTTAAGTTCAACACTTAGGAAATACACCCCAAATTCAAAATCACTGTAAGTGTATTTCTGTGTAATGATAACATGCCCAGTCCTGTCATGGGTGTCTGATTAGGTGTCCGCAATATGCTGTCCTGAAAATCGGGGACATCAGTGTGCAGTTCTCCAAACCCTGCCTGCAGTGTTCTTCTGGATTATTAAAATTATTTCTCAGTGAAAAGAACAGATTCTACATGCTCAGCTTTTTAACCACAGATTCCTCTAAAACGAGTACACATGTTTTAGATGGCCTTATAATTACACATACAACAGAAACTTAGAGAAATACTCACAAAGTGTGACTCTCATAGTACCTGTCTAAAGGTTCCTGAGGGATGGCAGGATCGGTTGTCTGAGACAGCAGAGAGGCAGAAGAAATATTGGATGGCACTTAACTCTTTCACATAGAGCTAGCTGGTCTATATAGTTGACATTTAATTTAATTCAGGGGTTCAGAAGAAACTTATATGAAATATTTCAATGAAACAACACATCTACACATTCATAGTAAATTAATTTGAGAAGAAAAAAAAAAACTTTTTCTCCGCCTACATTCTTACATAGTCAATCACACTCAATGTAACACTTTACCTCTGGTTACCAAAATGTTTGTGAGGGTTTCTCCCACCAGCACAGGCAATGCTTCTGTGAACACCAGTGGGGTGTCCTGTGATTCAGTTCAATTCTGACTCTGTCTACCTAGAGGAAGCTCCAGACCCCACAAGTGAGGGTTCAGCCCCAGAAGGTTGCCCCCACTTCAGGTGACAGTCCCAAGTTTCTGACTGACCAGCTATAAACCTGGGTTCCCAGGACTCTTCCTTGGGTTCCATTAATTTGCTAGAGCAACTCAGAGAACTCAGCTACATACTTACTTACGTCTTCCCATTTATCATAAAGGACATTGCAAAAGATTCAAGTGCTAGACAGAGAGAGGAGATGCACAGGGCAAGAAATGTGGGGAGAAGCAGAACTTCCATGCCCTCTTTTGGATTGGTGCTAACTCCAGGCATCTCTATGCGTTCAGCAATCCAGAAGCTTTCTGAACTCAGCCTTTTGGGATTTTATGGAGGCTTCATTATGCAGTCATAGTTGATTAAATCATTGTCCATCGATGATCAACTCAACCTTCAGTTCCTCTCCCCTTTCTAGAGGTTAGAAAGTGGGGCTGAAAGTTCCAACCCCCTCATTACACAGGTGGTTGGTTCCCAGGGAAACCAGCCCTCACGCTAAGGCTATCCAGTAGCCCACTGAGAGCCACGCTATTAGAACAAAAGATGTGCCTGTCACTCGGGACATTACAAAGGAGCTCTGTGTCAGAAACTAGGGTTAAAGAACAAATACAGAACAAATGATTCCTCCAGCACCCCTACTGCAAGGATTTTAATAACTCTATCTCAGGATAAAGACCTGAGGGTAAAGACAATGATATATATTTCTTATTACAGATACCAAGGAAATAACACATTAATAGTAAATTAATGCTCAAATATTATGCAAAAATAGCAAGGAACTGTCACTTTAAATATATTAAAGTGAGAAAGGTAGAAATATAAATATAAATACTCATATAAAATATTTAGCCTGAAGCAAACTCTTTTAAGATACTTTCTATGTAAAAAAAACTTTTATTTTATATGTATTTACATATATTTTATATGTATATGTTATATTTATATTTATATGTTTGTATATATGTTTATGTATCTATTATATTTACATTCATATATGTTTGTTATATATTATATATCGATGTTACATTTTAAATGTAAGTTACTTTATTCTGTCATTATGCATATATACACACATATTCAAATCCAGAAATATGCATTTAGATATCCACCTACAAGATTTAAACATGATTTTCTAATCAAAGTTTTGTAAGTAGTAGAGTTTAGTAATTGTAAATACATAAAAAGAATTTTCTTCTACTAAAGGTCATCATTTCCATATAGAAAGGATCAAAATCCTCATTTTTTTCTAAATACAGCTAAGAAAAAATTATTGTTTAATAGCTAAGCATTCTGAAAGTTTGTGATGTTAAGCCTACTTAGAAGTTACATTAGTACATCAGCTAAGGCTGTAATGAGCGGACTATGCCTGTCTCCTTTGACTGATGGTAGCCATTTGAACAAACAAACAAACAAAGCCTCGAGGCAGCTGTTGAAGTAGACACAGTAACCCGTTAAATTATTTTAAGATAAAGCCATAATAAATGTCTCAGATCATAGACTGTTCACATAAGATTTCTCTTATTTTGTTTTAACCAGAAGAAAATTACATACTTCAAACCATTATGTTAAGAACATAGTTTTCATTAACTCTCGATTTTATTTTGAACCAGTTAGCATGCTGGAAAGCAGGAAACAGAGCTAAGTGCTAATCACTGAAAAATTAATATATGTGAAAATGAATAAATTCTGAAACTAATATTTTAAATCTTAATACAAATAGTTTATGATTTTATAAGCATATTATGTCAAAATGCAAAACAAATTGTTCCTTCAAAATCTGCATCACATGGTCAATAGTTGGCTTGTAACGCCAAAAGTGCACTACATGTTTCTTAGTAAGTTGACATGAGATTCTATTCCAGGAAACTCCGAGATTCTGTCATTTTAATTACAGGTGCAAGAGCAAACACTCATTCTCTTGTCCCACCTTCACCTACCTTGAAGCATATATATAAAACCAAATGATTACTTGGGACATTTCAAACTAAACTGCTTTCACTTCAGGCTCTCTCTCAGGAATACCTCATTTACTACTCCATATCTCTAAAATCATTTTAGAAATTGTCTTCAGGGCAATAAGAATAAAAAAGGAATGAAAGCCCATAAGCTGCAGATATTTAACACATAAATATGCTATTCATAAGCAACAAATTTCTGCATTCCGGAATTTTAAGGTACGTATGGCTTTTGGGGAGAGATATGCATTTAAACTGAAGGATCCAAATGCTTTGAGGGACGTGTACTCCAGAATGTTCTGCTTCAGAGAATACTGTTTCTAAAAATCACTTTCAGGGAAAGGGCCTATTTTGGCTCACTGTTAAATGATGGCATTTCCAGTTCATTCATCTGACATCCACCGGAATTCTCTGTAGAGTCAGAGAGTGAAGCAAGCTTCAGTTAATATCTCAGAAGACACATAAGATGTGGATGTCAACTGGGCCCATTCAAATCTACGAGTATGACCAGGAATATTTGGAAATTGTGCATCACGCCAAGAAAGTTAATACCTTTCTGAAAGCAAATAGTTTAAATGCTTAGAGTACAACATGGAGGAAATAAAGGAAGTATTTATCTGTGAGAGAGGACACAGTTAATCCACTTCATTTGAATTTGAATTAAAACCACTCTGCAAAGGTATTCCAAATCATTCAGCCAATTGTGTAAGCAAAATATTTTTTATTTGTCTTTCCTTTTGAATAAATTAAAAATGCTTTGAATTTCAGAACAGGACAGCCTCCCAAAGTGCTGGGACTACCATGCCCAGGCCTTCTGTGACTTTCTTTTTCTGTTCCCCAACATTAGATTTCTGAGTTTGTCCAGGCTGATGTCTAGCTTTGATTCACCATTTTTCCCTCTGGATATATTATGTCAATAAGCCAAAATTTATTCATCAGTTGTTAGACATTTGAACTGTTTCCCCTTGAGGCCATGGCAACCAACGTTGCCACAAACATTCTTTTATATTTCTACTGGGACACAGACACAATAAATCCCTCACACTAATTACCTAAGAGTGGCATCTTTTACATTCATAAAATTGCTGAGTATTTTTGTTTCTATTCTCTGGAAGAATTTACAGAAAATTCTAAGTATTTGTGTATTGGATGTTTGGTTTAAAAAAAAATCACCTATAAAACCATCTGGGCAAGGTATTTGTTTTGGGAATAATTTTAACTTTGTTTTCTATTTTGATAATTGTGCTGTTTGAATCTAAAGTTGAGTTTCTTGCAAAGCAGACTCAGTTATATTCCCTGTGGATATGAGGTGTCTGGCCCCTGCTTCTAATGTCCAGCACAGCTAAATTGGGGCAAACAACAACAGTTGCAGTGTTGAGGTCTATTTCCCAGCTCACGAGTGGAGGATGCATTTCTCATTTGATGTCTCTCCCTTCTCTGCGGCCCCTGGCTGTCATCACTACCGAATAACAAACCTCTTTCCCAGAACCCACATGGGGCATTCCACCTCAGTATGGGATTGTGAGCAGTCATAGCAATGGCTTGACTTAGCATGTATTATTGATTTCCCATCTAAATGTTGCAGATATTCTCACATTTTAATAAAGGGTAATTTTTTTGTCATATAGCTTTTTCTAAAAATTTCAATTTAACTTTTTCTGCAGTAGTGAGTTACTCACAATTTGACTTAATTGTTCCTCTGTTAGTGATTTGCTATGTAGTTATTTCTAAAGGCTAACAGAGCCAATGAGCCATTGTTAGAGAAATCTGTAGCTTTTAAATGACATTTAAAAAAATCAGTTGTTGATTCTTTTCTTCATATTTCCTTTTGCAAATATGTTTTCTGTTTTCCACGTTCTGTTCTGAAAACTGAATGTATGTTTGCTAAGTTAATCATCACCGCATTCTTTGGAGATAGGAACTAATACTACCTTACACAGATGTTAAGACTAAGACTCAGAATGGTCAACAAATTTTTCAAAATCACCTCACTAGTAAGTGGAAGGGTCAGAATTTAATTCTGCGGGCAGAAATTATGCACAGGACTTTCCTCTGAGGCAACTGTAAGGATATTCTATTTTCAGTGTGTCTATAGGTTTTCCTTTATGGTTGAGCATCACAGAAGGTCTTTGAGTGATCAGTTATAGATTATACAGTAAGATTCCCTAATATGATTTTTAAATAAACAAAGGTTTGGATTAAAAATGAAAAGGCAGACTAGGAATTGAGCATAGCAGAATGTCTAGCAATATAATAAACAGCATCTGAGACAATTACTGAATTGGAAGTTAGAGTTGAAGAAATTATGTAGAACGCAACCCAAAGATAAGGAAATAAGCATATAAAAGAGAGATGGAAAGGTATAGGAGAGAAAATGAAAAGGTCAAACATACTACTTATCCGAGTTTTAGGAGGAGAGAAAAAAGATAGGGATGGAGTGGAATCATAGTCTAAGAGGTAACACGTGAGAATTGTTTAGAATTAATGAGCAAGATGAATCTTTAAATTCAGGAAAGCCAACAAACATCACACCAGGTACATGAAAAAAACAGAATAAAACTACAAAACAATCAAAGCAAAGAAAATAATTTAAAACAGCCAAGAGAACAGAGATTTCCCATAAAAGAATGGTGATTAGACCAACAATGGGCTTCCCAATATACTAATGGAAGCCAGAGACAGCAGGGTAGTATTTTCTGAATTCCTGGAGCCAGTTGAGAATTGCTCAATGAGATACCCTAGGGATGTTTTGCACAAGTGCATCAGGGGGCATGTACCAGGGTATTTATTGCAGCATGGACTTAAGCAAAATACTACATCATTTAAAATTCATTGAAGGTATGTAGGAACAGCAACATATGAAGATAAAGGTAAATGGTTAAATCTGGAAGATGACAAATAGGAAAGATTCAAAGATATTGGCAGGGATTCAAGAAATTTATAACAGTTGATTCCTTGACAGAAAATGAGGGCATGTCACCAATAGAAGAAAATGAGAGAGAACCTTGAAATAGAGTTTTAAAAGGCAGATTCTCAAAGAAAGAAAAAGATGATTTCAGAGATTATCTAGAAAGACAGACTTTACTTAGAACCTACGCTACTGAAGTTACAACCAAACTGAAAGTTCCAGTTATTTTGTTCAAGAACGAAGTATTATTTACCATTACTTTGTGATAGGGCCTGAGCATGCTCTAGAGTCTTCAAATTTGATCTTCGTCACCTGATTCTTCTATGCCGATGTTACAGTAAAACTAATATGGCTAGAAATTTACAAGCCAAGAAATAACAATTCTGTTTTTATGTCAGGTGTATATGTGTGTAAATCTATTCACTTTTTTCCATACCACTTGTAAGTACCTAGAGCAAATAGCTACTACCTTTCACAGAAACTACACAGTAGCTTTTTAATTGTTCTTTGTACTTTCAATCTTGCTTTGTCACAATTAACCAATCCTCCACATAGCAAACATAATTATCTTATAACATAACTAAGATCATGTTATACCCATGGTCAACACATCTCATAAAATTCAACACACCAGCATCCCATTACCTAAAAGTCCTTGCGGGAACTGAATCGACCTCCTTCTCCAGCTTGCCCTGGGCTCCTCTTCTGCATCTCACAGCTTCTTTCTATTTCGGTATCTCTCATGAGGCAAAATGGATGGTACTTGATACATTCTCTTGCTTCTGCTCACAACACTCTTCATAGCTCTCCATCTGGCTAACTGATGCATCCTTCCAGTCTCATCCTAAATACCCTTCCCTGGAGAGGCCCTCCCTAGCCACCCAATTTAAATTACTTCTCACTGTTTAACTCTCTTACAACACCTGGCACATTTTCTTATGTTAAAGGAATATTACAGAGACATTCTATTTTACATTTTTTATATGTGTATTAGAGGATTATATTCCTAATTCCTCCTTCCCATGCCATGTATCATTACCCTCCTTCATTTCATTTACACATAAGCTATAATCATAGAATGTATCAGTTATTATTATTTTGAACAAACTGTTGTCTGTTAGCTCAATTGAGAATAAGGAAATAGAAGATTTAATTTTATATTCACTGATTTCTTCCTTAAAACTTCCCTTTCTTTGTGTAGCTCCAAGTTTCTGATCTGTATAATTTTTTTTATCTCTAAAGAACTTTTTTAAAAACAACTTTTTTCAGGGCAGGTCTACTGACAATACATTCTCTCAGTTTTTTGTCTGAGAAAGTTTTATTTCTCTTTCATTTTGAAGGGTAATTTTGCATGGTACAGAATTACAGACTGGTGGTTTTTCCTCAATACTTTGAATTTTTCACTCTCTTCTCTTCTTGCTTGCCTGGTTTCTGAGACGTCTGATGTAATTCTTATAATTACTCATCTACAAATAAGATATTTTTCCCTCTGGCTTTAGTAAATATTTTTTCTTTATTTTGAATTTTCCACAGTTTGAATACTATATGCCTGAATATAAGTGTAGGGCTTTTTCCTTCTCTCTTCTTGTCCTTTTTTTTCTTTTTGGCATTTATCCTACTTGGTGTTCTCTTCACTTTCTGAAATTGTGGTTTGGTGTCACATTAATTGGTGAAGTTCTTAGTCATTATTTCTTCAAATATTTCCTCGATTCCTTTTTCTCTTTCTTTTTCTTCTTGCATTCCCTGTGTTTGTATGTTATGCCTTTTGTAATTGTCTCAAATCCTTTAATATTCTATTTTAATTTTTTCAGTCTTTTTTTTTTTTTTTTTGCTTTACTTTTCAATTTTGGAAGTTCTTATTGACATATCTTCAAGTATGGAAATTCTTTCTGTAGCCATGTCCAGCCCATTAAAAGCATTTAAAATTTTTCTGTGACAGTGTTTTTGATTCTAGAATTTATTTAATTCTTTCTTAGAATGTCCAACTGTCTGCTTACATTGCCCATCTGTTCTTGGATGTTGCCTGCTTTTTCCAACAAAGCCTTTAACATTATTCTTTCATATTCCTAGCCTTATAATTCCCACATCCCTGCCATATCTGAGTCTGGTTCTGATGCTTGTTCTGTCTTTTCAAGCTGTATGTTTTGCCTTTTAGCATGCCTTGTAATTTTTTGTTGAAAGTATAACATGAAGTATCTGGTACTGTTTCCTACAGAGATTTCTGCTTCACTATGCTGTGATTCTCATGACCTGCTTGTCTGTTTCTCCACTTTTAGGCATAGTGGTTTGTCCTGAGATCTCACTTTTCTGTGGGTCTAAGAAGGACTGTTGATTTTCAGTTCATTCAGCTTTTCACTTGTTGTTAGGATGGAGAAACCATTTCCCAGCTTATTCCTAGCCAGGCAAAAGGCCAGAATCAAATTTCCTTTTAAGTACACTGTTTATAAACAGTTATTTTTGTGACTTTCTTTCTGTTTTTTTTTTTTTAGCTTTCTAGGAGAGACATTTAAAAAATAATCACCCTACACTTAGCAACTCACGTGTAGTACTACTCTGAGTCTCAAGTACATAGTAGAAAATCTGTCAATGTTTCAGATTTAAGGAAAAAGAAATTAGGTCCTAGATATATTTAGTCACTGCAGCAATTATGTGCTACTACTTTTGTAATCATCATTCTGCTTAAACATTCTCTACTGAGTTACAGCTTTTAAAAACTCCTAACTACTAGTTAAAACTAAGAAACTTTTATTTGTGCTTAGATGCACTTTGATCTCCAGTGGGTGTTTACATGAATAACAGTCATTTTTGAAATTCATATACCAAACTACTCTCTCTTAGATGGTGTTTACTTGTAAGAACACCAGGCAATATGTTCTAATCATTGCCTTAAGGTTTATGGTGGGTTTGACTTCTGTAAACATTAATGAGAATCACTTGGCTGCTTCTATGCATAAAGTACTAGAATCCAGTCCCTAGGTTATGTCGCTTTTGCATTTGTATGGCTAATACATGTCACTAAACCATAATGGTAAACATAACTACTTGGAAATCATGTTTCACCTTTTCCTCCTGTGGATCCCAAATCAAATTGCAAACAATTAATTGTGGTTACAACACCACTGCAGAGTAATTTTCAATAGGAATATATTAAGAGAGCCTCCACCATTTCTGAAGTTTCAACTGATAAGAAGTGACAACTCCTAGAAGGGCAATCCTTACAAATCCACAATATACAAAGGTAGGAAAGGTAAATACGATCTTCAATATAATTAGACAAAGAAATTGGCAGATATAGTTAATTATTAAAAGTTCTTCCAGGACCCTATGCTTAAAAACTACAGGGTAATTTAAAGTATTCCAATCAAGTTTGGATTCCATTTTTGTGGCTGATCATCAGCAGGCACATTTTTCCTAAATAAAGAAATAATATTTGTAGAACTTTAAAATATTATCTCATCTTTCCTGGCTTTCATGTGCTCTGTGAGAACTTGATTAGCCCAGGGAAGAAGAAGAGATATTTGAGTGGCCTGGACATGGCATGTAAAAATGACTCAGCCAATAGCTGGAAAGAAGCTGCTGGCCTGCAGGTCAGTATTTACTGGAGTGTGGTGAATTAAAACCAAATGTGCAAGCATGGACAGCTAAGGAAATGCTTCTCAGTGCTATTTGCCAGCCATGTTCCACAAAGTGGAGATAAAAGAGGTGGCAGTCAGGCAAGGTCCCTGTTCTCATGATCCTTACCTTCCAATGGGGAGAGAGAGCGTATTTGGCCAGTAAGCACTGCTACAACTCCTAGGACTGAGGGCCACTTTATACTCTTAAAAATTGAGATCTTGTAAAAACTTTTGTTTATGTGAGTTATATCCACTGATATTTACTGTAGTCAGAATTAACACTGTGGAATTTTAAGATTTAATTTATTTATTTATAAATAACAAGAAAGTCATTACATATTAACATGAAAATATTTTTATGAAAAAATAACTCCATTTAAAGAAATTAAAACAATGAAAAGAGTGTCATTGTTTTACAATTTTGCAAATTTTTGTAATATCTACTTTCATTGAAGATGGCTGGATTCTCATATCTGTGTCTGCGTTAAATATTGTTATATGTTGCTTTGGATGAACTATATAAAGAAAATCTACCTTGGAAAGGGTAGACATATTTTAATAACCTTTCAGTTATTATTTGATACTACACTGAAGGGAGGTAGCTTCATAAAGATGAATTGCAATGTGGGATCTGAAGTCGTATCAGTGAAATTTCCAGACTCCGTTATATACAAATCCTTTCATCTTGCACTTTGAATGGATCTTTTACCCATTCATGATTCTGTAAAATCATGTATTAGTCATTTGAAAAATAATGAATCACAGGTTTATGAAGATCTTCCAAATGTTGACACATTTGATTACACTATATATAATTGGATTTGTTAGTATCATCTCAAATATCATCAAAAAGACTTTAAATCTTGGGAAGCTGTCAACGGGAGCAAATACAAAGCTTTAATTTTATTATTGGCAACAAAATACCATCAGTTTTATGATAGGCTCGCTTTATTCATTTTCAAAACAATAAAGAATCTTCAGTCATTTATTCAAGCAAAGGTAATTCTTTATGAAAAAGTCTCTAGTCCAGCTCACAACTTAATTTCACAGGCACTTTTCCTCAAGAATTCCGTCATACTCTGGTATGCTGTGGAAGTGCTTAACACAGACTTCTATTTCATAGCACAGGACATTAATAATACCGGTACTAATAGCTCAAAATACAGTGAAAATAACTTTTTGTGCTTCATCATGAGACTTTTTTTTTTTTTTTGAGACAGAATCTCATTCTGTCATCCAGGCTGGAGTGCAGTGGTATGATCTCGTCTCACTGCAACCTCCACCTCCCAGGTTCAAGCGATTCTCCTGCCTCAGCCTACTGAGTAGCTGGGGTTACAGGTGCTCACCACCATGCCTGGCTAATTTTTGTATTTGTAGTAGAGACAAGGTTTTGCCATGTTGGCCAGGCTGGTCTCGAACTCCTGACCTCAGGTCATCCACCCACGTCAGCCTCCCAAAGTGCTGGGATTATAGGCGTGAGCCACCACTCACAGCCAACAGACATTCTTAAGTAAAACTGGCTTTATGTATTTCTTTATTTGTTTTGCTGCAAGTATTGCGAATGAAGAGTTCAATGAGATGTTAGTACAGCTTGCTGCCTCTGCACCAACATGCACTGAGCCATCGCAGAGTGCGATGGCTTAGTATAATTAAAAATTGTTTTCAATTTTTGTACACTTGTTGAAAGTGTTGTGAATACATGGGATACACTTTGAGAACCATTGGAGTAAACAAATAAATTATCCAAATAATCACAGATATGATAAGGGTTGCAATTATAATAAAATATGATGGAGGATGATTGATCACTGGAATACAACTTACTAAAGAGTTCTTTCTGCACTTCCCAATCAAAGCTAGTAATATGTCTGCTAAGTAACCTGGATGACTATTACTTGTCTTGGTTAGGCTTGATTAGAACACTCCACAATTCAAATTATTTATCAGAAAAGTGACTGATAATTTAGTTTTGTGTAAGAAAAAATTATAAGCTCCATGAATGCATATTTTGTTCCGTTAAACTTTTATTCTTAATAACTTATTCTGGATCTGACATAAGTTATATATGTGTGCATGTATGTGTGTATGTGTGTGTGTGTGTAGAATGAATGCATTATTGAGACCAGAGAGGACATAAATTTGAGAGAAAGAATTGGACACGATGAATTCTGTTTCTCCATTATGAACACGAAAGGGGTCTAGGCTGTCTACTTGGCAGATGGCTAATGCAAGGTGGAATATGTGAGACTGGCCCTTAGCGGAGAATCTGGGCTGGAGATAGAGATGTGGACACTCTCAGCTTACAGCTGCCAATTAAGACTAATCTCACACAAGACTTGCTAATAGTCTGTAAAGGAAAAATGGCCAGGGATAAAATCCTGAGGTACATTGACATTTGGAGAGTAAGTGAGAAACATACCTGCCCTAACCCAAAACTGTCACTTTTCCTACACTAATTATTATTTTGCTTATTTATCTAACTCTTCAAAGAACAGATTTTAATTCATTTTATTTTACAGGTTTAACAGATTTTAATATGAGTTTATTTTAATCATCTTTGTATCCCTAGCAACTAGCACAAAATACCCATCAAGTTCGATCTATTTTTTGAGTTACTATTTCAATAAATGTAAGTCTATCATTTAAATTTTTGGGGGTTTATTTCACTCAGATTTTCTTTCATTCCTGTTAGGAAACAACCAAGATAAGACTGTTGTTGTAATAGGATTATCTCCAATCATTGGATTGATTAAATGTTCTCTAACCTGTAACTTGCAGTGTGTTTCTTGAAAAACATCTTTTCTTAGTCCTTGACTTTTGGAAAAAAAAAAAAAATGGATTTTAGTCAGTGAGCATTAGGAGTTGAAGAAAATGAGTTCATCTTTGGCTGACAAGTCAATAGGATTCTGCTGCTTAGTATTTTTTTTTTAATGCCTCTAAAATTTTCATTCTCAAAATGCATGGGAATAAGCCATTCAGAAAGTACATCAATAACAAAATCATATAGGGCTGTGTATATACATACTTGGTAAAATGTACCTATGATTTTTGAAAATATTTATTAAATTCCAAAACCCAATTCTCAAAACATGTAAGGTCAATATTAATAATTTTTGTTTGATATCAAGAAACACACTATATCAAACTTGATAAAGGAGTTACTCTCTGAACTACGAAAATCAAATCTAATTTTCAGTGACCTAAAATTAAGAAAAAATAGAGCACCATTACCACTGAGTTTGTGTAAAATACAAAATGTCAAATGTATGAATCAGCCTGATATAATTAAGACCTCTGCTCCATGGAACTATTAAAACAGAAATACACTAACATAAGTCAACAAACAAATTGTACAGTGTAAACTATGCATACCCATGTAAACTATGCACACCCATGCATACACACACACTCATATGACAATGTTCCAGAGAAAAATACATGCTTCAATAAACAGCAAATCAGAAAATTTAGTTTGCTTTTTCAGTAGCAAATGAAAATATATAGAACTTCAGGAAATGAGAAAGTTGGAGGATTCTTGAAGAGGCCTTGAGCTGTCTTTTAGGGATGAATCATCCCACAAATGCATGAACACAGAAATACCCCACGGATTTTTACTCACAGTCTGCTGGCCACACAAGGGAAGAGGAGACATGAGATTGTAGGATAGTAGCAAGTACAAAATTGGTACAGGTTGAATAGTCCAAATCCAAAAACCCCAAGTCTGAAATGGTACAAAATTCTAACTTTTTGAGTACTGACAAGAAGGCTTAAAAAAAAAGAAGAAAACAACTCATTGGAACAATTCAGATTTTGGATTTTGGATTCAGAATGCCCAACCAGGAAGGATAATGAAATACTCCAAAAAAAAAAAAAAAAAAATCCAAAATTCAAAATACTTCTTCTGGTCTTAAGCATTTTGGATAAGGGACAGTTAACCTGTCCTTTAAATTTAATATGGAAAATAAAATGTTTCATCTAAATTGCCCAGTATTGTACATTATTTTAAATCTGCCATTTCACTGTGGCCTAAAGTCCTCAAGCCAAGATTGATAAAAATGGTAAATATTAACTTAAATTACAGAATACATTACAGATAAAGTCAATGTCCACATCATATCTCTGTAGAAGCCTGCTGTTTACAGGCACTGGTGGGATACCTTGCCCTTAAGAGGCTACAGTCTGATGTGAGTTGCTTTATTCTCATCCCGCAAACACGCAGTCCTCTCCAGACACATGTACTCAGGGCTGTATCTAGGTTTAGGGGATCTGCCGAAGCTTATACAATTTAGAGAAAACGGCTTAAAACTGGCCAACAAAATTATACCACATCTTAAAATATGTTGCCTTTTGAAACCTAAGCTTCTGGCTGCATGCATTTCCAGCTTTGCGACTCCTCCTCTTCACATCTGTCCAGCCCCAGCCTTGTAGGACACATCTTCACTGCCACGTCATCTTCGGTTCCTGACCTGGTGACACCAGCTTACCCACTCTTAGTCATTCGATCTCCTCTTCAGCTTTGCCTCAAACTTACACAGACAATTCTGGACTTTCAGACATTTGGATTTTAGAGTTTTGCACATTAGAACTCACAGATGCCACCAGCCTACTTTCTGTTTTCTGTTGTTGATTTCATATGACTTCCTGGGAACCTGACGGCCAGACTCCCCTCTGATGGAAAGCATCCGACCTCAATTGACTGAGCAGGAATGCCTGTACCTGGCAGGGTAGAACATGCAGCCCAGTGCTGAGCACGATCTCTGCCTGTGGCTTGTGAATAATGCTGTTTGGGATCTGATCTATTTACTGGTTGTTCCATATGAGTATATGCAGTTTTCCTTCTCTGAACCTGATATCATTACTTTACCACCATAGCTTTATCTGGCTGGCTGCCTCCTGTCACACTACCCCATGCACTGGTCACAGAAATACACTTGGGCTAGAAAAAAACCAAGGCCTTGAGTGAGCAATTGCCCCATTGGCTAAATCTTGGGCAAGGCTTTCTCCTGGGACTTATTGCTGGAAAATTACACCAAACCTTCTCTACTTAGGTTTGAAAACATTCTTTTGATTTTCATTTTTACCACTCTTTAAAAATAATTCTGCCCCAAACCAAAGCAACTCAGTTTTAACAATCTGTTAGTACTGAAAACTCGTAGACTTTTAAAATGTCCAAAGGTACCTCTTTCATGAGTCAGGCAATAACAAAAAGTGTATATCTCAATATAATCAAATATGTTCTTTAAATAATTTTAGAAAAGTTACTGCAACAAACAAACATATGCTCTTTTCAATAACGTTGTAATGGAAGTTGAACATTTTTAGAGTTTCTTTTTTTCTAATAGTGATTCCATCAATAGCATCCATGTATATCATCTAACTTAATCTTCACCTCAACTCTGGGAGTCAGTGAAGGATAATATAACCTCCAATAACATCATTCTCTTGATATTTCGAGAATAATATTTTGGAGGTATTATCTGTGCAGTTCAACAGCTTTAGCAAAAGATTTACCTCTTTCAGCAAAGCAGAAATTTAGCCTGACAAAAGTGGGGAGGTAGAGAATTGATGTCAAAAAAGTTTCCCCTTTCCTTTCTCAATTTAAAGGAAGGGTCATGAAATGTGGGTGTGAATGAGAGTCACATAGTTTTGAATTTCGTGTGGAGCCCAAAACACCACAAGCTGTATACCTTTCAATCAAAATGAAAATTATAGTTCTGAGCTGCATTTCTATCAGAGAAAAGCAAATGTTGTGATTTTTGCACTGAAATCAAATTTAACTGGAATGATTCAATAAAATGATGGTATCATTACAAATGTTGCACTCTTTCTTAAAGTTTGATTAGTCTAGACACCTGAGTTGAAAAATGACTGTTGCCTGATACTTCAAAGCACACTTGACAACTTTGATTAAATATTTATGTTAAATGTAGATGACTTAAAATGGAGTGTGTTCCAATCAAGACACTAGCAAGCAGAACATACGTAACTAGTCAGCGCTAGAGCTCTGGTTTCAGGCAGTTTGATTTGAGGTTCAGCCAGCTCCAGAGGTGCAGCTCTCCAACTTCCACTACTTAAATGGAACATATTTGCATTTATGTTCTGAGAGAAAGAATTAATATCGGCTTAATTGCTGAAGTCAGGAACTTGGAAACCATGTTTAGCTTTCCTTTGTCATTCCTCCTACACTCTAGCTGGTGGAAAGCGTCATCAAGCCTACCTGACATGCTTTGTATCTGTCATCCTCCGGACCAGCCCTGAACCCAGACTGGCTCTCCATGGCCTTGCGTCAGCCTAGACTGTGGTGCCAACTCTAACTCATGCTTCGGCTTGTGTGCATCTCTACACCCCCACAATCTAGCCACACATTCCAGAAAGATCTTAAGCAAATCCAGTCTGACATTTTGGTTGCTTTGAATCTACATTCATTAATTCTAAAGGCATTGCTTACATTTTTACCATTCGACTTTTTTGCTTTTTACCTTTATATCATATTTTACAAAGATAAGTACATAATTTTTGTTTTGATTGTATTTACTTAAAAAATACATGCTTACTTCACAGAAAATCCAATGACAATTATTTTTAAAAGTGAAAACTGAGCCAGGCACAGTGGGTCACGCCTGTAATACCAGCACTTTGGGAGGCCGAGGCGGGTGAATCACTTGAGATTAGGAGTTTGAGACCAGCCTGGACAATGTGGTGAAACCCCGTTACTATCAAAAATACAAAAAATTAGCTGGGCATGGTGGGGGTGTCTGTAATCCCAGCTACTCAGGAGGCTGAGGCAAGAGAATCGCTTGAACCCAGGAAGTAGAGGTTGCAGTGAACCAAGATTTTGCCATTGTAATCCAGCCTGGGTGACAAGAGCAAAAGTCTTCTCAAAAAACAAAATAAATAAATAAATAAACAAATAAATAAATAAATTTTTTTTTTAAGTGAAAACTGAATGACCTCTACCCTGTACTCACTCAAGATTAATCAGTCTCAACAGAGTATTGTCTATCTCCCAGGGATTAAAATGTATTCAATGGCTTCCTATTGCTGACAGCATAAATTATACCCTCCTTAGAATTCTTTTTTGGACCTTCCCTCCCTTTTTCCTTGCGAAGTGGAGCACAGACTGGAATGGGAGGAAAATGCACAATGTGTTTGAACTTTTGCCTCTGTTTACTGCACCCATTTATTTCTCAAACTTGAGATTAAACAACACTTCCTCTAGCAACGCTTTCCCATTGGCTTCTCTTAGTTAGGGCTTTTTGTTTAAAAGAAAAGCAGATACCCAAGCCATCACTAGTTGGGCACTAGCAGTTGCTTTCAGGATATACAGATTATTTGAAAATAAAGCTTCAATTATGATAGATTTCGTGGAAGCTGCAATTAACATTGAGACAGCATCATCATCCTTTTTCCTGGTGTCTCGATTTTTACCTTATGTCATCTCTGATGCTCTCTGAAGCCAGGCTCTTTTCGGTAGTTGAACACCTTCTATTTGCTGCTTCCTCATAATGCCGATTGGTACATAAGTTTGATTGTCTTGGTCCTGTCTTAAAGTTACACAGGCTTCCCGCCTTTTGCCTTCCTGGTTGTTTACCCAGCTTTCATATTTCCCAATTGAAAATTACTGCAAAAAATACTTTGGGTAAAACATATATTTTTCCTTTTAGGTCACAAGATGTACATCACTGGCCCCAGCTGGATTTTCCCAGGGTCAGGTACCCATTCCTACCTGATCAAAGGTAAGGATGGAGTTGGCCCTCTGTGTGAGCTGGTGGCGGAGGGGATGAGATGGTTAATTTCATGTGTCAACTTGTCCAGGTTATGGTGTCAAGTTCTTTGGTCAAACACTAATCCAAATGCTGCTCTGAAGGTATTTTATAAATGTTACAATCAATTGACTTTAAGTAAAATAAAAATCATCCTTGATAATGCAGATGAGCTTCATTCAACCCGTCAAAGAGCTTAAGAGCAAAAACTGAGGCTTTCAGAGTAGAAGGATTTCTGCCTCCAGATTTTACCACAGAAATCCTGCTGAGTTCCCAGATGTCAGGTTACCTTACAGATGTGGGACTTGCCAGGCCCATAGCTGCATAAGCCAGTCCGATCCTTAAAATATCTATCTATCTATCTATCTATCTATCTATCTATCTATCTATCTATCTTTCTATGTCTATTTGTCTATCTCCCTATCTATCTAATCTATCTATCTATCTGTCTGTCTTTCTCTGTGTCTATTTGTCTGTCCGTCCATCTATATCTATCAATTTATTTATCTATTTGTTTGTCTATCTGTGTCTATTTGTCTATCTGTCCATCTATCTCTCTTTATCTATCTCTATCTATCTCTATCTATCTATATCTATCTAGATCTGTCTATATCTATTTATCTATCCCTCCGTCCATCTCTATCTGTCTGTCTGTATCTAGTTGTCTATCTATCTATCTCTATCTATTGGTGTGTCTAGTTGTCTATCTATCTATTTATATCTCTGTCTGTCTATCTGTGTCTAGTTGTCTGTCTATTTATTTGTCTATCTATCTATCTATCTATCTATCTATCTCTATCTATGAAAATCACATCTATCCTATTGCTGCTGTTTCTCTGGAGACCTTTGACCAATATGTGAAGTAATGTCTGTTTCAAGGCAGTAGTGGGTTGGCACCATAGAGCATTCCTTTGACAGTGTTCTGTTGTGTTAACAAGGTAATTGTAACTGCCGTTACAAAATAACCCAAAAGGTCAGCTCCAACAATGGAGATGAGTGCCTTGCACACATAGGCCTACTGCATGTGTTCCTGGTGAGGACTTGGTTTCCACACACTGTGAGGTGCTCAGGCCTCTCCCATCATGGGATTTTGCCTTCTCCTAAAGCCTTAGTATCCTTCCATCCAGCTGTTGGATGAGGAAAGAGGGTAGATGGGCACCTCTTCCGTTAGGCTCCCTGGCACAGAAGTGATATTCTTCAATTCTCTTCAAGTTCCATTGATGTAACAGATTATGAGTCCTCACATGTTTTCAAGAGGTTGGAAAATAATCTCCCTTGCTAGGGTGCTAGTCTTCAAAGGGAGGTCTATACTGTGGAAGAAAAAGGAAAAATTTATATGCATTTACCCTGTTTAATACACTCATCGTATAGAGCATTTTTCCAACAGCAACAATAATACTCTTGATTTAGTATATAATAATATGTCATATACTTAATATACAAAATATTTTCCTTGCTAACCTATATGATTTCAAATGCCTGGAACAATAAATAATTCATGTCATTATTTGAGAGTATGTAAATTTTAATATGTTAAGATATACTGGCAAAGTTCTAAAAGTTGTGATTTTATTGGAGGCCAAATAATGTACATAGTAGTTTTTCTGAAGACTTGAGCCAAAAGGAAACTAATACACTTTTGAGCTACAATATGGACATAATGTCATGAAGCAGGAACATTATGCTCCATTTCAGGACACTTCTGCTGACCTGCACCTAGAATGCCCTGTTCTGTGCTGATGACTCAGATATAAGGATGATGAAGTGCATTGGTTGGAATGCAGAGAACAATGAGAAAAAGAACTGAGTTGTGGGAAGACATGAGGAAAGGGCGTGAGGCTCTTAATAACAGCTGTCAAGTACTGCAGTCGGGAATCCGGAGCAAAGTGATTCGTTCTGACCACTGCCTATAAGTAAACGGGATTGTATTTTTCAATACTTTTGTTTAATAGTACCTCCTTCATTATATGTGAACAGCATTCCAGGATAGTAAATCATGAAATGGGAATAAAGCCTGTAATTTTTTTTTTGAGGCGGAGTCTCGCTCTGTCGCCCGGACTGGAGTGCATTGGCCGGATCTCAGCTCACTGGCAAGCTCCGCCTCCCAGGTTTACGCCATTCTCCTGCCTCAGCCTCCCGAGTAGCTGGGACTACAGGCGCCCGCCACCTCGCCCGACTAGTTTTGTATTTTTTAGTAGAGACGGGGTTTCACCGTGTTAGCCAGGATGGTCTCGATCTCCTGACCTCGTGATCCGCCCGTCTCGGCCTCCCAAAGTGCTGGGATTACAGGCTTGAGCCACCGCGCCCGGCCAAAGCCTGTAATTTTAATTAACATATTTTAAAATGTTTCTCATTTGTATGCATTTGATCAAGTTTTCATTTGCATTGAGCTATTTTTTTCTTTCTCATATAATGTTTGACATTACCATTTCTTTCCTTAATAAAATACTAATATTTAATAAAATTTTTTACAGTCTTAATATGACTTGTCAGGAATTTTTCTTCCTCAAACATTTGTGTGATGAAAACGAAACCTCACTATGTGTGGAATCTCAGCTGACAAGTAAAAAGAAGCATTTTTGTATTAGCGATATCTTGTTCCCTCTTGCAATGTTTCCTTCCTCTCACCTCCATGTGGCCAAAATAAAGGATCAGAGTGGCTCATCCTCACTACTGTCTCCTTTGCAGTGCAGTGCCTGTAACCATGCTCTGGGCAAGCAGGTACTCATCTGGGGACAGGCTCCAGTAATGGAGTATGCAATGCAAAAACTGGCATTAAAACTACATCAGGCAAGGTGGCTCACACCTGTAATCCCAGCACTTTAGGAGGCAGAGGGGTAGACCACCTGAGGTCAGGAGTTCGAGACCAGCCTGGCCAACATGGTGAAACCTTATCTCTACTAAAAATACAAAATTAGCAGGGTGTGGTGGCAGGCGCCTGTAATCCCAGCTACACGGGAGGCTAAGGCAGGAGAATCACTTGAATCTGGGAGGCAGAGGTTGCAGTGAACCGATATCATACCACTGCACTCCAGCCTGGGCAACAAGAGCAAAACTCTATCTAAAAGAAAAAAACAAAACAAAACAAACAAACAAAACTACATCACCTGCAGAGATGCTTTCTAAATATTCTTTTTTCTGTTTTTGTTTTTTTGGTCAGATATAAAACATATGTATCTGCTCATTTCATTGCAAATAGAGGTTCTAATTGGTCTCAACTCTGTGCTCGATGCCCACAAAGGCATTCTACACTCTTCTGTACATAGGCATCAACTCCTCATTCAGTCAGCCAGCCAGGCATGTGAACAGATAGCTCACCAAACAACGTGCAACACACTGTCCCCACCAGGAGATCTCTATGAGCAAGGATTATGTTGAATTTTGTTAGTATTCCTTGCACTTAATGGGTGCTCAATTAATGCCTTTTTGCCATAGCGGTAGTTAATAAATGCACCTAAAATTTCAGTATAGAAAAACTACTATTCTTAGGCTTTTAGTCGTAAGCTTCCTCAACAAACCTTCCCTCCCATCAGTGAGTACTTCCCTCTGATCTACACCTCCCAGAGTCTTGAAAGGAAAAAGAGACTGACTAATTGCCCCCACCCAAAGACATTTCATCTCATTTAACATTTCTGCAGAGTTTACCAAATGCAACTATTCCTTTTCCCAAAGCAGGGTGCGGGAGGGGACATAAAGAGAGATTAGAAAGAAGAAAAATATTCCTACCATGTTGGGGGACTGGATTTATGTGAAACCCAAAGTGAATCGGTCATTGCAGAGTCTGGCCCATAGTAATTTTTCCAAAAGTGTTACCACTATTAGTATTTTGTGATCATTAAAGATGCCAAAAACATGTATGCCTCCTTGCTTTTAGCCATGTGGTTACTAGTGCTTGAGTTGCACTTTTGCTTACATTTTACGTGTTAAAAAGATGCTTCTCTTTAAAGGAACAATCGAAATGTCACTTCCTTTGATTACTTCCTTGATCCCCTTTATGGAGAAAATCATTGGTTTCTTCCTTAACTCTGTTGTTTCCAATGGAAATAATAATGCTAAACTTTCAGCAATGAGAAGTGAGGTATAAAGTCATGGTGATTTACAACATCTGTCTTCTCTCTAGATGAGCATTAACTGCAGGAAGGAGAAAGCCCAGCAGGGAGGCAGGCTTGGTCTCCCAGTTGCTAAAACACAAAATGTTGAGGTCAGATTACAGTTTTATTTTAAAAGTCAGAATTTTGCTTTGTTTTACATTACATGATGCCATATGTTCAATGCATAAGTAAGAAAAATACAAAATTTTAATTTTCAATTTTTTAATGTCTTTTAGATTAAATTTTAATCTCATTGCAATTGTATGTGTATGTATATGTATATGTATATATATTTGGTATGTACATATGAAATACACGTTATACATTTGTATTTATTATACATATGCAATTTATATTTACATATACTATGTATGAGATATATATACATTCGTGTACTATATATTGCACATATCTTGTACATGTATATTATATGTATATGCTCATGCATATTTGTATGTGCACCAACAGCATATTGTCTACATTTCTGCATAAACTTTTAAAAACAATTATTATGGGCCGGGTGCGATGACTCACACCTGTAATCCCAGCACTTTGGGAGGCCGAGGTGGGCAGATCACGTGGTCAGGAGATCAAGATCATCCTGGCCAACTTGGTGAAATCCCGTCTCTTCTAAAAATACAAAAATTTGCTGGGCATGGTGGTGGCCACCTGTAATCCCAGCTACTCAGGAGGCTGAGGCAGGAGAAACTCATTTTCCATGTGGATGTTGTGCAAGTCTCCTTCTGGTTTTTAGTGGCTGGGTTGGTGGTGGGCACACTGGGTGGGAAGGACCACAGGCAGGTCTACCAGCCACCCAGGGATACTCATCTCCCCGTAGTTTCCCAGTGGAAGTCAGTGTATTTGTCAATTAATCTTCTACTTATCCATTGATACATCTTTGTTGAGTCCTGTTCTCTATGCTAAAAAATTAGCAGTGAATAAGACAAAAAATCTGTTCGTTCAGATAGTTTATTTGAGAATTAAGGAAAGTGAGTACTGTGAATAAAAGTAAATACAAACAATCAAGATAATTTTAGATACAAGCAAAGGCCGTGAAGGAAATTGTTTCAGGGGCCATTATCATTCCATGGTGATAAGGTGAGAACTAAAAGGCATTGAGAAAGAGTGTTTTAAAGAACATATTTTAAAATAATTTTTTAAAGGCTAATTCTACCTACTAGGTTACAGCTTACAGTGAAAATTGGATGCAGATAGCAAAAGAGAACTCAAAGAATATCACCAATACAGAAGCAAATAGTGTTGACCCTTGTGGGCTATTGTCAGGACATCTGGTTAAGTGAAGCCTGTGTCCTCTGGACTGTGGACCACGGAAGACAGGAGGACTTGTGAGCTGCAAATAAAACCCTTACCCCTCACCCACTGAATGGGCTCCCTCTGACCAAAGGGATCCCATAGAAACCTTAAAAACTGAGTTACCAGCCATGATGGGAAGGGAGGTTGGATATAGCTCATTACAATGCTTCCCTTAAGGAGTTTAGACAACACTGCCCAGAATTAATATTAAAATAGATATTATAAGACTAATAGAATGGATTTCATGGACAATAAGATACCAAATTATAACCAAGATGTAAGGTGATGCCAGACCAGGGTAAGTCCTGCCTGCAGGCCATCAATCTGGCTAAACGGGGCATTTTGACCCAGCATCTTGTGGCTGACTCTGACATAGCATCCTAATCTTAGATATTCCTTTCTGCTGACAGCAAGTTTCAGAGAGAGCCGTACTCCTTTAACCAGCTGAAAATTAAAGAATTTCTGAATCCACTTATAACCTGTAAGTCCCCACTTTTTTAGGGCAAGCCAATGTATACATTCCACATACTGACTTACATCCTTGCCTGTCACTCCTGCTTCCCTGAAATGCGTAAAACCAAACTGTAATCTGACCACCATATTTTAAATACGTGTATTTAAAAGAGATTTAAAATAAACTTTTCTAAAATATTTTGGAGTATAGCTTTTCTGTTAACAGATCTCACCAAGGAAGAAAACTAAGGAGATAAACATTGTGATGATGATGCAATCAGTTCAAGTTCCTACAGACAGCACTGTGTATGTTAAAGCTGACAAAATTCTATCAGACCCACCATGGCTTAGTGCAGGCAATAAGCTCTTCATTTTGAATTTAAACTTGTACCCAGAAAAATATATGTATTCGGTTGACCATATGAAGTTTCCATTACTGTAGGTCAAAATCAGTCTAATACTGGTCACTTCATATGACTCAACCTCATGTATTTGTTCAACTTCATGTAAATGGCTCCACTGCCTACTCAGAATGGTATCCACTCTGCAAAGGCCGAGTCCTTTGACTTCATAAGTAAGCCCCATATTTCCTAGTTACTCCCTCTTTTTAAAGACATAGCTAAATAGGGCTGGAAGAATGCAAAATTTAGAGCTGGAGACGGAAACATAGTTTAAATCACCCTTCTTTGGAAAGAAGAAAATCTGCGTGGAGTTGGCGAGGGAAGATTAGGAAATGAAATAGATGGGTCTAGAAGGCTTTGACGGCTTTTCCCTGAATCCAGATGCAGAAAGATGATAGAACTGGCAGCTAAGAAGCTGAAAGGAGCAAATGTGGAGAAGAAAGACTCCTAAAGGAGATGTGAGAAGAGAGGCGCTGTGGTAGCTGTGAAGTTAACCCCCTTCCTTCCTCCCTTTGAGATCTGTACTCAGTTCTGCATGATCAGGGATGCTCTTGTGCAGGCTGAGCCTGGTTAGGAGAAACGGAAAGAGAAGGTGGCATGGCCATGTGCAATACACACATAGAAAGAGGGATTCACTTGCATGGACAGAGTATCTGTCTCTTCCTGCCCCTACCAATGAAATATGGGAATGGTAGTTTTGAGAGTGCCTAATTATTTGCCTCCTGGGACATTCGCATATCAGAGTCAGTACAGCTTTAAGGAAAAAGATGCAAGCCCCTTTACTTAACATTATAAACCAGATGTCTAAACATGCATTAATTAATAAAAAGGGGAATTGACTAAGCTTGTTTTCATATATCTAGAAAATAATTAACATTTGGAATGAACTAGGATTTTATTTGAGTAATTGCTTATTCACAATGCATTATACATCCTGGAAGTAATAGCTCCATAAAAGCCATTCATTTCCGCTTTTTGCCTAGGTGTGTGACTGGCTGGCTGGTGTTTCCGGTGGGCGTGGGTGTGTCTGGATGCTCATATGTAGAGAGGGCTGCTTATGACTCGGGAGAGGCCTCACCTCCCTCCTCCTCCTTCCCTCTTACTTTCCCTTTCCCTCTCCCTGCATTTCTCTTCTCCCTCTTTTACACTTAAAACAGCCACTACTATTCTTCTAACTTCTTGTACAAACTATCCCTGAGCGTTTTGTACGTCTGTGCTTTATTTATTTGTTGCCTATTCAGAGGAAATGAGAGAACCTTATCTTCATTTAATCATGTTAACCAGTGAAGAGTGTTTAGTTTTTTTTTCTTTTTTTTTTTCAGGGCCATTTGATTATGGAAAAAAAGTAATGACATGATTTCACCTATTCTGTATTCAGGGCCACATTTACTTCCCCACTTGCATTGCTATTTTTGAAAAAAGATTGATAATTTTAGATTATTCCTTGTATTGGAGAAATATCAACAATATATAATTTTTTATTCTGCAAACAGCATTTAAGTTTTTATCTAACCAAGAACGAAAGAGACAATTACAAAAATCTCAGCAACTGAAAAGGGATGTGCTATTATATCAGTGATCCTGGGGAGAATATTGTGTTTTCAATGGCTATCGTACCTTACTGCATATAAAATGTTATTACTCTTTATTAAAAGTTACAAAGGATGTGTTCAGTTGAAAGCACTATCAACTATCCTTTGACAAATCTGGTAGATCATACCAGTATTTTGCAGTGCATCATGTTTGACATAAGGGGCCAAACAGAAATTGAAATACAAAGATATGTTAGTCTCTTTTAGTGTAAAGGAAGTGCAAAATAAAGTAATTTGCTGAATAAGTTAGCCTAAATGAAGTAGTCTGAAAGCAGTCCAATAACCCCTGGAATTTACATGTTCCCGATTTACTAAGTAGTTCACAAGGTCTGATATTTAAGAAAATTTAATATAATTATTAGCATTTTGAGATATCTGCATTTGAGTTATTAGAAATCAAATGTATTTAGAGTAGTAATCAAATAATTAAAATATGACTGCATAAGTGGGGACTATTTCAGGACTTAATATACTGGTTTGAAGATGTACATATATGAATACCACAGTCTCTGAAATACAAGACACTGAACTACTAAATCATTCATTCATACATACACACATTGATTCAGTGGAGTGTATCTAGGTACTAAAAAAGCTATGGTGAGCAAATTGTACATTCTCTGCCTTCATAAGGCTCACAGATTTATTATGGAGACAGTAATTTAATAGTGCTATAAATAGTAGTGCTACAAAAGAGAAGTATGTGGTGCTGCAAGAACACACAGTGGAACCTCCTACTCATGACATGCAACCTACCAGACACCTCCAGCTCAGCGCAAAGGAGGAAACCTTTAAGTTCCATATTTCATATACCCATTACAGTATTCAGTCATTCAAACCTCACTGTTGAGCCAACATTGTGACAACCCACAACCCGTCAGAGGCAGTGGGAGGATAGTCAGAAGAATCAGAACAAGGCTTCAGCCTTTACTTGCAACTGGGAGGAATTATATTTGGAATTTTCAGCCACGGTTTTTGCCATGATCTTGTAGGCTCCTGGGAATCTTATGAGATGCAGCATTTGTCCACTAATAGTGAGAAAGTTTTCAGATGGATCTTAAATATGACCTAGATCTAACTATATCTCACCCCAAATGCCACAAGAATACACAAATTTGAAGAATCTCAACTGAGACTGTAAGCCTCCGTGATCGTTGTAAATGGAAGCTATAAAAATCATTTAAGACAAAAGAAGATGCTTGATATCCCTGAGAGGTAGACATATGGACCATGATGAAGACTACCTCCTTGACAAAGAGGGAAGAAGACTGATGGCTGCAGTAACCAGAGGAAGCCGCTGGACTAGTGTTCCTCAGTGGCACACAGGAAAACGCCCTGAAATTCCACTCGAGCGCTTTTGTTATCAAGCTTCCCCAACAGAAAGCACTGTTCTGGGAGAACATACCGCAACCATTTTTCTTTATAGAGGACATCTGTCAAAGTTGTCCTTGTCAGAGGCTACATTTTGAAAAATAATTAAGATAGAGAAAGCTTCCTCCACTATATAGAGATAGCAAGTAAAAAATTCTTGCTAAAATTATAAATTGCTGATCTCTTCTCCTACCGAGTTAGGCTTTTAGTGAATTTACCACAGCTTTATATATTCTCCCCCCATTTATCAGATTGTGTGTGTGCAGTGTGTGTGTGCGGGGGTGGGGGGATCTGTCAGCATACCTTGTCAGTCAAGTAGTTTTACTGTCAACTCAGACAAATTCCAAACATTCTACAGATTCACAGAGAAGCAAATTGGTTTTCTGGCCCCAGAAGACTCCCTGGGTTGTATTATATAAGTAGAGGCAAGGCAGGCTCAGGTTGATCGATTAGTGGGAGATTGCAGGGCACTTCTGTAGTGCAGACTAAAACAAGAAACTTCCTAGAATGGCAGGGAGCTTGTGAATCAAGTCTTCCTGGATTAAAAGTCATCACAGACTATAAATTCCCAGGACCAATTCAAATATGTGAATATCATATAATTCATTAGATATGACGACTGGATCATTTGGTTTTATGGGTGCCATGTTAGTTAGGAAGGTACACTTTAAGAGGAAGATGAAAGTATATCTCAATTTCTTCATTTATTAATAAAATAAAATTTGCAAAATGTTACAATATTTTATGTTGTATATTAGTCATTGAGTACCCAATAAAAGAAAATTTTCAAAAAAAATAACGTTTTACAAGTAGAAACAGACTTTATTCAGAAACATGAAATACATACATTTTGCCTCTTACCTGGAAGTATTATCAATATTTAAAGATAGCATTTTAAAATGTTGTGTGTGGTACCTACTTTATCAAAGTTAAAGGTGTTTGCAAGAAATACACTACTTATTAGGCAGGTTCTAAAGAGTAAAAATCAAACAAGTAAACAAATAACACAATTATGTTGAAAAACAAAGGGTATCCAGTAAAAGAGAATAACTAGGTATTGTATTCAGTCTTATTCAGATTAGTGAATAGTTTTATTTTCAATTATTCAATGATATAATAAAATAATAATTTTGACTTTAATCGTGTGTTTTACATGCCGTTTCAAATAATATGAACATTGACAGAGTTAATATAGAAATTTCTCTCAAGCTATGCTTAGTGGAGATGGAGTAATATGGAGAACAAGTTCATTTATTATACTCATGAGATTAAATTCTTCAAGCCCTAAACCTACTGCAAAAAGCCCTTATGTTTGATTCCTGGTTATAGTTCAAATCAATTAAACTAGTGGATAAATAAATAATGCTTCTTGTAAATAATGCAAGGGATTTATTTGGCTAGTATCACATTTCCTCTATGTGAGTGATTCTCTATGTTGTTGGTTATATGACCAAATTCTAACATCTCAAAAGAAGAAAACACTTCTAGAGATGTTTCTATTAACAATAATTCAAGTTATTCTGTCAAATATGTATAAACTTTTATATTTTTCTTCATTAATGCATTTATTAAGTTAATACCTCTACATATATAAATGAACAGTTTTAAAGACAAATATCTGTCTATAGTCATATACTTATATGATTTACTTCAAAGTAAATATTTGAAGTAAATATTGATTTACAAAAAAATTCATTTACTTCAAAGAAAATAAAAAATAATTCTGTGTAAATTTATTATACCTATACTTCTAATTTGTGACAAAAAAAAATCCAACTTCATTGATCCCCTAAAATCACCTCTTTTCATGTTTTTATCATGTGAAAATTTGTCAAAGAAAATATTACTTGACTACACAAATCGGATACACACTTGGATTTAAGGAGGGGAGAATGGTAACAGCTGCAATCCAGGGAAAAGAAATTGTATAAACAACAACATAGGAGAGCATACAGGTGGATATATCCAGGAGCTGCTGCATAATAATTGTCATGGAGTCTTGGGCTGCCAGTTGATTCCAAAGCCTGTGGAAGGAATGGGCCAGCTTGGTCTCTTCATAGGATGGCCTGAGTGTTGTCTGCTCACTGGAAAGCATCCAGAGGAGAAGCATTCCCAAGACCCATCAGTCACAAATAAGCTCTGCCTCAGAAACCTGCAGGAGGTGGATTCCATGAAAGAGACTGACATTAGCCAAAAGAGGCCAGAAGGACCCTAGGTAAGATAAGTGGCTTCAAGTATCTTAAGCATAGTGTAGGGATCTGATTTCAAAAAGTAGATACAGTATATATTATATAGGCTTTTCCAGGGGTGAGTACAATTCCTTCTCCCAGGATTGCAACTGTAGTGACAAAGAAATACATGATTCTTAGTCTTAGTTTTGGTTTATTTTATTTTATTTATTTATTTTGAGACAGGGTCTTGCTCTGCCACTCAGGCTGGGGTGCAGTGGTGCCCTCATGCCTCACTGGGGCCTTGACCTCCCAGCTCAAGTGATCCTCCCACCAGCCTCTCAAGTAGCTGGAACCAGAGGTGTGCACCACCACACCTGGCTAATTTTTGTATTTTTTGTTGAACTGGGGATTTTTCATGTTATCCAGGGATGGTCTTGAACTCCTGGGCTCAAGTGATCCTCCCACCTCAGCCTCCAAAGTGCTGGAACTACAAGCATGAGTCACTGCACCTGGCCCTAGTCTGAAAACTAGGGTGTAGACCACAACTGTGTCATTCATGTCAACAAAGCTGTTCACACAGTAGCTATCTCCTCCCTTCTTCAACAACTGAACTCTGGTTTTCTTCGTCTTCCTCTGAGTACTCATGTCCTTCGTGGAAAGCAGGAATCTGCCCAGAGCCACGAGCTGCTTACTCATTAGCTTCGGCCAGTTCTGAATGTCTCCTTCTTCAGTCTAGGTGTGTGGTCTGTGTGAAACACACTCTGTCTAATAGATACTAAGGAAAGTTTGCTGGAAGGCTCAGAGAAGTTTTGCCTCATTCGTGGTAACAGACATAAGATGAGTTTTCTCTATTCTGCCCCTACAGCAGGTGACCATTAGAAGGGAAACAACCATCCCTGGACTATCAAGGGAACACCAAGAGAATTGCAGAGAAAGTAAAGTCATTGCCCTCCTATTTTCACACTTCCTTTCTGTGATGTAATAGAGTCTTCATTGTTGATGCCACTTTTAATAAGCCATCTGTAGTTTATAGACAAGGCATTCTCAGATGTGTATTAGGAGGTCAGATGCGAGATGGAAAGACATTAAAGGCAGGTTGAGACAAGATTATGAAGGAGGCAGAAGTCTGATCCTTTTGTAGTTTATAAGCGTGATGATTGGGTTTTCATGCTTATGTGTGAGAAGTGCCTTCCTCAAACCTTGTTATGATGTTGGTGCATTACTCATCTGATGAGAAAAAAAGGAGGCAGAGGTCAGACCAAGGGGTATAGGCTTTCCTTGATCAACAGTGGGGAGCCACTGATGGGGCTTGAGCAGAGGAGCGACATGATCAGCACTGCACTTCAAAGCATTATTTTAAAAGTTGTGCGTGGGAAGGATTTAAGACAAGGCTCAGAACATTTTGCCACTTGGAAGGCATTGCTGAATATTCATAAAAAACTAGTTTATGGCTCAGCATAAATAATTTTTAAACACAAAGTAAAATACAGTATGTGTTGCCATGGAAGTGACAAAGCCTAGGAAGATAATGACAAGCAGAAAAAAAAAACAGTGCCATTGTAATTTAAATCATTATAAAGCTTTCTAGAATTTAAGTGTGTTTTCAGTCAGAGTATTTTGAATACACAAGGAAAAGATTATGGTTATTTTATCGTTCTTGCTGAGAAAAGAAAGAACAAAAGAGGGGTGTTTCCTTTTTGCACATAAGACCTATAAAGCTAAACAAAATCAAGCTCGTGGAATCAAAAAGCTAACTTCTGTTTGAAAGACTGAATGAGTCAATTAACTGTGAAGTGCCAGCGCAGAGCACAGTCTGGTGAGGTGCCATTGTTAGCATTGGCTGCAGTCCCCTCATGATGATAAGAACGGCTAACAGGCATTGTCTCTGATTACATGCTAAGCTCTGCACTGACACACAGGCACGAGGCCTCTCTGTATTCCTCACCATCAACCACATGTGCTGATGGTGATAAAGTGTGATGTGGGTAAAGAAGATACTGCTAAATTCAGAGATATGATAAACGTAAGTAAATAAATAAAGCCATAGAAGAAATGGTTAATGCCAGAATTTCCAAAAGTATGAATTAATAAAGGGTATGACAAGATGATGGGTATATGGATGTTAATATAAAGGAGATAAGTGTTTCAGAGCTTAAAATTGAAAGAAGTGTTAAGCAATTATTTAAGGGAGAAATTACTGTATGTAAGAGGGAGAGACAGGTTATACAAGCAAAAAAAAAAATTCCTCAAATAAACTGAGTGCACATAACAAAAGTTATATTAAGTCAATGCAAGTGAGATTCAAAAGTAGATACAGACGAACAAGCACACCAAAAAAAAAAAAAAAAAAAATCAAACTTCTAACGTATAACTGAAGACAATAACCTCCCAAAACTATTATGGCAAGAAGCCTCACCTTTCTTAGACTCACCCACTACTATTTCTTGTATGGATGGCAGTGTGGGTGCACTTTGCATATCTCCCTTTATGAAACAGCAATAAATTAACTAAAGGCATTAAAACTTGGGAAGGAAACTCCATCAGGGATGAGGGCTCTTCTGACTATAGTCAGCCTATTTCTGTAAACCTGAAAGACTGTTCTAGGGCAGGGGATTTTTAGGCTCCGCCCCCAGAGGTTCTGATCAGTAGGTCTGAGACGGGGCCTAAGAATTTTCATTTCAACAAGTTTCCAGGTGCTGCTGCTGCTGCTTCTGCACACCGGAAACCATTGCACGGTATTAGAGGACTCCAAAGCTAGCTGTGTCACCCTCCAAATAACCAGCGGCTGTTCAAACTCCCTCTGTTTTTGACAGTCGCGCTTCTCAAAAGGGCTGTCTAATAGCAGAACATCCAGTTCCTTACTCCCATTCCCTCCTCGGGCCACTTGAATTTGGTTTAAACTTTGGACTTGCATCAGAAGTTCTAGTCAGAGTCACCAAGCTCTCCAACATCTAGTTAACCTCTTGATCTCAAGGTGCCTTGCGGACCACTCAACTTTCTGGCTCTCTGTAAGGCACACTCTTCTTGTTTTGTTTCCTGAAGTGCACTGCTTTTTAGTCTCTTTTGTTGACCCAAGATCCTCACTGGTTACCATGTTGTAGGTATATTTACTTAAAAACCTTCAAAGGAATCATAGGAATGCCCTGTTAAAATCTTTGAATGGCTTCTCCCTTCACTTAGGATCCTTTCACTGTACTGCGTTCATAGGACCCCTACAGTTAACCACCAATCATTCTTCAGATCAGTCTCCCTGTGGAAAGCAGCTTGCTCCTTCTAAGAGCACCTTGAACTTTGTATTGGCTTGCTAGGGGTGCCATACAAAAGTGCTACAGATGGGGTTACTCAAATACAGAAAGTACCCCAGCTCTAGAGGCTGAAAGTCCAAGATCAAAGATGTCAGCAGGTTTAATTTCTCCCAAGGCTTCTTTCCTTGGCTTCCAAATGGCCTTTTCTCTGTATGTGAGCATCCCTGGTGTCTCTCAGGATGTCTGTATCAACTTTTTTAATGAGGACATCAATCAGATTGGATTAAGGCCTCTCCAGATAGCACCATTTTAATTTTACCTCTTTAAAGACCCAGTCTTCAAATGCAGTCACATTCTGAGGTGTTAGAGGTTAAATTAAGGCTTCAACACATCAATTTTGGGGGAACAAAATACAGTCCATAACACACTTCTGCATTGCAGCTTTTATCAGATAGAATTATAATTAAGTTATTGCTGAACTTCTCTGCACTCCCCGCTGCGGCGCTCAACACTGAGTCTGCAATACCTGCCACATGTCTGCCCTATGGAAGGGTCAAGGTTCACTTGTTTCCTACAGAAGGAAAGAATTATAGTCAGAAAAAAATAAGGATACAATGAGCTTGGAACCAGTTTTCCCACCACTTGCTTGGAGATTCCCAAACAGACTCACCAAACAAAATGTCTGTGATCCACACAGCTTAGCAGTAACCTCGTCTCTCCCCAGAAACTGGGTGGCTAGTCGGATGCGAAGGGCAATACCCTACCCCTTCATGGGACAAATGCAATTCCAAGGCAGAAAAGTCAAACAATTCAAGGGAAAGTGTTCAGAATCTAAAAATCCACTTACTGGGCTATGTGAAGTTGATGACCAAACACAGTTCTCTCCCCAGTTCACCTTCTCCAGCAGCTAAATACAAAGAATGCAAATAATCAATATCCAGTCTCCTAGTCCAGGTTCTCATTATTGGATCTAATAATGCCAAAGCAAACAAGCGTACAAGGAAAATCTATTCTTCCTGTGCTGCTGCATCCTTTCTTCTGCCCTTGGTCAGACTGAACAAGACACACTTCCTTATGTGCAGGCTGTTGTCCAACACCAGATTGTTAGACGTTATGTAGCAATCATATAAAATTAATTTAACTTTTTACTTTATGGTTAAACACAATTACTGTTCTTTGGGAAAAAAAAAGAAACTTTACACAAATACATATAAGGTAAAAAATGTTGTCATTCAGAAAATTGGCCCTGTTATCATATTTCCCATGTGTGTCTAATTTTATATGCATATATTAAAATATGCATGCATATTTTATGCAAACGTATACATTAAACGAAAAGGCAAGCACTCTAGTCAGTGATTTTTCAGATGCTTTATCTTTATAGTGATCTTTCTAATTGTGAGAAACCCTTTAGATCTTTTAGGTTTCACCATTAGATCTATCTCCTGTGTCCATGTACTACTGGTTTTGGTATATTCTGTAATGTAAAGAATATAATTATTCTTTCTTTTTTATCTTTTAAAATTAAAAGCCTCTTCCTTTAAACGTTTAAAATAAAACATTACTTATTTAAAACATCAAGGGATTTGATGAACTTTTGAGTAAAATGAGATGATTGTCCATTGTTTCTTCTTTCCTCAAACCCTAAACCCACCCCTCAGAGGTCATTACAAGTTACATTTTTCATGTAGATTTACAGACATTCTTCTTTTATATCTCATTAGTAGGCTAGTGTCATAGTACCATTCAGGCCGCTATAACAAAGTGTCTTAGATTGGGTAACTTATAAACAATGGAATTTATTGCCCATGGTTCTGGAGGTTGGAAAGTCCAAGATCATGGCCCAGCAGATTTATATCAGGTGAGGGCCCTCTGCTTCAGGTATGGTCCCTGCTAGCTGTGTGTTCGTGTGGTGGAAGGAGCCCTTGGGCCTCATTTATAAGGGCACTAGTCCTATTCTTGAGGATAGTGGTATTATGACCTACTCATCTCCCAAAGGCCCCACCTCTTTGATATTATTGCATTAGGAATTAGGTTTCAGCATATAAATTTTAGGTAGACACAAATCAGGTCATAGCAGCTAGTTAGATCTCCTCTTTTTAAATCAAATTTGATCAACAAGTTTTGCTGTAACTTGCTTTTTCATACTTAACACTTGCTTGGTCATTTCATGTTTCCAATGTAATTTATTTCATTTTTCTTTAAAGTTACATAATATTCCAACATCATAGTGAATTTAACTGTGCAGCCATAGATTGGTATTAAATTTGTTTCTAGTTTTTTTCTTTTTTTTTTTACTATTATAAATAATATTGCAAAAAATATTTCTGTGCATGCTTCATTTTACACAGTGTTGCGGGAAGTCAGGGACCCTGAATGGAGGGACTGGCTGAAGTCATGGCAGAAGAACATAAATTGTGAAGATTTCATGGACATTTATTAGTTCCCCAAATTAATACTTTTATAATTTCTTACACCTGTCTTTACTGCAATCTCTGAACATAAATTGTGAAGATTTCATGGACACTTATCACTTCCCCAATCAATACTCTTGTGATTTCCTATGCCTGTCTTTACTTTAATCTCTTAATCCTGTCATCTTCATAAGCTGAGGATAATGCATGTCACCTCAGGACCCTGTGATGATTGCATTAACTGCACAAATTGTTTAAACAATGTGAAATCTGAGCACCGTGAAAAAAGAACAGGATAACAGCGATGTTCAAGAACAAGGGAGATAACCCTTAGGTATGGCTGCCTGAGAGCCAGGTGGAACAGAGCCATATTTTTCTTCTTTCAAAAGCAAATAGGAGAAATATCGCTGAATCCTTTTTCTCAGCAAGAAACATCCCTGAGAAAGAGAACACGTTGCCAAGGGGAGGTCTCTAAAATGGTCGCTTTGGGGACGTCTGTCTTTTACCATTGTAGATAAGGGATGAAATAAGCCCTGGTCTACTGTAGTGCTCCCAGGTTTATTAGGACAAGGAAATTCCCACCTAATAAATTTTGGTCAGACCGGTCGTCTGCTCTCAAACCCTGTCTCCTGATAAGATGTTCTCAATGACAATGTGTGCCCGAAACTTCATTAGCAATTTTAATTTTGCCCCAGTCCTGTGATCTCGCCCTGCCTCCATTTGCCTTGTGATATTTTCTTACCTTGTGAAGCATGTAATTTCTATGACCCCACCCTATCGTACACTCCCTCCCCTTTTGAAAATCACTAATAAAAACTTGCTGGTTTTACGGCTCAGGGAGTATCAGGGAACCTGCCAACAAGTGATGTCTCCCCCGGACACCCAACTTTAAAATTTATCTTTTTTGTACTCTTTCCCTTTATTTCTCAGAATAGCTGGCACTTAGGGAAATAGAAAAGAACCTATGTGAAATAACGTTGAATTATTGGGGCTGGTTTCCCCGATAACACAGATGCAATGATGTATGATGGACTAAATTCTAAGATTTAAATTATCAATTAACTTTTGAAAAAGACTTCCAAACTGGCTCCAAAAAATTTGTATCAACATTCCCACCAATAGTGTATGAGAGTAATCTTTTTTCCTGCCTCATCTCAATTCAGCATATTTAAAGTTTTCTTTATTTTTTCAGAATGAACAAAATAGTATCAATTGTATACTTTTCAATGTACCAATGTTTTCTTCTTAATTTTTTAAATTATTTGTTTTATATTTGTATTACATATTCTTATTTCATCTTCTTTAAATTAGGTTTTCAGCTTTAAATTATTTTCAACTATTTGAAGTTTTATATTCATTTGTTCACCTTTTGCTGAAAATTGAAATCTTTTTCCTGCTTTATTGATGGCAAATACTTTCACCTGTATATTGTTGTCTATTTACTTTTGTTTAAAATTGTTTTCACTTTTTATGTAGCTCAGTTTCTTAATTTCATTCTTTGCTTAAAAAAGTCCCACTGTAAGATATACATACATCCCTACATACTTGTGTCTAATAGTTTAAAACCTGTAATTTAAGTTTAGACATTTTATCAAGTTGGATGTGGCTCTCTTTGCCATGTATGAGTCCAGATGGACCTGCTGTCAGGAAGAGGTCATGCCTGCTCACCCAAAGCCTCTCCTCCCCTTCATGAATCCACTCTAGTCAGGTCTACCAGCTTCTCCAAGGATCTCAACATTGCCAAATCCGATGGTTGCATTTTACTTCCCCTCACATTCTGCCTAATAGGTGTGTTTGATATTGGCATCCTTCCTTTTTCCTGGAACACTTGCTTCACTTAGTGTCTGGAGCTGCACTCTCTCCATTCTGGCCGCTGTTCTTCGTCTCCTTGGCTAGTCATTGGCCCAACCTCTAAACATTCACATGCACAGGGCTCAGTCCTGGACCTTTACTCTGTGTCCACATGCTCTTCCTGTGTGAGCTCATCCAGCAAAATGTCTGAGTCTTGGCATATCCAAAAACATATTTATTTTGCCTTCACATTTGAATTATAGTTTCACCTACATAAATGCATTTTCCTCAAGCCAGTCCAAAGCACAGACTTTGGAATCAGGCTTTCTGAACTTGAATCCTTTTCCACCACTTACCAGCTGTGTGTCTGTGGGCAAGTTATTTAACATCTTTGTGTCTAAACTTCCTTCCCTGAAAAAAGAGACTAATAATAAATATCTACCTCATTGAGTTGTTAAGAAAATTCAAAGAGAAACATGTACAAAGAAGTTAGAACAAAGACTGTGCTAAATATGTTAGCTATCATTATTATTCGATGGCATTATGCTTTAAAATAGCTGGTGCTATTCTGTGCATTGCTACTTTATAAGTAACCTTTCCAAGATTTTCTACTTGGAAAGATTTTAGCATTCTTTCTTGAAACGTAGGCATTTCACTAGGATGGCTCCAAGCGTGAATCTTTTTTCTCCCAACATATTTCACCTGGGTATTTGATAAGCCTTTGGATCTAAAAGTCTGTCTTTCCGTAGTTCTTGAAATGTTTTAACAATCAATTCTTTGAGTTATGTTTGTTCTCTACCCCTAAGGTTTTTCCTACAGAACTCCTATCATGTGGATATTGAAGTTCTCGATAGATGTTCCATGCCACTTACCTCACTTTTATCATGCAGTTTCTTCTCTTTTTCTTTTTACACTATGTTTTTGAATACCTTTCCGTTTAATCATCCAGATCACCAACATGTAAATATTACCTTTGAATTGTATTCTTTTGGAAATTTTACTTATGATTTCTTAAATAACTTAGATTGCTTTTTGCATATTACTCTGCTCATTCATTATGCAGAAAAACATTCATATTTTCATTAAAGCCTCTGCTTTTCTGTTGTCAAAATGTACCAGATAATTAAGGAGGTGACTTGATTAAGACTACTGTAATAGAGAAAAGGTTCATTAATAAGGAATCTTTCAGAATAAAAGAAAGAAGATCTAGGATTTTGTGGAGACAGATAAATGAGTGAGTCTTGAGAAATGATGAAGGCAGGTCTTATGTCAAAATATAGAGTGGTGTTTTTAGGTTAGCCATCTCTCAGAACACAAGAGGGTGAGGAAATTTCTTAACCTTTGCTCCTGCTTTCCAGGAGCAAAGAATTCAGATAACACTGAACACTGTCAACCATACTCATTTTGGTTTTTTGTTTATTTCATCTGATAGTTGAGTTTGGTAGCTTTCTTTCACACAAGTGAGTTACCATGCATTTATGATAATTCTTTCCTCTATGTCCACTGTGTGAACGTGTGTAAAATGAGAGAATGCTTATAACACCATACCCTTCATCTATTTTCATCAGTCACAGAAATCATCATAGATGCTGCCACACTTTCCAACACAAATAATATGGCTGGCCAGCATTGATATTTTCATCAGTGTCTTCATTTCTTAACTTTGTCACAGTTTCTCTTAATGAGCCCATTCCAGTGTTTCTGTGACAGGCTCCAGTGCTAAAAGTACTGTAAAACTAGCAGCCCAGTGGATCATAGAAATTGTGAGATCCTTCTCTTCCTGTTCCTTTTAATTTGAGTGGCTGTATGTTGTTAGTGAAGTGGAATATAAGTAGAACTTTCCAGATGTTTTTTCAAAAATGCATTAAAATGCCATACACAGGACCCCATTAGTACTGTTCATCAAGCTGGTTGAAGGAGCTCAATTGTATAAATAATAGTCTTAATTTGGTTTCCAGCTTATTTTATTATTTAAATAAAGACAGTCAAAGATTTCAGGGAGTCATCCTGCCTAATTGCCTCCAATCTATCTAGTATCTGAAAGATACAGACTGTAGATTTCTGTTAATCTCACAGCAGTTCTAAAGGTTGGACTTGTTTAAAACCATGATGACCAGGAGCACATTATGTGTTTATATTCACAGGTGGGCATCCCAATAATTAGTTTCTTGGAAGTGAGTTAGGAAAGTTACACTGCGTCTCAGAGATGAAAAGTCCACCTGGGAGCCTCCAGGATCAGAATACCCATATTGATTTTTTTTGGTTGTGGTAATCTAATACTGCTGTTAAAAACAACTTTCAAATCCAGATGAAGTACACAGAGAAAAACTTGTTGAGGACGTTGGAGAGATACTGAACCAGCCAGCACCTAAAAGTACAAAATTCCAGAACAGGAACCTTCCAGAGAGGTAAGCCAGCATTCCTTCAGGGCATTTGCCAATTCTAGGCCTAGTGAAAAAAAACTGAGATCCAAAAATAAGGCAGAACCAGAGAAACCTGAAAAACGTTTACAGTGTTGCAGAGCTAGAGGGAGGGGTTAGAAAACAAAAAACAAAAAAACACTGGAGAAGACAGGATTCTAGAAACAAAGAAGAAGCTCAGAGAACTCAACACTTCACCCACTCCACAATCTCATTCTCATGCCTGAAGCTGCTTGTTACAGAAGACCAAGAAGTTAAAGAAACAACCTGACATTCTTGAGAACTAAGGAAAAAAGGATTAGCATTATTCAGGATCACTTGAGGGGGATAAACCCCAGAAATGGGAGAAAATTAGAGAGTGACAGAGTGCTATAAAACCTTGCCTTAACTCAGGCTCGAATTGTATTAGGGTAGTTAACTCCATTGTATCTGCAGGAAGAAAACACTTTATAAATCTCTACAATTTTTCTAATATAACGCACAGCATTTAGAATACAAGTCACTCCAATAAATAGGATCAAATGATCAAAAATGAAGTATAAAAAACAATTTCAGAGAAACAGTTTCAGAAGTGGTCTAGTTTGTTATTGGAGTTTTGAACAAAGATCTTTAAAAGCTATGTATAATACATTCAGAAAATAGAAGAAAAGATTTTAATTTCTTTAAAATATATAGCTAACAATCTAATGGAGGAGTAATGTTGCATAAAATACCTCTTGATGAATCTAATAGAAGAAAAGAAAAATGAAAAAAAAGACAAATGGTTCAAATATAAAATAAATATAAGCTGATAAACAGATAAATATATCAGTAATTATATTAAATGAAATGCCCTAAATAGTTTAATTAGAAGACTAATACTGTTAGGCTAGATTATTTTCATATGCACTGCTTACAAGAAACATACTTTAAGTATAAAGATTAAAAATTATAAGTTTAAGTAAAGATTATAAAATTTAAGTAAGCTTGAAGTAAAGATAAAACTATACCATGCAAGAACTAACCAAAAGAAAGCACATGATGCTTTGCTACTGCCAGTAAATAGATATTTTAATGATAAGAGTCCATGCACAAGGGAGATATTATAATTCCAAACTGATATTAACCCAAAAAACATATATACCTTAATGCACACACACACACACAAAGAGAGAGAGACGGAATATATAAAACTGGTAGAATTCAGCTAAACATTTGTTTAGGAAAAGTTTATTTTTAAATACAATATGAGAAATTAAAGTTAGAAATCAATTATCAAACTCTTTATCTCGAAAACTTAGAAAACAGCAGTAAATTCAATCCAAAGAAAATACAATGAAGGAAATTATGCGTAAGTTTCTTGTTTTAGAAAAGAAAACACATAATATAGAAAAATTCAGAAAACCAAGCCTGTTTTTTCATAACACTAATAAAATGTATAGGCTTATATATAAAAAAACAGAATTATTTAAAAGCATAAATTATCAAAAGCAAGAATAAAAAACAAAACATCATTAGAGATCCACTGACATTATACAGTGAGACTATTATGGACATTATTTGAGCAAACACAATTTACGAAACCTGAAATTCGAAGGAATGAAAAATATAAATAGACAGCTTTATTTTAAAGTAATTAAATTTGTAATTAAAGACCTATTCATCTCATGAAGAAATCTATATGCCCAGATGACCTCATTGGTCCATTCTTTCAAACATTAAAATTAAAAAAAAATACACGAACTTTTATGACAATGAAAATGAGGGCAGTTCAGCATTCTATGTTGGAACAAACTTGACGCAAGAGATTATCAAGGACGTAACAGAAGAATTGCAGATCCATTTTTGTTAAGAACATAGAAACAAAAATACATGTATATAATATTGGAAATCAAATTTAGCAATATAAATATAAGATAATACATCATGACCAGTTTATTCCAGGAATACAAGGTCAGCCAACAGTTGAAATTCAGTTTATTTCCACATGAAAAGTAAAATTTTTTTAAAAAAGAAAAAATACATAATTATTTCAATATGTGTAGTAATATTTTAACATTCATTTATGACTAAAACAAAACTTTTGCAAACTGGAACTAAAAGTTGTCCCTTAGTTTGATAAAATATTTATAAAATGTCTGCACAAATATACTTAATGGTGAAATAGTGAAAGCTTCCCCCTGGAATTAGGAACAATTTAAGGAGGATCACTATGACTGCTTCTATTCTATTCTGCAGGAGATGGTAGCCAATGCAATAAGACAAAGAAATAGCAGATGTTGCTTATAAAGAAGAAATTAAGTTGTCACTATTTGCAGAGATTATGATGGTACATATATATAATTCAAAAGACACTGAAAATAGGCAATTAGAATTAATAATTAAATGTAGGTAGGTGGCTGGACACAAGATCAACACACAAAAATTAATCAATAAATCAATGTATTTACATATATATCAGTGACAAACATAAGGAAAAGTTTTCTTCTATGTATCAATTTTAGTAATAGGAAAATATCAGAAATATCTAATGCAAATATTTTTTAAAGACTATGACTTTAAAATTACAAGACAGTATCAAAAGAATCTTTTAAAAAACTAAATAAATGAAAGGATATGCCAAATTCATGTTTGAAAGGTGGGTGGCAAGAGTGGCCTGGACTGGGATGCACCAAGAATATTGTAAACATATGCTCTGCCCCAAACTTATCTATTAATTCAACTTAATTTTAATTACAATCCCATCAGGTAGTTTTTGTTGAAGTTGGCAAGCAGATTCTTAAACCTATATATACATAAAAAAAAGAGCCAAGACCACCTAAGGCCAATGTGGGGAAGAATAAAAGTGGATGTTTTCCAATGCCGTATACTGAAACATCCTAAGGTAACTAGAATTGATAAATCCACACTAAATTATACACTGTACTATTGGTGCAAGTATAGACAAAAAGACCAAAGAAACAGAACAAGGACCCCAAGAACAGAGCTTGTATATACACGGTCACTAGATTTATAGCAAAGTGACCCTTCAGTGTAATGGGAAATGATTTTTTAAAAAATGTAACTAGGTCTACCAGATATTAATATGAAAGAAATGAATCTTGACCCTTCATATCATATGCATAATAAAAACGACAAAGAAAATTTAGGTCTTCAGGTGAAAGATTTAAAAATATAAAATTTTACAAGGAACAAAGATAACATTTCCATGCCATTAGAGTAGGCATATATTTTCAAACAATATACAAAAGCACTTACCAGAGATGAAAATCTTGACAAATTATATTAGACTAAATTTAAGAGCACTCATTTATCAAAAAAGCACCATTAAGCGAGCAAATCAGAGTGGACAAAATCTTTGTAATACACATATTAACAAAGGACTCATAACCATAATATGCACAAAATATCTACAAAAGAATAAGAAAAGGAAATCTAATAGAAAAATGGCAAAAGATTTGAACATATTTTCACAAAAATGTATATCTATATGAATAATAAACCTAAAAAAAATTGTTCAACTTCATTAGTAGTCATTAATAGCCACTAGCCATCCATTAGAACGGTTAAAATGAAAAATGCAGATAATACCAAGTGCTGACAAGGATGTGCAGTGACTAGCATGCTTATGCATTCGTTGTAGGAGTGTGTATCAATGCAACCTCTTTGAAGAGCAATTTGGTCACAGCCTCTACACCAAGTGTGTGCACAGTGGTTTATCTTCTAGCTGTGTTCTCAACAAAATGCATGTAGCAGTTATTTAAAAGTCCTCCACAAGAATGTTCATAGTGACACGATTTATAAAAGACCCAAATTTGAAATATCCTAAATGTTCAATGGCAATGGAATGAATAAATGAGTATTGGAGTATTCGTTCAATAGAATTCTATAACAAGAATACTATAATAGACCATCTGTGTCCCATAGGCCAAATCTGGCCCATAGTGTATTTTGGTATGGGCCACAACCTAAGAATGTGTTTTATCATTTTAAAGGTTTGTTTTAAAAATACATCTTAATAAGACATTCAACAGAGACTGCACATGGCCTGAAGAGTCTAAATATTTGCTACCTGACACTTTGCAGAGGTTTGTCAACCCCTACACAGCACTGACATTGAATGAAATATTGCTGTATACTCTAATCTAAATGAATCTCACTGACTTCATATTGAGGAAAGAAACTAATGACAAAGGTACATACTATATTATATATTCCATTTATATGTGTTTCAAAAGCAGGAGAGACTAATATAGGAGAGCAGATGGTTGTAACAATGGCTAGCTGTGTGGATAAATTCTGGTTGGGAGGAGGTGCAATTCGGCCTCTGAAGTGAAATACCCTGATTTTCCATCTCAAGATGTTTACATGAGTGTGTTTCCTACATGGGAATTCAATGAGATCCACAATTGGTTTGTGGACTTTTTGGAGGCTGTTTTAATTAAATCAAAATTTAAAGTAGCCTCCTAGACAAATAATGGAGCCTCACTGTCAGAATGTGAGGAATTCATAGAGCTGCCCACAGTTACCCCATCACTTGCCTAGCACCCCCTTCTCCGAGTGCTGCCTTCTGAAACGTCAGGTTTTTCTGTAGAAGCACACTTTCTTGGAAACCCATCTTCTTGAAGATCTATTTTTGTCCACATAGGATTGCAGGTTCTTGGGTTCCTTTGGGCTTCACGATTAATTTCATTGTATTTGATTTATACTTTTCAAAAATTCTTCTCTGTTACAGTTTTCCATCGGCTCTCATATGTACTTTACAACCTTTATATTTTTCTCTTCTTAGCCTTTATTTTGATAAAATGATTTTCAATCTTTGGTTATTAAGTAAAAGATTTGATGTCATTTGGAATATCTCTATATTTAAAAAATATATATCTTGTGGTAAGTAGTACTTTATGCTTCGCAACTGTTTTGTATACATTATGACTCAGAATTCCAATAGAAGAGTAAATATTTAAGAATTGCCAAAGCAGTTTTGAAAAAAGCAAACTGAAATATGTGTGAATGCTGGGAAAGAAGGCTTGGACTAGCATAAAGCAAAATATGTTAAAAAGTGATTGTAATAAAAACAGTGTATCTGTGGTATAAGTACAGGCAAGTAGAAGAATCAGACAGAATAAGAGTTCTGGATGAATTAAAGGCAAGAGGTGGGGGGAGAAATATTAACGTGTTAAGAAAATTGGCTCATCCATTTGAAAAGAGAAGCTTTCCTTAAATATAATTCCAAAGGCCAAAGTATTAAACTTAAAAAAAAAAAGTAACTAAACTTAGTAACACAAAAAAATACCATCTATAAAGTAAAATACACGAAATAGACTGGAGGCTGAGTACGAAGACTCACGCCTGTAATCCCAGGCCTTTGGGAAGCCAAGGCGGGTGGATCACTTGAGATCAGGAGTTCGAGATCAGCCAGGCCAACACAGTGAAACCTCATCTCTACTAAAAAAAATACAAAGATTAGCTGAGCATGGTGGTATATGCCTGCAATCCCAGCTACTTGGAAGACTGAGGCAGGAGAATCACTTTAACCCAGGAGGACGAGGTTACAGTGAGCCAAGATCGCACCACTGCACTCCAGCCTGGGTGACAGAGCAGGACTCTAGCTCAAAAAAAAAAAAAAAAAAAAGACTGGAAAGAAATTCACAACATAAATATACATATATATGCATATACATATATACATAAATTAGAAAAGATATGTGCTAAGAATATAGAAAGATATGTCAAAAACTCAAATAAGATCCCACATTTCTCTCCTCATGTGCTGCAGTCTAAACTCCGTGGGACACATAAGTCCCTGTCTTTGGCCCTTTCTTCCCTCTCTCCCATTCCTAAAACTCTTCCAATGATCCCCGTGTAATACAGTTTGCACAATCCCCCATATCGTCATCCTATTTTCTCAATGTTCTGTTTACCTTCTTGATTTAATAGTTTTATCCCTTCCCTGCTTTACCTTTCAAACATTGGCTGGCTGTTTTTGTTTTCTTTTCTATGACCTCCATGTTGCTAAACATGTGAGTAGAATAACTGCCTTTCTTGATTTTTTTTTCTTTAGTTACAGACTACTTTTCCTTTGTGCTCCAAAAACAAGATGTAACAAACTAAATCAAAACAAAACACAGTTTTGGATATGTTATCAGATTAAATCACCTCTACGTCTTCGCGGCATCCTTGTCATTTCCCTGAATCACTAGGCCTATTTAACTGTTGGTGATTTCAATATTCAATGCCCAGGACTCAGTTCCTTGTCCTTGTCGTCCTTCTCTCCTTCGGTGAGTTTTCTCCCCTCTCTGCCTCAGCCATCCTCTCATGATCTTACCCTAGCTCTTTCCATCATTGTAACCCTCCTTAGCTTTAATTTAATGCATCCCATTATGCACCCTACCTCCTATTTTTAACGTATTTTTTCCAGTACCTTAAACTCAACAAACTTTCAACCTCATGGGAACTTTTATTCTACTGATTCTACCAACATTTTTCTCAGGCAATTACTCTTTAATGGTCTCACTCCTCTTTCTACCCAACTTAAATTCTACAGCAGGGGTCCCCAACCCTGGGGCCGCTGATTGGGACTGGTCTGTGGCCTGTTAGGAACCGGCCCACATTGCAGGAGGTGAGCAGCTGCGGGAGAGCATTACTGCCTGAGCTCCACCTCCTGTCAGATCAGTGGGGCATTAGATATTCATAGGACCATAAACCCTATTGTGAGTTGCATAGGCCAGGGATCTAGGTTGCTCGCCCTTGATGAGAATTTAATGCCTGATGATCGAAGGTGGAACAGTTTCCTCTTGAAACCATCCCTGACTCCTGGTTCGTGGAAAAATCATCTTCCACAGAACTGATCCCTGGTGCCAATGAGGTTGGGGATCGCTGTTCTATAGGCAATTGTTAAAATCACTCTTTTTCATAATCCCTTGACAAAACTACAACCCTGGCTCACTCTGTATCTGGGACCACCCCTCACTTGAGCCTGTGTGATGAATGAGGCTGGAGGAGAGACAATCAAAACTAAGCAGATGTGCACTAGCTCATGACCATCAACCTCAATTTCCAGACATCTTCTAGCTATGTCTTCTCTCTCTCTTATACATCTATTTTACACTTTCTCCTCTCCCCTGAAATTTTCAACAGCTTCATCTGTTGAAATATCTCACTCTAATATTTCCTGTTGAGAAAATTTAAGGAATCTTAAAGGAATTTCCACAAGCCTCATTTTCACATCTCTGGCCTACCGGTACCTCCACCTACATACGCTGCCCTTTTGCCTGTTACTACAGAATGATCCATGTTTCTGTCTACAGCTAATCCCTCCCAATGGCCATAAGGTTCCACTGTCATCAATTAAAAAAAATCTTTATCAAATACTTCTGCCAGTACACACATATGATTTTATGTCTCCTTTAAAAAATAAAATAAAATAGTCCAGCATTTTGGCTCACGCCTGTAATCCCAGCACTTTGGGATGCCAAGGCAGGTGGATCACGAGGTCAGGAGATCAAGACCATCCTGGCTAACATGGTGAAACCCTGTCTCTGCCAAAAATACAAACAAATTAGCCGGGCATGGTGGTGGGCACCTGTAGTTCCAGCTACTCAGGAGGCTGAGGCAGGAGAATGACGTGAACCCGGGAGGCGGAGCTTGCAGTGAGCCGTGATCACACCACTGCACTCCAGCCTGGGCGACAGAGCGAGACTCCGTCTCAAAAAAATAAATAAAATAAAATAAAATAAAATAAAATAAAACACTTCTCTTCATTTCCAAACCAGTTTTTCTCTCTCTTACCCTCTTAAACACACTCTGATATGCCCTTTAACCCATCACTTCACCAAAACTTCTTTTGCCTCGTTTATAAATGACTTCTATGTTGCTAAATCTGTCAATTCAAATAATCATTGAACTTGATCTATCAACATGATTCAACACAATTTATTTCTTCCTCCTCCTTGATACATTTTCTTCACTTTTCCTCCAAGATCCCACACTTGCCCAGTTTTTCCTACCTCCCAGGTTATTCTGCTATTCACTTTCCTCTACAGCTCCTTCCTGTTCACCCTGAACTCTTCATGTTCTTCATTTTCCAATCTACACACACATCCATGGCAGTCTCTTCAACCCTCAGGATTTTATACAGTTTCTCTGTGCCAAATTCATATCTATAGTCCTGTACCCCTTCCCAAATTCCAGATATACTCAACATGTACTCAACTTATTTGCAGGTTTTATAGACATTCCAAACCAAACATTTCTGTTACAAAATTATAACTGCTACGAAAAAAAAAAAGATTAGAGTCAGGAGGACCTGGAGTGAGATGTGGGGTGCTGGTGGAGATGTGTTACTGTGTTGATTAGGCGTATGGCAGTTAACACTCATGAGCCAGTGATGAATTCTTCAAGCAGATTCTGTTCTATTCACCCGAAATACAGAAGTGGAAAGAAGAGGCAAAAACTCTCACCTTCTCGGAATGTACATTCTAGGCCAAAATTTATTTTAAAATTTTATAAAGAATTACTTACAAAATTGATAATAAAATATAAATTGCAGGCAAGAAATAATAATTAAGTATGCTTATTAAATTAAAGGTAAATGAGGGATTTGGGGTTTTGTTTTGTTTTTTTAAGCCAAGTTTGCTTTGTTACCCAGGCTGGAGTGCGGTGGCGTGATCTCTGCTCAATGCCACTTCTGACTCCCAGGTTCAAGCGATTCTTGTGCCTCAGACTCCTGAGTAGCTGGGATTACAGGTGTGCACCACTATGCTTGGCTAATATGTGTATTTTTTGTAGAGACAGGGTTTCACTATGTTGGCCAGATTGGTCTCAAACTCCTGACCTCAAGTGATCCGCCTGCCTTGGCCTCCCAAAGTGCTGGGATTACAGGTGTGAGCCACTGCACCCAGCCATAAATGAGTTTTTGAAGATACCATTTTAAGAAAGAAAAAAAAAAGGACTTTTCATCAGACTTCTGCAGAGTTTATATTTGTTGCATTAAGAAAGACTGATGCAGGCTGGGCGCGGTGGCTCAAGCCTGTAATCCCAGCACTTTGGGAGGCCGAGGGGGCGGATCACGAGGTCAGGAGATCGAGACCATCCTGGCCAACATGGTGAAACCCCGTCTCTACTAAAAAATACAAAAAACTAGCTGGGCGAGGTGGCGGGCGCCTGTAGTCCCAGCTACTCGGGAGGCTGAGGCAAGAGAATGGGGTAAACCCGGGAGGTGGAGCTTGCAGTGAGCTGAGATCCGGCCACTGCACTCCAGCCCGGGCGACAGAGTGAGACTCCGTCTCAAAAAAAGAAAAAAGAAAGAAAGACTGATGCAATTCTATCTTAGAGAACTCAACCCCTAAATCTATAGTATTAACATTAGGAATAAATATATTTGTGGAAAATGAGCACTTATTGCTGAAATATCCCTGCTGGTAGGAGCAGAGGCAAAGCCAGACAGGAGCTCCAAGCCCTGACACAGGGCAGGGTGCCTGCCACACGCTGTGGGTCTGTGTGCTCCACTTTGACCTGAGTAAGTGACTATAGTAGACCCCGGGCAAGTCCAAGCTGCCGTGGTCCAAGAGGAGGCACTGCCAACCAATATCCATACAGTAGGACGACACTGAGAACCTGAAGGAGTCCTGCCAAGAGTCCAAGAGCTCCTGGAGATGGGCAGGGGATGGAGACCAGGGATTAGGCTTATTACAGCCTGTGTACTGTGACAAAGGGAAAAACTCCAGAGCAGAGCTGCTGAGAGTTTAACTGTATAAGCCCTTGTCTGTGGGTTAGAAAATACTGGCATGAACTAACTCTCCCTCTGTGGTCACACCAAATACAACTATAAATATTTTCTTATCTATCTCACTATATCATGACAAGAAGAAAACTGAATGATGGGTTATTAGGGATTCTTTTTATTTTATTTTATGGCTTCTGAATATATCAAATTTCCTATTGCATGTAAATAGTAGTATGTATTCTGTTATAATCAGAGAAATAAATAAAATTATATATTTACATTTTTAATAGCAACAATGCGCCTCTTAATTTTTTGCCCTAGAATCTGCAAAATCAAGTCATCAACCATTTTTCCCAAAATCAAACTTCAAAAAAAAAAAAAAATGATCCCTGTATCTTCAGCCATTTTATCTATGATAATTAGTAACTTAATTAGCAAAATCATATTCAAATTTATTGTAAGAGATGGGTGACTGAGAAATATAAGTAGACGTCATTAAAAAAGATATTTTTAATATCATTAAAAAACAGATCTTTTTTAGTATTCTTATCTGTCTTCAGGTTCAATTTCATTCTCGCTATAGTCCATTTACCCTTTTTTATTTTAAGCTTACTCTACAGGGAAGGGAGCAAAATACAAGTTGAATATCATGTTTTCTATTTTTGTAGGACATTATCAATTCATACTCAGATTAAAACTAAAAGGAGATTTTTATTCCCTTTAATTTATTTTCTCAAGCCTTAATTTATCCTGAGACTTGATTTTCCTGATACTATTAGTATAGGTAAGTCCCATTCTTTTGAAAATAGAGAAGGATGACTGTACTCTTCCACAGAGTTAAAATTACATTATATACTTATTTTTTTTCAAAATTTTAACCAGAAGACTCAATCAAGTGTTTTTGAGTAGTCTATAATTACATCCGGATACCAATTGTTTGTCCAGCAGATAAATGCACTTCTAATTAGATATGGAGAAAACTGAAAATACACACCAATCTTTTTTGCATTTACTGAAATTTTCTTCTTTCTATTCGGAACACATCATTGTTCTGCAAATGAGCATCCATCTGTTATGGTGGGAAGAAAATGTAATCTTTTGCTCTTTAGTTCCTATTTTCCCATTAGGCCATACAAGGTAAGGAAATGAGTTCTAGGCTATACTTTTGATTTATTGCAGAACTGAACACACTTACACAGAGAAAAGTGCTATTTTAATTTTACACACTTCAATAAACACACATACATATGTTTAACCTTTAGATGTAGTCATAAAAATGACTGAGGACTCTGGAAGTAGAGTGAAAACATAAAAAAGTTTCACTTTTAATCATGTTGTTCAGAACTGTATTGTGCAAAATTAAAGAAAAATCTCTAATATTTTTTAAAGTTCACATTCTTAAATTTAGTCTTCCAAAACTATTTACATATTATATGTATTATGTTTTCTCCATTATTGTACATTCATACTTATCACACTGGAATAATATGAATATATTCAAAAATTTTATTTTAAGAGCAATTTTAGGATCACAGAAAAAATAAAAAGAAGGTAGGGATACATGCCAAATATTTCCTATGCCCACTCCTACCTCTCCTTTCGCAATATTAGCATCCCTCACTGGAGTGGAACACGTGTTATAATTGATTCACCTGTGTTCACACATCATTATCACCCAGAGCCATACTTTACACTGGGGTTCCTTCTTGGTGTTGTGCATTCTATGGATTTCAAAAAATGTGTAACGACATGTATCCATCACTATGGTATCATACAGAGTGATTATGGTATCATACAGGGTGTTTTCACTGTCCTAAACATCCTCTGTGTTGAACCAATACATTCCCCACCTCTCTACCTCTGGAAATTACTGATCTTTTACTGCTTCCACAGTTTTGTTTTTTCTGTTCTGTCATGTAGGTAAAATCATACAGCATATGATGATATGTAACCTATTCAGATTGGCTTCTTAGTAATACACATTTAAGTTTCCTCTATGTCTTTTCATGGTTTAATAGCTCATTACTTTTTAGCACTGAATAACATTCCATTGTCTGGATGTACCACTGTTTATGTCACCATTCACCTTCTTAAAGACATCTTCATTATGCTCAACTTTTGGCAATTATGAGTAGAGCTGCTATAAACATCCATATGTAGGTTTTGCATGGACTCCTTTCAGTAAATATCAAGGAGTGTTATTGCTAGATTAGATAATAAGAGTATGTTTTGTTTCGTAAGAAACTGCCAAAATGTTTTCTAAGGTGGCTGTAACACTTTGCATTCCCACCAGCAGTAAGTGAGAGTTCCTGTTCCACATCCTCCTCAGTATTCTGAATATCAGCCATTCCCACAGGTGTGTAGTGGGATCTCACTGTGGCTTTCATTTGCATTTACCTTATGACATATAAATTTCAGCATCTTTTCATACATTTATTTTCCATCTGCATATCTTCTTTAATGAGGTGTCTGTTCCATTCTTTGGCTCATCTTTTGTGTTGTTGATTTTCTTGTTGTTGAGTTATAAGAGTTCATTGTATATTTTTGATAACAGTCCTTTATCAGATATATTAGTTGCAAATACTTTCTTCCAGTTTGTGGCTTGTCTTCTCATTCTCCTGAAAGTATCATTGGAAGAGTAGAAATTTCTAACTTTAATGCAGTTCATATTATCAATCATTTCTTAAATAGATGGTGCCTCTGTAACTAAAAAGTCATCACCAAATCCATGATCATCTAGATTTTCTTCTATGTTATTCTATGTGAATTTTATAGCTTTGCATTTTATATTGAGATATGTTATCCATTTTGAGATAAATTTTGTGAAAGGTGTAAAGTGTGTCTAGATTCATATTTTTGCATATTGATATCTAGTTGTCTCATCACCATTTGTTGAAAAGACTATCTTTTCTCCATTATAATGTCTTTGCTCCCTTGTCAAAAATTAGTTGACTGTATTTATGTGAGTCTATTTCTGGGTTCTCTGTTCTCTTCTATGGATCTACTTGCCTATTCTTTCATCAGTATTATGCTGTCTTGATTCCTATAACCTTATAGTGAGTTTTGAAGTCAGAGAGTGTCAGTTCTGAAACTTTGTTTTTCTCATTCAATATTGTGTTAGCTTTTCTGGGTCTTTGTCTCTCCATATAAACTTTAGAATAGTTTGGGTCAATATCCACAAAATATTTTGCTGAGATTTTGACTGAGATTGCATTGCATCTGTAGATCAAGTTGGGAAGAACTGACATCTTGTTAATACTGAGTTTTCCTATCTATGAATATAGCATATCTCTCCATTTATTTAGTTCTTCTTCAATTTATTTCATACGTTTTGTAGTTTTCCTCATATAGACCTTATACATATTTTGTTAGAATTAGACTTAAAATTTCATTATTTTGTTTTGCTAGTGGAAATGATACTATGTTTTTAATTTCAAATTTTACTGCTCATTGCTAGTATATAGGAAAACAGCTTGCATCTGTATATTAACCTTTTATCCTGTAACAGTGAAATAGTGGTGTATTAGTTTCAGCAGTTTTTTTGCTGATTTGTTTTTGTGTTCTACATAGCTGATTATGTTATCTGCATTTAATCCAGTTAGTGGCTCTACAGTGTTGCATGAATGCCTCCAACTTATTTTGTAGTCAAATCTTTGATATCATTGCTAAGATTCCAAATCAGATGAAACATATTTTCTCATAAATGCTTCTCTTCAGAAAATTATTTTTCTTAGAATCACAATGTTTTTAAAAAATATATTATCATATTATGTTTCTCTCATATTCATCAGTTATTTCAACCGAGACATGCATTTTGAAGGATATTAATAGTTTCCTTGCTATCATCTCTCCCTAAAGTTCCAAGATCTGCCTAGGTGTGTATTTCTTTATATAGACAATATACCCATTGGTAAAGTTTCTTTTTTTTTAATTTTGGAATCTTAACTTATCCTTTGACTTTGTGCTGTTTTCTTCTCTTATGTACTAATATGGTTTTGCTGTGTCCCCACCCAAATCTCATCTCGAATTGCAGTTTCCATAATTCCCACAAGTCGTGGGAGGGAACCATTGAGAGGTAATTGAATAACAGGGACAGTTTCCCACCTACCATTCCTGGGATAGTGAGTAAATGCTCACAAGATCTAATGCTTTTATAAGGGACTTCCTGCTTCACTCAGCTCTCATTCTTTTCTCTCCTGCTGCCTTGTGAAGAAGGATATGTTTGCTTCCCCTTCTGCCATGATTTTAATTTTCTTGAGGCCTCCCGTTCCTATGGAACTGTAAGTCAATTAAACCTCTTTCCTTTATAAATTACCCAGTCTCATGTATGCCCTTATAGCAGTGTGAGAATAGACTAACACATGTATTGTTTATTCACCCCCTAATGTTAGCCCTGTAATACCTATCACAGCTATTTTGAAGCTCTTGCTTATTTTTGCAATGACTCCTTTCTGTTTGCTCACGACTTTTTTTTATTCTTAACATATAAATTTTCCAGGTGAATCTCATCTGGATTTGCTTTTCATTGTATTCAGTGTGTTTCTAAATGCCTTCATTGCACTTATTTTTTGGAGGTAATGTTTTCTAATCTCAGTTTGTTCTCTCTACACTAATGAAAAGTCTACTTGTATATGATATTTGGGGAATGTTCCATACATTAAAAACACTACTTATTTGCATCAAAGTCTCAAAAACAATCAATAGAAAATAATTTTTGGAATAGTATATGTTAAACCAATGTACATGTCATCTGTCATTTCTGCTCATTAGCTTGTAAAATGATCACTCTGGCTTCTGTGAGGAAAATAAACTGAAGGGGGCAGAACCGGAGGTGGGAGGCAACTGAGCCGGTTGTTAAAATTATTAAAGTGGGGAAGGATGCTGATTTAGGCTGTAGAGGTGGGAGTAGCAACAGAAATGACCTCATTTAAAAAATGTAAATAGAGCTGGTAAGACTTAGGGATGGATTAAACTATGACTGAAAAAAAGAAAGCAATATGAAGAATGACTGTGCGTGTGTTTGAATTGAAACACTGGGTTGAGAAAGTTGCCTTTCCCTAAAATGTAGAAATAAAAGGGGAGCACGTAAGCAAAAGATCAGGAGGTTAATTCTGAACACCTTACGTGTGAGGCACAGGTTGCACAACCAAGAGGAAATGTCAAATTGGGAGTGAGAAGGAATATTCCAGGTTTCCAGAGAAATTCAGGCTGGAGTTATAAATCGGAAAGTTATTGGTGTATAGATAATAGAAACAATGAATGCCATTGCTAAGATCTGCTGAGTATCAAGGGACTGTGCTAAGTGCTTTACATGTATTATCTCAATTAATATTCAAAATACCTTTTAACCTAAATATTAATACCAACTCAATTTTACAGATGATGAATCTGAGACACAAAGATTATACAGCACCTAAGTGACTGTCAGGATTCAAAATCTTGCACTCTGACTAAAAGCTTTGCAGGCAAAACCACTGCATTTCACTCATAGTACAGCAGGAGAGGGAAGAAAATAGGGCACAAGACTTAATGCTGAGCAACTTGGCATTTAGAAGATGAGTGAATAAAAGTAATAAGGAAAGGCAGCTAGGAATTCCTGACCAGAAGAGTAGTTATGTAAACTAAGAAAAAGAAACTTCAAGAAGGAAGTGACATTTACCTGTTTCTATGGGTGTTAAGGTGTGTGGTAAGTTGACAACTGAAAGTGTCCATGAACCTGGTAATAAAAGGTCCACAATGCTCTCAGCCAGGGTAGTTTTGATGGGCATAGAAAAGCCAGATGGAAATGGGTGAGAGTCAAAATGGCAGAGTATAGTCACTCACTGGACATGTCCTGTGCTTCAAACACATAAATATGACAGATTAAATTTAAAATAATAAAATAAAAGAAAATAATAATAGTAAAACTAAAAAAGAATAACAGAACCAAGAATAGAACAGAAATGCAAACATGAGGGCTAAGATTGTGAGCATGATGTGTCCCGGGCCCAGGAAACTAAAACTATCACTTAGGATGAAGAAGAGGACTAGCTTCAAGACTTGTAACTAGGGGCTATGGTGTGCCATTCTACTTTCTACCTGGCTGATCTCAAAAGGAGAAGAAAATAATCCCATGTCCATTTCAGACAAAGAGTTAAAAGGTTTTAGAAAGAAAGCCCAGGGAAAAGGGTAGCTTTTTCACCAGGAATTCAAGGAAGCTACAGATAGCTCTATAATTGTCTCTGCACAGGGTAAAGCACTTAATTTCCCTTGTGAACACACAGTTAGACTGGGACTTGGTACACCACATGTAAGTAGCTGTGAAAACATTAGCTAAGAAGAGATACACATGGGTAGAAATGAACAAAAAGGGATAGAAGAGTTCACTGAGAATACAACTGATATTAAAAAGATGGAAATATGTGAAAGAGCAATTAAGAGACATGGAAGATGACTGACAGTCCCCAATATACCTCTCAGAGCAATTCTAAAACTAGAGGAGTAAGAGAATGAAGAGAAAGGTGGAGAGGAAATATTCGAAGAAATAAAAAATCAGAACTTTAGTGAAAATGGTCTTGAGTCTATAAATTAAGAAATATACTAGCAGCACTGAACACAAAACTACCTAAAGAGGCAGTTGTAAAAATTACCACAAATAATTGACAACCTTCAGAGATATGTCAATTAGAATTGTAGTACAATTCACACTAGCAACAATAAAGCCAAAAGTTGAGTTAGGAAATATATACAGAACACTGAACAAAAACAACTATTACCTAAATTTTAAAATCTGTCATGCTAGCATTGAAGAGTAAGGTAAAATAAACAGATTTTCCAGCACAGAGAGACAAATATAATTTAACACAACAGAAATCCTTACTGAGAGAACAAGTAAGGAAAATACTTCAACAAGTAATAAACTATACCCAGAAGAAGAAAAACTATGGGACTCAAAAAAATACTGTTTTAAATGGCAGTAAATTTAATTATTGAGTCTAAATTCTAATACCTTTTAAAAGGTAAAGGTAAACTTTAAAATGAGGATAGACATTTTAGAGGGAATTAAAATATTCTGGGTAATAGAAAAGGATGCTAAAAAGAAGCCTCACCTTTGCTAAAACATTGTAAGTATAGTTAAGTATGCATGTTTGAAAATGTTTAAAAATACTAAAAGAACAAACATAAAATATTTAGCTTTAAAGTGAACAGAATTAACAGAATAGAAAAAACTCAATAAACTGAACAAAAGGCATAAATATTTTACAAAACAAAAGAAAGTAATGAAAAATAATGGTAGACATAAAACAATGCAAGATGGTAAAACATATATATTTTGTTTTGTTTTTCTAAGACCACCAGAGCGGGTACAAAAGAACCAGCAACTAGGCAAGGGTAGGAGCAAAACTGCAAGTTTATTTTGGTCACCTAGCTTCAAGGGAAGAAGGTGGGTAGGGAGAGGTCTGTTGGCCCCCCGACAAAAGGGGCCCCCAGAGTCACCCGTACAGCTCTCGGACGGAGTTCCCACAGTCCTGACATCTCGACAGCAGTGGAGGACTGAGGAAGGCCGCGCGTGGCGTGCCTCCGGAGCGGCTTTTCTAGGATCGTGAGTGTATTAGG
>NW_016806392.1:126559-135243 GCF_001698545.2 Rhinopithecus bieti | reverse complement strand
GAGCGGCTTTTCTAGGAGTGGGAGGGCAATAGGCGGGGCACGGGCGTGTCAGGGGCGTTCCACAGGTGCGACCAGGTAAATCTTGGTCTCTTCAGATTGACATCACCTGGCGCATGCCTAGTTGGTCTGCACCTTCCCAGGTCACCGGCTGGATTTTCGCGCGCGCGGGAAAAGTTGGGGGGGATGAAGAACCCGGAAGTGCGCCATCTTGCCTCCGTTCATCCAAACATATTTTTAAAAAATAACAAGTAAAAATGTATTACATTCACTCTGGCCTAAAGCTAGTTGTCTTCCACAGCCTTTTACTTCTTCCTGAGTTTTCATCATCCATTTAAAAGCATGCAACTATGTGTTGCCATGTAACCAGGCCCTGGCCAACGGTATACAAATGTAAATGCTGTTTGTTCCTCCAGGATATTTTTAAAACCCTTGTCCTGGAGGATTCACTCCTGTCTGCTGGCTGGAAATGGTAATGACTGGAGCAATCAGTGAAGCTATGTGCTGAGGGTAGAAGAGCCATGATATTACTGAATCCCTGGGTGACGTTGTGGAGTGAAGCCTACCTGACCCTAGAATGTCATGTGAAAGAAGTAATCTTCTGTCTTGTATAATCTAGTGAGCTTTGATTCTCTTTGTTATAGCATATTAGCTTTTACTTTACCAAATTTACTTATACAACAAAAGTAAGAGGTAGAGATATTGATCGGGTTAAAAATCAAGTCATAAACTGTTTATAAAAACATCATACAATAATGCCACATAGAAATATTGAAAATAAGTGGATGAAAATTTACATTCAAATACAAAACAACAATTGTGTGGCAATATTAATATCAGACAAAATTTAAGTCAGAAATCTCACTGGATAAGTCATTTAAAATTTTGAAAAAGCAATCTGCTGAAAATATATAAAATAATGATTTTGTGTGTACGCAGTAACCAACTGAAACTACAGTAAAAACTAAACTAAATATTATAAAATACCTGGATTTAAACTGGATATTATAAAATATCTAGTTTCATCAGAAGCTACAAAATTAAGCTCACAAATATAAATAAGGGCACAAAAATATGAAAGCTAAAATCAACAAGCATGATCTGATAAATATATAGAGACCTCATGAGATATTACATATATACATGTGCATTTCAAGTATTTGTAAAACAATAAAGTAAGCCCAACAAAATTTCAAAGATCCAAACTCATGTTGATCACATTATTTAATTATAAAGTGGTAGGAACAAAAGGACAGTTAATAATTTTAATTTTCAATTTAATAAATGTTAAAAGCACATAATGTGATAATTTAACAAATGGTACAATAGAATGAGGGAAAAATCTGAATAATAATAGCTGAAATAATTAATAACACAAAAATATTGTGTTTTAGAAGATAAACAAATAATATAACATGCTACAAAATTTAAAATGTTAATCTCTGAGATAACTAAAATAAAAAAAGAGATAACATGCATACACATTAAACATGGGAATACAATACCACTACACACAATATAGTAAAATAGCAGTAAAATGAAAATATTCTAGGTATAATATAAATTCCAAAGAAATAACTTGAGGACTTTTTGTATTGCAAAAACATGCCTGAAAGAAAACAATGAACAGGAATAATCTTTGTATTTATATATATTAGACAAAAGGGAATGCTATATAAAATGGAAAATGAGAGCATCTCATATACTGTTGACAAACAGAAATGAGTCCAGCCAGTTTGAGGGCAATTTGACAATCTTAAATATGCATGTCCTTTGAATTAAGTCCAGTTTTTATCACCAGTTAATTCATTATTTTAAACATAACAAAGCTCAAATGTCATAGGAGTTGTGTTGCTTTAGGCCAACAAATATATGAAAAAAATGCTTAATATCACTAATCATCAGAGAAATGCAAATTAAAACTAAATGAGATACCATCTCATAGCAGTCAGAATGGTTATTACTAAAAAGTCAAAAAATAACAGGTATTAGTGAGGATGCAGAGAAAAGAGGATGTTTATACATTGTTGGTGTGAATGTAAATCAGTTCAACCCCTCTGAAAAACAGAATGGAGATTCCCCAAAGAACTAAAACCAGAACTACCACTTGACCCAGCAATCTCATTGCTGGATATCTTCCAAAAGGAAAAGAAATTGTTCTATCAAAAAGACACCTGCACTTCTAAGTTTATCTCAGCACTATTGACAATAACCAAGTCATGGAATCAACCCAAGTGCCATCAATTTGGGGTTGGATAAAGAAAATCGTGCATGTACACACTGGAATACTCTGCAACTGTACAAAGGGATGAAATCATGGCCTTTGCAGCAATATGGATGCAGCTGGAGGCTATATAGGTGAATTAATACAGAAACAGAAAATAAAATGCCACGTTTTTACTTACAAGTGGGAGCTAAATAATTGGTGCAAATGAACATAAAAATGGAAATAGGCTGGGCATGATGGTTTATACCTGTAATTCCAGCACTTTGGAAGGCCAAGGAGTGTGGATCATCTGAGGTCAGAAGTTCAAGACTAGCCTGACCGATATGGCTAAAACCCATCTCTACTAAAAATATAAAAAATTAGCCAGGCATGGTGGTGGGCACCTGTAATCCCAGCTACTCTGGAGGCTGAGGCAGGAGAATTGCTTGAACCCGGGAGGTGGTGGCTGCAGTGAGCCGAGATTGCGCCATTGCACTCCAGCCTGGGCAACAAGAGTGAAACTCTATCTCAAAAAAAAAGGAAATAATAGACACTGGCGATCACAAAAGTGGGAGGGAGAAAGAAAGAGGGGAAAGGCTGAAAAACTACCTATTGCATACTAGGTTCATTATTTGGATAGGGGGTTCAGTAGAAGGCAAACTCCAGCACTATGCAATATACCCACTTAACAAATTTGCTTATATACCCCATGAACCTAAAATAACTTGAAAGAAGAGTTGCATTGCTTTCTCAATCTGAAATGGGATCTGTGGGTTGTGCGCCCCAAATTTTACTTAATCCTAATACATTAAGGGACACTACTGAGTTTGCTTCCACTCTACCATAGATGCTCATGTTCTCAGGAGGAGTGGTTTGCAAGTCAGCCTGTCATGCTTCTATCTGGTGATGGCAGCAGCTCAAAAATTCATCAGAGTGGTGGATGATGAGCCTCCCTAGTTACCAGAGATAAAAAAAAAAAAAAAAAAGATTTGTTTTTGTCCTATTTTATAAGCAATGGGTTGATTCAATATAAGACACCTGTCCTCACATTGCCATTTACCTCAAAAATGTTCTCTTGATGATATCTTGAAATATTACCTACGATTTTGTATTTTGTCTAGATGATTACCATCATATAGACACAATGTTATCTCTTTCCTACAGATTTATGTACACATTAGTTCCAATATTCCACTAATGTCTTTTACTCTGGTGAACATCAGTGTCATCATTGATATTTTTAGTTACTTGGTCCCTCAGTTTATTCTTCTGTAAATTGGGATGTTGGACTATGCCTACATATAACTAATTCTAAAACTTTCATCAACCTACAAAAATAAAGAGACATAGAAATGTCCTGTTCTAAGTTATATCAAAAAAATCATCAATTTCTCACTTTGGAGAAAACAAGGAAAAAATAACAGAGGTGTTAAAATTAGTTGCTCTGGTTTTACTTACTGTATTTTTTCTTTCTTTGTTATTTTAAATTCTGTTACCTTTTTTTAAACAAACTTTTTTTTTTTAGAATAGTTTTAGGTTTAAAGCACAATTGAACAACAAGTATAGAAAATTTCCCTATATCCCTTGCTTCAACACAAGTCTAGGCTCCCCACTGAACACATCCTAGATGGGTGTGGTGCATTTGTCAAAATCAACAACCTTATGTTGATATATCATTATCACCTAAAGTACATACTTTATGGTAGGGTTCAATAATGGCATTGTGCATTCTATAAGATTGGACAAATGTATAATGACATGAATCCACCGTAAGAGTATCATACAGAATAGTTCTACTGCCCTAAAATCCTATGTCACCTACTTATTTATCCCTCTATCTTCCCTAGCCTCTGGCAACAACTGATCTTTTTACTATCTCCATCGTTTTGCCTTTCCACAATTCCATGTAGTTAGAATCATATGGTATGTAGCCTTTTCAAATTGGCTTCTTACACTTAGCAATAGGCATTTAAGGTTTCTCCACATCTTTTCATGGCCTGGTAGCTAATTACTTTTTAGTCCTGAATAATATTCAATTGTCTGGATGTAACACAGTTTATTTATCTTTTCACTTACTGAAGTTTGCTTCTTTATTGCTTCCAAATTTTGACAATTATGAATAAAATTGCTATAAACATCTGTGTGCAGGTCTTTATGTGGACATAGATGTTCAATTCATTTTGGCAAACACAAAGAAGCCCGATTGCAGGATCACATGGTAAGAGTATGTTTAGTTTTGTAAGAAACTGCCAAACTGTCTTCCAAAGTGGCTGTACCATTTGCATCCCCACCAGCCCTGAATGAGTGTTCCTGTTGTTCTACATCCTTGTGAGCATTTGGTATTGTCAGTGTTTTGGATGGGGGCCATTCTGATAGGTGAGTAGTGGGATCCCACTGTTGTTTTAATTTGAATTTCTCTGATGACATATGAATTTGAGCATCTCTTCATATGCTCATTTGCCATCCAGATGTCTTCTATGATGAGGTGTTTGAGTATTTTGCCCATTTTTTAAAGCTATGTTGTTTATTTTCTTATTGTTGAGGTTTAAGAGTTCTTTGTACATTTTGGACAACAGTCCTTTACTAGAGCTGCCTTTCGAAAATATTTTTTCTCAGACTGTCTTTTCATTCTCTTGACACTATGTCTCACAGAGTAGAAGTTGTTAATTTTAATAAAATCCAGCTTGTCAATTATTACTTTCATGGATTTTGACTCTGGTGTTGTATCTAAAAAGTTATCCTATGAAACCTAAGGTCATCTAGATTTTCTTCTGTGTTATTTTCTAGGTGTTTTCTAGTTTTCTATTTTACTTTTAGGTTTATCATTTATTTCCAGATAAATCAGGGGGAAGGTATAAGGTCTGTATCTAGATTCTTTTGAGTTTTTTATCTTTTTTTTTTTTTTTTTTTTTTTTTTTTTTTTTTTTTNTCTCTTGCCTTAGCCTCCTGAGTATCTGGGATTACAGGCACACGCCTCCACGTCTGACTAATTCTTGTATTTTTAGTAGAGATGAGGTTTCACCGTGTTGGTCAGACTGGTGTCGAACCCCTGACCTCAAGTGATCCTCCCACCTCAGCCTCCCAAAGTGTTGGGATTTCTGGCATGAGCCACTGTGCCTGTCCAGCATCATTTGTTGAAAAGACTATCCTTTTTTTATTATACTGTCTTTGCTCCTTTGTCAAAGATCAGTTGGCCAGGTTTCTTTAAAATGGTGTGCTAAACATTAATAAAGTTTCAACATAAATAAAGAGCGTATACAGTTGATGGGAAAGAACAAACAAGAAGTACGATATAACAGAGTAATCACCTAGCAAACAAGAGGCTGAGAGCATGTGCTATAGAATGTTAGAAGTAGGGCAGATGGAACGTCCTTTGAAAAATAGGCTCAAGGCTTATAATGTTGGTAAAGTAATGCATGTGTAAAATAGGATTTGCTCTTCAATTCCCAACTACAATCTGTAAGACTTACCTAATGCTAAATTGAAGTTTTAATGACTAGACATTGATTATATTCTTTATACCTCTTTCTGTAATCTTGTCCTGAAAAGGCACTAGTGAGAATAACATGTGATTTCAATGTAGTTGAAATTCTCAGTTAGAGCGTTGATCTGTGAAAAGATATAAGGGACAGCCTTATATAAATCACCTATTCTAATGAAGTGTATTCTTACTATCGAATCACAGTCTAGGTTCAAATATTCAGATGTTAGTTTTCGATTCCTGCTACTTAACTGATTTGTCTTCATTATTTAACAGCAGGGTAAGACACTGATTCTTACTTTCCACAACTTAGTTAATATGACTAAAGAAGCAAGGAGAAACAGGGTTCCCTGTAAGAAGTAATCAAAAAATAAGCATATGATGTCATGTAAAAGAGCATAACTATGTCAAATGAGTGTCATACTGTTCCCAGACCAAACTGAGGTTGGGCTGCTATTTCTCATGGCCCAATAATGAGATGCAGATGAACCAGGGAGGAAAAGAGTCTTTATTTCTGCAACTGGTTACAGGGAGAAGGCCTGGAAATTATCACCAGACTAACTCAAAATTACAAAGTTTTCCAGAGCTTATATACCTTCTAAGCTATATGTCTACCTGTAAGTGTGCATTCTCTAAAGACATAGGTAATTAACTTCTTTTAATCTATAACTAAGGTCTGAGTCCTGAAGAGCTTCCTCTGGAACCTCAGTAAACTTACTTAATCTAAATGTGTCCAGGTGCTGGGGAGATCACCCTTATCTTGTCTCCTGCTAAATCATGAAGGTTTGGGGAGTTCCTTCAGACTCCCAGTAAGCTTGTTTGTGGAGTCCTGGGGAGTTTCTTCAGACCCACAATAAAGCGTATTTAATCCTAAATGGGTTCTGTTAAGAATTCCTTTGTTATTTTATCATGACTTAAGGCCCAGGAAAGCCCTAGGCAAAACCCTTGGTTGGCTTTTTTACAGCACAGGCTTTGTATAAGGGCACTGGCTTTTAATATTTAACTTAACCACTCGGTCAGCACTGAAACCATTGTTATGGAGGCCTGCGTTAGTGAGACCTGGCCTGCCACAATCCCCACTGTCAATCTGTGCATTTCTTTCAGGTTTGTGTATTTATTTGTCATGAGAATTGTTAAGAGATAGGGAATCATAATCTTTCTGGCTACTTCCTGCTAAGAGTGGGGGTTGTCGTTATGAGGCGCCAAACACATCGCTGGAGTGGGAGAGGTCGATTTGTTTCCAGTATAACTCTCTGTTTCCAGGACTTAGAGACAGCACCTGCTGAAACACAATAGCATGCAAGAGCAACACATATACATAGGTTGCTGCTGTTTTCTTCTGAAGTTTAAGTTGTCTAGTCTTCAGTTCGCAGGGATTTAAGACAGCACAGCTTAGGTTTCAGTAATTTCAAATTAGGATAAATGTGGAAAAAGGAAAAGAAAAAGAAATGAAAACATTATTTTGGAGATTTGTAACCAGAAAATTAGAATTTAACCCAAACTGTAGAAAATAATAAAATTGAAAACATCAGGCAAGACTAGAATTTAACAATAGGTGTACTATAGTTTTTGAAACATAATTTTCCCCTCTCCAGTTTCCCATTTTTATTAAAAGACAAATCATGGTAGGACTAGTTTGCTTTATTATACTTGGCCTCATTATTTGTATATAGTGCACCAAGAATAATTATTTTTCACATAGGCCTTTTAAATTCACTTTGATGGAGCTTTGTTCCACAGAAGGAATCTAAGATAAGATCTTTTTAATGCTGATCCCAGCCATGGATTTGTACCATCAAATACCTATGAGTTGGGTGAATTCCTCTCTTCTTGAGGTTCCAAGATAACTTGGGGTTTCTGGCCTGTCAGAAAGTGATATTCTTTACTTATCACAGATCAGAAACCCTGTACCGGTACTGAGTACACAAAATACAAGGCCAGTTTTACAAGGACTTTCTTGGTTTCATAAGTCTAGTTTCGTTCCTTAAAGGAGACCGTACCATTCCTGTCAAAGCCTTGGCAAAATAACCAGTTTTTCCAATTGTGTCCTCTTCCAGAAGAAAACAGATCCTTATTGCACTTATGCAAATAACTGTATTGCCATAAATTAAGAATACTCACAAATAATTTCCAAATTCTACCGAAGATAGTTAGAGATAAACAAATATGCTTCAAATTTTGTTCATAGGTGTATACTTGTTAAAAGCAGTTACTAGCTCAAAAGAAAAGTTTCTTTGACTCTGAAAAGCAAAACAGGATGAGCAACATTCAAGCAAAAAGTTAAAATGATCATTTCAGTCTCCTATTAGTTCAGTTCATGCATTTAATTCCTGTCTTACCTGATATTAATGAACATTTTAGCTCTTCAAGAGTCCTGAACATTTTTCCTCTATTCTTATGTCACAAAATCCAAAATTATCAGAAATCTGCATTCAGGAGCACCTGTGAGAGCTTTATAGCTGATTATAAAGCCACCTTCTAAAGAGGACCACAATAAGACAACTGTTTATGAATGACAAAAAGTTTTAGTGTAGCCATATTTAAAGACACAATTGACAAGGATGTTACCTCTGTGGTACACAATAATTTAACATAACAATTATAATTATTACTGGTAACATACACTAAGATATATCAGAATTATAGGAGTTTCACATGATTTTGGGACACATATCAGTAACATACTTGCACAAATATAGCCCAAAGAAAGCCAAATATGATTTCATATTTGGCAATGCTTCCTATATAATTTTTATACCAAATAAGCCAAATTTCATCTTTACATTAGTGTGCTATTAATGTTAAACCCAATTCTTAATAAAACCTTACAGACATATTTACCCAATTTTAATGTTTGACCATAAGTAAGATTTTCATAGACCTTTTATAACCCTTTACAATTTTTTTAAAGAGCATGTTAGTGCTCTAAGAAAACTTGGTGTGTTTTATTTTAATGCTCAATTTACAGGAAAAAAAAAAAGGATGATAACCCTTTAACTT
>NW_016806392.1:122441-125811 GCF_001698545.2 Rhinopithecus bieti | reverse complement strand
TTTTTTTAAATGGGGTCTCACTCTGTTGCCCAGACTGGAGTACAATGATGCGATCTCAGCTCACTGCAACCTCAGGCTCTTGGATTCAAGTTATGCTCCTACCTCAGCCTCCTGAGTAGTTGGAACTACAGGCGCCTGTCACCACGCCCAGCTAAATTTTCTTGTATTTTTAGTAGAGGCGAGGTTTCACCGTGTTGGTCAGGCTAGTCTCAAACTCCAGACCTCAGGTAATCAGCCCACCTCGGCCTCCCAAAGTGCTGGGATTACAGGCACGAGCCACTGCACCCAGCCCAGTAATTCTTAAATACATGTTACACTGTTAAGTCTCAGCAACCTTTACTTTTGGTGAAAACCTTGTTAAGTTTGGGGCTTTAATTATGTACTAAATGTGGGGCCCAGGACCTACACAGAAGTGCAAATAAGGTCTGACTTATTCTAGTGTTTAACTCTATGTGTTCCAGGCCTTACCTAGCAGTAAAGCAAGCAAGTTGTACAGCTAAGAGTCATAGTGGTATTTTATAAAGCATTTAGGAGATCTAATTACCTTTAAATTGTAAAACAATTCTTGCATAAATCCCCTTTCATAAATTCTTTCATGGCTACACAGACAAGCTATGACATGCCTTGACTTTCTGACTTCTGACAACATGCCTCTTTTTAAACAACCAGTTATTTTACTTTAGGAAAAGAAATTACCATACAAGATCCTTTCTTATATAAAATCTCTTTTCTTTAATACCTTTTTGCATAGCTAGGGGCATGGTTAATTTCATATGTCCCCAGGCCTTATTTAGAATTTAACACTCCAAAATAAATTGAACAATTTTTAAGTCAAAGAAGCAGTTTATGGCCTAAAGCATCAACAAACCTAATATTTGACCTGCATAATTTAGACCAAATGTTTACATTTTTAAAGATATTTTTATTTTATCAATAATCTTTGAAACTCTCTTTATTTGTATAACTTTGTTTTACATTGTTTTATATATAGCTTTTAAATAAGTTTTGAATTAGACAAAAGTTAGTTCCCTTCCAAAAAGACACAATTTTTAGAAAGACTATTTTCCTAAAATATATTTTTCTCGGAAAATACCCAAATAATGAAATATCTGTTGTTTAATTTAATATAGCTTTAGATTCTAAATTATGACAAATTTGTTTATGAGTGTCCCATTACATTTATCTAATTATTTATTTTCATCATTTACCTAGATGATTTATGAAAACCATGATAGTCATCATTTAAAGTTATGAAGCCACCATTGTAATATTAAAACTGAGACAGTGAAAATGATCTGAACTAACTGACTCCGTCTTGTTTCTAACCTCCAAGCTATTCTTGTTCATTAACTTAGTTTATAGTTTGGCTGTGGAACAAAAATGGTAACAGTCCTTTCCCAGAAAAACTTTCTTTATGTCCTTGGACTAGACTTCCTAAGGCCACAAGATTAGAAGTTAGGGTATTTTACTAATTATTAAAGATGTAGTTAGCATCATTAAACCAATATTAATATTTTTACTTATTAAAAATTACACAAGCAAAGTTCATTCTGTTTTGGGCTGAGTTATAGTTATAGTGCCCAATTTTGACACCGTAAAGTGTTTGGCAGGGATAAGTATGAAATTGCCTGATCAATAAATGCAAACAAAAATGTATGCTGGTAATTTTAAGACACGTCTAATATTACTTTACCAATGATTTTAAAGCTAGCTTATTTATTAAAGACTTTACTTAAGTCACATAAAGTTGAAAAGGATTTGACTAGTTTTCTTTTCTGTTAAAGTATTTAAGCGCTTTTATTTTATTTGAGTCAATTAATTAGAACTCTTTTATATATTTTCCATACCAAAACAAGGTCTACACAAGACACAAATACATAGACGTATTAGGCATGCCAATAGAAGTACATTTTACAGGTTCATAAGACCTCCTTTTTCCTATCTTAGACTTGCAAACTCTTGATAACCTGGTTTATTACTGTGGAAGTTCTCAGCTAAATAGCACTAAATCTGCATATTAAAGGAAACAACTCTTAGGTGAAAAATCAAATGGCAAGATTTACATCTTAAGGTACACAGAGAAAAAGTCTGGGTGGTGCTAGAGGGAGGTTAAAGATGGACACCAAATCAAACATAAAATTACAGAAATTTATCATAGGACTGTGTAAGGAGACTAACTTTATTTTGATGTTGACTACCTACCCTTTAACTGGATCTTCAAGCACTGGGCAAAGCCCACACTGAATCCTGGGTTTTCAAAAAGGGAGAATTATTATGAGGCTGGACCATGTGATGCTTTTGCAGTACACTTAAAAAATTTTTTTTCCAAACAAAGACATTTCTAAGTGTCTAAATTACACTTTTTTTTTAGATACGCCAGAGGAGCTTCTGTTGTAATAGCTATTAATGAAGAAAACAGAATCCAGTCAACTGAGAAGAAAAAAAAAAAACTTTTGCTCAAAAAAGACAAAGTTCTAGGAGAGAAATAAACAAAACAAAAACGTGAAGGTCTTTTAAATACAAACCTGCACACATAAATATACACATTTGGATGTTAGCTTTTAATGAAGCTGACTTTTAATCACTGATCTACTAAAAAAAAAAAAAGATATTTTTCCTTCCCAGAGGCCTCTCAACAGGGATGAACCCAATACCTCCCATTTTCAAGTTTACATGGTATCAAAAGGAATAAGACAGATACACAAACAAGTGGAGACAAATTTTGGACAACACAATGGGGAGTGCACTCAGTCAAAACAGACTCAAAACCAACTCAAAACCTGATTTCAACCAAAATGCAAAGCAAGTGTATGAGCGAACCCTATTGCTTCCCTTGGTGGTACTGGACAAATGGCTTAGCCTAGATAGGAAAACAATAGGCTCTCAGCATACGCCCGATTACCTCATCCTTTGAGCGAGTCTGCTCCTGATCTCTGTTCTTCCCCAGTAGTGAAAGGGATGTACAATTTTGTGCACAGAACACCCCTTGGGAGAGTCCCTGGGGAAAATCTCACTGGCAGCTGCTGGGATCCTCCTGAAGACTGTCTCGTTAAAAGCCACTGCCACTGAACACAGACAGCACTGTCCCAGTCTCTTCTGGCTGCTACGCCAAATTTTGTTCCCAGACCAAACTGAGAATTGGGCTGCCATTTCTCATGGCCCAATAATGAGATGCTGATGAACTGAGGAGGAAGAGAGTTTTTATTTCTGCAACCAGTTACAGGGAGTAGGCCTGGAAATTATTACCAGACCAACTCAAAATTACGAAGTTTTCCAGAGCTTACATACCTTCTAAGCTATATGTCTACATGTAAGTGTGCATTCATCTAGAGACATAAGTGATTAACTTTTTTTTTTTTTTTTTTTTTTT
>NW_016806392.1:115044-119966 GCF_001698545.2 Rhinopithecus bieti | reverse complement strand
AAACATATAATAATTATAATTATATTATAATATATTATAATATTAAATATTTTACATCTACAGTGACGTGGCAGTTAGAGATAGTGCCACGAGGTTAGGTTTTAGAGTAGGAAAGGTCTGCATTTCAGTCCTGGCTACACATTGATATACTGGTTAAATATTTAATAGCATAACATGTTTAGAAGTCAGTTTTCTTATTTCTAATGAGGATTCAATGCTGTCTTAATAGTTTTTTTTAAAATTATTAGATTCCTCTGGCTGCTGTAACAAATTGCCATAAATTTAGTGACTTGAAGCAACACAAATATACTGTATTACAGTTCTGAAGGTCATGAGTCTGAAATGAGTTCTAATCGGCTAAAATCCAAGGTGTCAGCAGGGCTTCCTTCTTTCTGGAGGTTCTGGGGAGAACACGTTCCCTACCTTTCTAGTTCTAGAGGCTGCCTGCATCCCTCGGCCCACATTCCTTGGCTCTTGGCTCCTTCCTCTGTCTCAATATAAGCATTGGCTTGGCCAATACTTGCCCGTGCTGAATCACTCTGACACCCACTCTCCTGCCTCCCTCTTTCACTCTCACCCCTGCGATTACATTGAGACCACCCAAATAATCCAGCACAATCTCCCTATTGCAAGACTTTTAACTTAAAAATATCTGCAAATTCCCTTGTGCCATATCATCTAACATATTCAGACATCTCAGGAATTAGGATTTGGATGTTTCTCTGGGTCATGATTCTGCCTACTGCAGTATTATGGAACAGCTTATAAGAGAACGTATGCACAAAATGTTTTAAATAGGCCAGTCATGATGACTCATGCCTGTAATCCCAGTACTTTAGAGGCTAAGGCAGGAGGATCACTTGAGTCTAGGAGTTTGAGACCAGCCTGGACAACATGGCAAGATCCTGTCTCTACAAAAATTAGCCAGGTGTGGTGGCACATGCCTGTAGTCCCAGCTACTTGGGAGGCTGAGGTGGGAGGATTATTTGAGAACAGGATTTTGATGCTGCAGTGAGCCATGATCACAACATTGCACTTCAGCTTGGGTGACAGAATAAGACCCTACCTCAAAAAAAAAAAAAAGTTCAAAATAATGCTGTGACAAAATGATTCCATTCCTCTCTCACATACTCTCTGTCCTCTCTCTCTCTCTCTCTCCCTCCCTCTCCCTCCTGTCTCTTCCTATTATGGCATTAGGTATTTTTAAATAGGTTTTTTGAAACTTTGGTCTGATTTTTATTTGCGGCATTTTTCTTTTCTCTCATTACTTTCTACCCTCTATCTTTCAATATTTATTTTAGCATCCTTGAGACTTAAGAAAAGTAATCCTGTTTGACAGTCAGTTTCTGCTTGCTATTCCCTTGTGATTGAACTATTTATATCACCTTGCTATATTCACACATTATTCGCATGCTCTCTATTCAGGCTTTTCTCTGTCACCTCTTAGGATGCATCATTTATGAACCATTTTCTTGAATGTTTTGACTATTATGTTACTTCTAGATGAGCAGTTTTTCTCTTGAGATACTAAATACACTGACAGTTCATGCTTGTGCAAAGCTCAGGATGCCTTCTGGTTGCTCTGTTTTATCACAACTCTGTTTAAAGGGAAACGTTTTATGGTGGGTTTGCATATTCTAAAGTTTCCTCTTACGTTTGCAGAACTGTTAATGGGGAAAGAACTTCATCAACCTTATATTTGAGTTGCACAGTAAAGTAGAACTTTATCAAATATCTAGTGAGCAAGATCAATGCAGACATCTAATATAAATAACACAGTACACAAAATGACATTAATGTTAAATTGAATTTTAGAAGTTCATACAAAATGCAGTAAAATAAAGTGTAAAAGGGGAATTGCTTAAGGTGTTTGATCAACATAGAATGCAAGAGTAGGCTGTTTGAAATAAGAAACAAATGTTTTTGAAGCAAGAAAGTCCTGATGAATATCATTTATTATTCGATTTACTACATAATACACTTTGAAACAATTTAGTATTGTTTTCATGAATGAAAATGGAGAGGGTTCTGTACACCTTATTCGTGGTGTCCCCTCGTTAATTGTTAACTGCTAATAGCTACAATTTGGGTATACTGGAACTAAATATATTCTAGAGCTATGCACTAATCACGAAAAATGTTTAAAATTATCAGTGACATAATACTGTATTGCAATGTAAACAAAATCTATATCCAAATAGTGCCAATAATTTATAATAAAACAAAAAATCCAACAATTATTCCAAATGTGGTTGAATTCAATTAAAAAATATTCAGTTAATATACTGTACTTTTTATGTTTATCTCAATATTTATCATTGTATAAGCACATTTTCCAGAAAATTGCCTTTGTCACTCTGCAATTGTCATTTAATGCCTAGACAACATTCCACCTGGATAGAATACTATACTAACTTATGATGATGCATGTTTTTCTTGATAAAGACAGAGATCATTTACTCTGCATAGCAGTGGAGATATATTGCTAGTCAAAATTACATTTATGCTTTGTATAACATTATGAATAAATAAAATTAGAATAAAAATTATCTTATTTGACAGAACACCTGATGAGAACACTATAACATCCCTGTCATTCATTTGTGACTCCCTGATTCAAATTGCTATGCCATGGACCAAAAATGGTTGTGTAGTGTGTTAAAGTTCAGGTGTTATACATGAAATTTGATTCTCCTTGACTGACATTCATTCCACTTGGACCAAGTGAAGCTAGCCAAGAATAGGCCATCCAAAATATATTTACATTAGCAATTGATGGCGCTAATATTTAGGTCACTGTGAAATATAAAGAAATAGAAATTTCAAATGTAAGTCTTGACTTAGGTTAACAAAACCTATTAAACTTTAGGTCATATAGTTTATCAAATTATGGGACAATAACCTATGAGATGCTGAGGTCTGATAGGAGAAATTAGAAAATATGGAGAAAATTAGGGTACATTGAAGTCAGAGGAGGCACAAAATGAACTGACTTTCTTATCTGGGGTGAAGCTTTAGACAGAATGGATACACAAGAACACCAGGATCTTATTTTGCCTGATTCCTGGACCAGATAGGAGACATCTGGTAAGGGTTTTGGCAATATAAGGAGAAATTAAAGGAGAAAATGTCAACTATGGCCCATCTCTGAACATAGATTATGTGGTAAAGATCACAACCCCATCTCGGTTCAAGGCTGTAACACTTCTGAATAGGTAATAGGCTGTGGCTCTACAGAGAGAGATGATGGGGCTGGTGGTCACAAGACAAAGAAATCAAGTAGCAAATGTATAAAAAAAATGGCTCTTAATGAAATGCAATAAAAATTACCTTAACTTTGAAGAGACAAGGGCTTAGGCTGACAACGTTTAGTTTTTTTATTTTTTATTTTTTTAGATGGAATCTCACTCACTCTGTGCCCAGGCTGGAATGTAATGGCGAGATCTCGGCTCACTGCAACCTCTGCCCTCCCAGGTTCAAGTGATTCCCCTGCCACAGCCTCCAGAGTCGCTGGGATTACAGGCTCCCACCACCACACTTGACTAATTTTTGTGTTTTTAGTGGAGATGGGGTTTCACCATGTTGGCCAGGCTGGTCTCGAACACATGACCTCAAGATATCCATCCACTTCAGCCTTCCAAAGTGCTGGGATTACAGGTGTGAGCTACTGCGCCAGACCCAACCTTTCTTATAAATGCTTTTGTGAGCCTGGTCACTGGATAATTCAGGTTTTTTGTTATCTAGAGTCATGACTGCACTATTGGCTAGAATGACCTGGAAAATTATCTACTGCAATTGCAAAGGTAGTAAGCACCTATTCAACATACACTATGTCTTTTGCATTGTTCAAAGACTTCATATACTTTGTCTAATTTAACACAACATTCAAACCAGAAGAATACTCTTTTTAACTCTAAAGATGAGAACACTGAGAAGTGGAGAGGTCAAGTCTCTAACCAGGCTCATGGTTTGATTGCTAAGCAGGCATGTAAACCAAAGATGTCTGGTTTTATCTCACTTCTATTGAACATACCAATTTTTAAAATCCCTTTAGATTATAGAGAACTAAATATACAGCAACACTTCTTCAAAAGTCCTCTAGCCTTTAAGAAAAGATATAACTAATAAATAAATATGTAATAATTCTTAGTTTCAATATAAACCATATAAAAATAAGAGACATTTACATCTGTAATCAACATCTATGTTTTCTGTAGCTTGTGTGAATTGAAAAAGATATAATGTGTACAACCTGTTTTGTCTGACCATTTTCAAGTCTTGATGAAGACAGATAGTGAATTATTTGAATTGCTAATTACCACACACAATGTAACATAACCCTTTAAAATGTTGAGAATTAATATTGAGAATTGTTAGAGTAGTTTCTTCTTTTAATTTAATACTTACTAAAAAATGTAAAATTTGACTATTTGGCCACTTCATGTTTTATGTAAGAATTTCTTTCTTCTAGGGGGCGGAGCAAGATGGCCGAATAGGAACAACTCCAGTCTCCAACTCCCAGCGCAAGCGACACAGAAGACCAGTGATTTCTACATTTTCAACTGAGACTCCAAATCTGGGGACAGGGCACAGCTAAACAACAACAACAAAAAAAGCAGCAGAACCTCTGCAGACGCAAACGACTCTGTCTGACAGCTTTGAAGAGAGCAGTGGATCTCCCAACATGGAGATTGAGATCTGAGAAGGGACAGACTGCCTGCTCAAGTGGGTCCCTGACCCCTGAGTAGCCTAACTGGGAGACATCCCCCACTAGGGGCAGTCTGACACCCCACACCTCACAGGGTGGAGTACACCCCTGAGAGGAAGCTTCCAAAGTAAGAATCAGACAGGTACACTTGCTGTTCAGCAATATTCTATCTTCTGCAACCTCTGCTGCTGATACCCAGGCAAACAGGGTCTGG
>NW_016806392.1:94545-110537 GCF_001698545.2 Rhinopithecus bieti | reverse complement strand
CAAATGCATACAATTCCTATATTTAAACTAAGAGATTTATCATTAAAATAATAGCAGAAATATAAAAGTAGACATAATAGTCCATCAAATTACACAGCTCCTAAATGTGATATTATGCTCATATTTTTTTATAGTTATAAGGATAAATTTACAGTCAAAAATTATGTGAAAAAAATTGAAATTCTTAAATCAATCAGTTCAATAAAATGCTAAATAAAATAATATTTTGAGCAATAAAAATATCCCTAATCATCAATTTTTTTTTCCTTAAACTTTTCTTTTAAGTTTGGGGTACAAGTGCAGTATGTGCAGATTTGTTATATAGGTAAACATGTGCTATGGTGGTTTGCTGCACAGATCATGCCATCACCTATGTATTAAGCTCAGCATTCATTAGCTATTCTTCCTGATGCTCTCTATTCCCCCACCCCTAAAAGGCTCCAGTGTGTGTGGTTCCCCCCATATGTCCATGTGTTCTCATCATACAACTCCCACAACATGCAGTGTTCGTTTTTTTGTTTCTGCATTAATTTGCTGAGAATAACGGCTTCTGACTCCATCCATGTCCCTGCAAAGAACATGATCTTGTTCCTTTTTATGGCTGCATAGTATTCCATGGTGTATAAGTACCACATTTTCTTTATACAGTCTATCATTAATGGGTGTTTAGGTTGATTATATGTTTTTGTTCTTGTGAATAGTGCTGCAATGAACATACACATGATGTATCTTTATAATAAAATGATTTCTCTTTCTTTGGTTATACACGCAGTAATGGGATTGCTGGGTCAAATGCTATTTCTGCCTCTAGGTCTTTGAGGAATCATTAGACTGTCTTCCAGAATGTTTGAACTAATTTACACTCCCAACAGTGTGAAAGCACTCCTTTTTCTACACAACCTTGCCAGCATCTGTTGTTTTTTGAGTTTTTAATAATTGGCATTCTGACTGATGTAAGATGGTGTATCATTGTGGTTTACATTTACATTTTTCTAATGATCAGTAATGTTGAACACTTTTTCACGTTTGTTGGCTGCATAAATGTCTTCTTCTGAGAAGTAGTCTCTTCATGTCCTTTGCCCACTTTTTAATAGGGTTAAGTTAATTTGTTTAATTTGTTTGAGTTCTGTGTAGACTGGATATTAGACTCTTGTCAGATGGATAGATTACAAAATTTTTTATCTCATTCTGTAGGTTGTCAATTCACTCTGATGGTAAGTTCTTTTGCTGTGAGGTTCTTTAGTTTAATTAGATCCTATTTGTCAATTTTTGCTTTTGGTACAATTGCTTTTGACGTTTTCATCATGAAATCTTTGCCCATGCCTATGTCCTGAATGGTATTGCCAAGATTTTCCTCTAGGGTTTTAGAATTTGGGGTTTTATATTTAAGTCTTTAATCCATCTTGAGTTAATTTTTGTATATTGTGTAAGGAAGGGGTACAGCTTCCATTTTCTACGTATGGCTAGCCAGTACTCCCAGCACCATTTACTAAATAGGGAGTCCTTTCTCCATTGCTTGTGTTTGTCAAGTTCATTGACGATCAGATGGTTTTAAGTGTGTCGTCTTATTTCTGAATTCTCTATTCTGTTCTACTGGTCTATATGTTTATTGTTGTACCAGTACCATGCTGTTTTGTTTACTGTAGCCTCACAGTACAGATTGAAGCCAGGTAGTGTGATGCTTCCAGGTTTGCTCTTTTTGTTTAGAATTGCCTTGGCTATTTGGGCTCTTTTTTGGTTTCAGGTGAATTTTTAAATAGTTTTTTTCTAATTCTGTGAAGAATGTAAATGGTAGTTTAATAGGAATAGTGTTGAATTTATAAATTATTTTGGGCAGTATGACCATTTTCATGATTTGATTTTTCCTATCCATAACCATGGAATGTTTTTCCATTTGTTGTGTCATCTGTTATTTCTTTGAGCGGTGGCTTATAATTCTCTTTGAAGAGGTTCTTCACTTCCCTCATTAGCTGTATTTCGAGGTATTTTATTTCTTTTGTAGCAATTGTTAATAAGAGTTCATTCATGGTTTGGCTCTCTGCTTGCCTGTTGTTGGTGCATAGAAATGCTGAGGATTTTTGAACATTAATTTCATATCCTGAGATTTTGCTAAAGTTGCTTATCAGCTTAAGAAGCTTTTGTGCTGAAATGATTGAGTTTTTTAGATATAAAATCATGTCATCTGCAAACACTGACAGTTTGTTTGACTTCCTCTCCTCCTATTTGAATACCTTTTATTTCTTTCTGTTGCCTGATTGCTCTGGCCAGAACTTGCAATACGAAGTTGAACAGGAGTGGTGAGAGAGGACATCCTTGTCTTGGGCTGGTTTTCAAGAAATACTTCCAGCTTTTGCCCACTCAGTATGATATTGGCTGTGGGTTTATCATATATGGCTCTTATTTTGAGGTATGTTCCTTCAATACCTAGTTTATTGAAAGTTTTTAACATAAAGAGATTTTAAATTTTATTGAAGGCCTTTTCTTCACCTGGTAAGATAATCACATGGTTTTTGTCTTTAGTTCTATTTATGTGATGAATCACATTTATTGATTTGTGTATGTTGAACCAACAACCTTGCATCCCAGGGGTGAAGCCAACTTGATCAAGGTGGATAAGCTTTTTGATGTGCTGCTAGATTCAGTTCGCCAGTATCTTATTGAGGATTTTGGCATCAGTGTTCATCAAGGATAATGGACGAAAATTTTCTTTTATTGTATCTCCACAAGGTTTTGGTATCAGGATGATGTTGACCTCATAGAATGACTTAGGGAGGAGTCCCTCCTTTTCAATTTTTTGGAATAGTTTCAGTAGAAATTGTATCAGCCCTTCTTTGTACCTCTAACAGAATGCATCTGTGAATCCATCTAGTCCCGGGCCTTTTTTTTTTTTTGGTTGGTAGGCTATTTATTACTGCCTTAATTTCAGAACTCGTTACTGGTGTATTCAGGGATTCAATTTCTTCCTGGTTCAGTCTTGTGAAGGTGTATATGTCCAGAAATTTATCCATTTCTTCTAGATTTTCCAGTTTATGTACATATAGGTGTTTATAGTATTCTCTGATGGTTGTTTTTATTACTGTGGGGTCAGTGATGATATCCCCCTTATCATTTCTGATTGTATTTATTTTATTCTTCTATGTTTTCTTCTTTATTAGTCTACCTAGCAGTCTATTTTATTAACTTTTTCAAAAGACCAGCTCCTGAATTTGTTGAGTTTTTTGAAGTATTTTTCATGTCTCTATCTCCTTCAGTTCAGCTCTGATTTTGGTTATTTCTTGTCTTCTGCTAGATTGGGGGTTTGTTTGCTCTTAGTTGTCTAGTTCTTTTAGTTGAGATGTTAGGTTGTTAACTTGAGATTTTTCTAGCATTTTGATGTGGGCATTCAGTGTTAAAAATTTTCCGCTTAACATTGCTTTAGCTGCATCTCAGAGATTCTGGTACGTTGTCTCTTTGTTCTCATCAGTTTCAAATAAGTTCTTGATTTCTGCCTTAATGTCATTATTTATCCAAGAGTCATTCAGGAGCAAGTTGTTCAATTTTCATGTAACTGTGTGGTTTTGAGTGATTTCTTACTCTTGATTTCTAATTTGATTGCTCTCTGGTCTAAGAGACTGTTTGTGATTATTTTAATTCTTTTGCATTTACTGAGGAGTGTTTTACTTCTGATTATGTGATCAATTTTAGAGTAAGTGCCATGTAGTGATGAGAAGAGTATATATCCTATTGAATTTGTGTGGAGAGTTCTGTAGATATCTACCAAGTGCACTTGATTCAGAGCTGAGTTCAGGTCCTGTATATCTTTGTTAATTTTCTGTCTTGATAATTTGTCTAATATTGTCAGTGGGGTGTTAAAGTCTCCTTCTATTATTGTGTGGGAGTCTAAGTCTCTTTGTAGGTCTCTAAGAAGTTGCTTTACGAATCTGGGTGCTCCTGTATTGGGTGCATACATATTTAAGACAGTTAGCTCTTCTTGTTAAATTGATCCCTTTACCATTATATAATGCCCTTCTTTGTCATTTTTGATCGTTGTCGGGTTAAAGTCTGTTGTGTCAGAAACTAGGATTGCAATCCCTGCTTTGTTGTGTTTTCCATTTGCTTGGTCAATTTCCCTCCAACCCTTTCTTTTAAGCCTATATGTGTCTTTGCATGTGAGATGCGCCTTTTGAAGACAGCATACCTATGGGTTTTGGCTCTTTATCCAGCTTGCCATTGCATGCCTTTTAATTGGGGCATTTAGCTCACTTACATTTAAGGTTAGCATTGTTATGTGTGAATTCGATCCTGTAATCATGATGCTAGCTGGTTATTTTGCAAACTTGCTTATGTGGTTGTTTCAAAGTGTCATTTGTCTGTGTATTTCAGTGTGTTTTTGAAGTGGCTGGTAGTGTGTTTTTCCTTTCCATATTTAGTGCTTCCTTCAGGAGCTCCTGCAAGGCAGGCCTGTTGGTAATGAATTCCCTAAGCATTTACTTGTCTGAAAAGGATCTTATTTCTCCTTCACTTATGAAGCTTAGTTTGGCCAGATGGGTGGGAAATTCTTTTCTTTAAGAATGTTGAATATTGGCCCTCCATCTCTTCTGGGTTGTAGGGTTTCCACTGAGAGGTCTGTTGGTGACCAGGTCTTTCTTTCTGGCTGACTTTAACATGCTTTTTTTTTCTTTTTTTCACTTCAACCTTGAAGAATCTGATGATTATGTATCTTGCAGTTTATCTTCTTGTGGAGTATTGTGTTGGGATTCTCTGCATTTCCTGAATTTGAATGTTGGCTCCTCTTGCTAAGTTGGGGGAGTTCTCCTGGATGATATCCTGAAGTATATTTTCCAACTTGGTTCTGTTCTCCCAATCTCTTTCAGGTACCCCAAGCAGTTATAGGTTTGGTCTCTTTACATAACCCCATATTTCTCAGAGGTTTTGCTCAATTCTTTCTATTTTTTCTTTATTATTGTTTGCTTGTCTTATTTCAGAAAGATAGTCTTCACACTTGGAGATTCTTTCCTGCGCTTGGTCTACTCTTCTACTGATATTTGTGATTGCATTGTGCTGTCCTCATATTGTGTTTTTCAGCTCCATCAGGTCAAGTATGTTCCTCTCTTTACTAGCTATTCTGGCTATCAGCTCCTGTATTGTTTTATCATGATTCTTAACTTCTTTGCATCAGGCTACAATATGCTCCTTTAGCTCAGCAAAGTTCATTACTACCTACCTTCTGAAGCTTATATCTGTCAATGCAGCCATGTCAGCCTCAGCCCAGTTCTGTGCCCTTGCTGGAGAAGTGTTGAGATCATTTGGAGGAGAAGAGGCACACTGGCTTTTTGAGTTTTCAGTGTTTTTTTATCAATTCTTTCTAATCTTTGTGGGCTTATCTACCACCAACTGTATTTGTAATATCTTACGATTAACTCCTATAACAGAATTGATATAGAAATGGAAGAAGGTGATGATTTAAAATACACTACTGACTTAACCCAATGTACTCTCATCTGCTTGCAAAAATTAAGTGGGTAGTTATAATTATGGGGGGAAAGATGTTTTGGTTAAACAAAGAAAGTTATTCATATTAATACTCAGCCCTGATTCATGCTCTTGTCCTTATGACATCTGTGTTCTGTAAGGAAAAAGGACCACCCTGTAGCCAAAAGAAGAATATGACATCTTTTACAACATCCTTGAAAACTTTCAGTCTATTCTTAAGGAACAATGTGTTTGAAGAGTTTCAGATAGGTAATGAGGAAATATAGATGATAGTGATCATGATAATGATCATAATAACATTGCATAAATTTATCTATCTTGTAAAGTGGAGAATATTTAACAACTTTAAAGTATTCATACTAGTGTATGATTGCAAGACTGGTGTGTCTCCATTTAACCCATGAATCACAGATAGACTCGATAAGGTTAAATAACTTATCCGAAGATGCATTGTCAGGAGGTGTCAAGACCTAGTAACATTCAATCATCATATGCCAATCTCAAGATAAATTGCATTATCTCATAGCTGACTTTAGTACTAATTCTGCATTTATTACTAAGTCGTGTTCTGATCAACAGTTGACCAGAAAGCTTGTGGAAACCATGGGCATTGGAACATATAGTACATATATTTAACTTGATAATAAATTACCAAACTATTTTCCATGGTGTGTGTACCATTTTTTTTTTCTTACAATCACTGAACAAAAATATTTTCAATTGCTCAGCATGCTCACTAATGCTTGGTACTATCGTTGTTTTTTAGAACTGTAATCATTTTAGTAGGTTTATAGTGGCATCTCATTGAGGTTTAATTTATGTTTCCCTGATGAATAATAATGTTGGACATCTTTTAATATGCCAAATTTTCATTTGTATATTTTGGGGGTACGTGTTTGTTTAGATCTTCTGCCATTTTCAAAATTGGGTGATTTACCTATTATTTACCTATTTACCTATTGTTGAGTGTCAGAAGTTCTTTATATATCCTAGACACAATTATCTTTGGGTTAGTAATTTGATTTGCAAACTTTTCTTTCAATCTGAGTCTTGTCTTTTTAAGTTCTTAACAAGGTTTTCAGCACAGAACATTTTTTAAAGTTTTGATAAAGGTCATTTTTACATTTTTTCCCTTCATGGATTATTACCTTAGTATAGTACCTAAAAACTGTTTGTAAGAATAATACCAGAAACATTGTGAAATAAGACTTTCCAGGGCTTGCCCCACTATAGAAATGTCCATTTGAATAACTATACATGCAGAAAAATGCCTTCATAAGAGTTCAGAAATCCAGGCAAGAGATTACAGCGCCTAGGTATAGCACAAAAAAGACACATTGAAGAGGGCAATGCAAATAGAGATACTCTTCATGTGGTCAAAAGCAAGTAAAGTGAGAACCCAGCTTTGCTGTAGATGCAAGCCCCAGTAACATCTGACCCCAGGCCAAACACCAATGATCCAGGTTCCTGAATGGTCCCTACAGCCTCAGGCTCCAGACATGCCTGAGGCTCTAAGCAGGCTTCTGTGCTAGATTAGTACTCCACAGATCTAGCCTCCAGGCTTGCCAGAGCACCGAGGTCATTGCCTCAGCCCCAGGGTCCAGGTCTGCTCCACCACACATTCAGCCCCAGTTTGTAGGACAGCATCTACAGACTCAGACTCCAGGCCCACCCCAGAACCAGGTCAGCACCCATAGGCCAGGCTATATTTTGTGGTCCCAGACACCAAGCAGACATCTGCTGCTCCATCCTCCAGGAGAACCAGGGTCCAGGCCCACTCCAGCAGACCCAGGGTTCAATGCCAACTTGGTAGACCATGGTACTGGACCGGCCTCCAAGGATCCAGGCTTCAAGATTACTCCTATAGATACAGGCCCCAGGCATGTTTCCATTGCCTAAGAGACTGCCCAGGCCAATCTCTACAGACCCAGCCTCCAGGTCAATCCCAGCATCAGGCTGACACACATGGCCCCAGATCTCAGACTATTCCTCAGGGGACTTAGTCTTAGGCCAACACTTAAAGACCAAGCATTCAAGTCAATTTTGCAAACCCAAGCTGCAGGCCATCCTTGTGGCCCCAGATGCCAGGACCATGGACTCTAAATTCTGCCTGACCCCTCTGGAACCAGGAACCAGAATAACCCCTGTGGACCCAGCCTGACCTAGGCACTATACCAGGCCACACAAAGTATATCAGAACCAAGTCAGCTGACAGAATTCACCAGATTACCTGCCCATAATCTGCATAAACTAACTGGTAAAGGGCTTTTACTGCAGAAGCTAGTCTGTAAAAACTGAAATAGATGTCTCCTTCAAATGCATGGACACCAACACATATTCATAAGTTACACAAATAGTCGAGAAATATAACACCACTAACAGGGAACTTCAGTAATAGACCATAAAGAAATGACAGACCCTAAAGAAATGAAAGTCTATGCATTGCCTAAAAAGAATTTTAATTTAAAGAACCTCAGTGAGTTATAACAAAACAGAGATAGACAATAAAAGATATCATTAAAACAATATACAAACAAAATTAGAAGTTCAACCAATAGATGTAAATCATAAAAAGAACCAAACCAAAATTATGGAGCTAAAACCACAATGACTGATTTAAAAGTTCCATGGAGAATTTTGATAGCAGACTTAATCAAACAGAAGAGAAAAAGCAGTGGGCTCAAACAAAGGTCATTTGAGATAACCTAGTCAGAGGCACATAAAGAAAAAATAATGAAAATGAGTAAAGAAAGGCTACAAGACTTATGTATGGGACACCAACAAGGAGACAAACATAGGCATTACAGGAGTCCTGGTGGAACAAAAAAAGAGAAAAAGGAAGAAAGTTTATTTAAAGAAATAATGACAGAAAACTTCCCAAATCTGGAGAGGGAAATGAACATCAAAATCCATAAAGTTCAAAGAATCCCAAATAAAGATAAAGACAGGGGTATCCAATCATTTGAATTCCCTGGGCCACATTGGAAGAAGAATTGTCTTGAGCCATACGTAAAATACACTAACACTAACAATAGCTGATGAGCTAACAACAACAAAAAAATCACAAAAAAATCTCATAATGTTTATAAAAAGCTTACAAATTTGTGTTGGATCACATTCAAAGCTATCCTGGGCCATATATAACCCACAGGCCATAAGTTAGACAATCTTGGTTAAAGACATCTGAAATACTTTACAATCAAATTCTTAAGTCAAAGACAAAAAGAGAATTTTGAAACTAATAAGAGAAAAGAAACTAATTCAAACAAACCTCTATAAAGCTATCAACAGATTTCTCAGCAGAAATTTACAGGCCAGGAGACAAGAGAAAGTGGAATGACATACTCAAAGTGTTAAAAGAAGAAAAAGCAAACTTACCAAACAACAATACTACAGTCAGCAAAGATGTTCTTCACAAATGAAGGAGAAATAAGGATACCCAGACAAATCTGTGGGAGTTCATCACCACTGAACCTACCTAATGAGAAAAGGTAATGAGAGTATAGGAGTGTGAAAAACCTATTGTAAAGGTAAGAATGTAGTCAAATTTAGAATTCTCTAATACTGTAATGGTGTTGCATAAATCACTTGTAACTCTAGAATGATAATTGAAAGAGAAAAGTGTTAAAATGAATATAGCTATAATAATTCATTAGTGGATACACAATATATAAAGAATGTAAATTATAAAACTGATATCATAAAATATTGGGAAGAAAAGTTGATGTTTAGAGTTTTCATTGTGTTGAAGTTAAGTTGTTACCAGCTTCAAATAAACTCATAACTATAAGATGCTTTATGTAAGCCTGATGATAATCACAAACCATCCCAAAACCTATAGTAGATATATAAAAATAACTAACACTGCAAAAAAATCAAATCATAAAGGGAAAAAGCAAATGAGAAAGAAAGAAACAAAGGAACTATAAAATAGTTAGAAAACTATTAAAATGGCAGTAGTAAGTCCTTAAATAATAATCATTTAAAATAATTATTTTAAATGTAAATGAATTAAATTCTTCAATCTAAAGACATAGGTAACTGAATGAATAAAAACACAAGATCCAACTATATGCTGCCTACATAACAGTCACTTAGCTTTAAGGACACATATAGGCTGAAAGTGAAGTGATGGAAAAGCATATGCAAATGAAAGGAAAATGACGGCAGGTGTAGCTATACTTAAATGTTTTCTACTGCTTTACTAGTTCCTATTTTATTTATTTTGGCTCCAATCTTTATCAGTTCCTTCCTTTTTCTGACTTAGTTTGTTCTTCATTTTCTAGTTCCTTGAGGTGTATAGTTAGATTGTTTGAGATATTTCTTCTTAATTTATGGTTATAAGTCGAAGCTGTAAAAAGAGACAAAGAAAATTATTATACAATAATAAAGTGATCTGTTCATCAAGAGCATATAGCAATTGTAAATATATATGCACCCAACATCAGAGTCCCTAAATATATAAAGTGCATATTAACAGAACTGAAGGGAGAAATAGCAATGCAACAATACTAGGGTAATACAATGCCCTACTTTCAATAACAAATAAATTATTCAGATAGTCAATAAGGAAACTTTGAATTTGAACTACACTTTATACCAAGTAAGTCCAAAAGACATATACAGAACATTCTATCCAGAAACAGATGAATACACATTCTTTTCAAGTCACATTGAACAGTCTCCAGGACAGAACATATGTTAGACCACAAAGTAAATCTTAGAAATTTAAGAAGATTTAAATAATATCAAGTATCTTTTCTGACCACAGTAGTATCAAATTAGAACTTAATGGCAAGAGAAAATTGAAAATGCACAAATAGGTGGAAATAAATCAGCAGACACCTGAAAAATAAATGGCCGAAAGAAGAAATCAAAAGGGAAATCAATCAAAAATATCTTCACACAAATGAATATGTAAACACAATATGCCAAAGATTATGAAATATAGCAAAGCAGTTCTAAAAGGTAAATATAAAGCAATACATGCCTACATTAAAAAAGATCTCAAAAAAACAACTAAATTTTACTCTTTAAGAAAATAGAAATGAAGAACAGCCTAAGCTCAAAATCAGAAAAAGAAAAAAAAAAATAAAGATTAGAGCAGAAATAAATAAAAGCGAAACTAGTAAAACAATAGAAAAGACCAGTTAAAGTAGGAGGTGTTTTTTTGAAAAGATAAATAAAAGAGACAAATATTTAGCTAGACTTACAAAAAAAACCAGAGAAGACCCAAATAAGTAAAATGAAAGAGGAGACATTACAACCAATATTACGGAAGTACAAAGGATTATAAGAAACTGTTCTGAACAATCATACACCAACAAATTTGATAATCTAGAAGAAATGGATAAATTCATAGATGCATACAACTTGCAAAAGCTAAATCATGAAGGAAGAGAGAATGTGAACAGATCAATAATGAGTAGGGACATTGAATCAGTAATCAATAACCTCTCAACATGAAAAGCTCAGGACCTGATGGCCTCCTGGTGAATCCTACCAAACACTTAATGAAGAATAAATGCCAATTCTTCTCAAGCTCTTCCAAAATATTGAAGACAAAGGAAGACTTCCAAATTCATTTTACATGACCATAATTACCCCAATACCAAAGCCAGACAAGGATACTACAAGAAAAGAGAATTACAGGTCAATATCCTGGATAAAGATACATGCAAGAATCCTCAACAAAATACTAGCAAACTGAATTCAACACTGCAGTAAAGGATCATACACCATGTTTCTATCTGGGATGCAAGAATAATTCAACATACACAAATCAATAAATGTGGCATATCATATTAACAAAATAAGGGATAAGGATCCTATGACCATCTCAATAGATTCAGAAAAATCATCACAAAATTCAAATACCTTCTATGGTAAAAACTCTCAACAAATTAAGTATATAAGGTATTTACCTCATCGTAACACAGGCTATATGTGACAAACCCAGAACTAATATACTCAATGGTGGGAAGCTGAAAGTTTTTTCTGTAAATCTGGAGCAGGACAGCTGGGCACAGTGGCTCATGCCTGTAATCCCAGATCTTTGGGAGGCTGAGGAGGGTGGATCACAAGGTCAGGAGATCGAGACGATCCTGGCTAACATGGCAAAACCCTGTCTCTACTACAAATGCAAAAATTTGCTGGGCGTGGTGGCATACACCTGTAGTCTCAGCTACTTGGGAGGCTGAGGCAGGAGAATGGCTTCAACCCAGGAGACGGAGGTTGCAGTGAGCTGAGATTGCACCACTGCACTCCAGTTTGGGCAACAGAGAGGCACTTTGTCTCAAAAAAAAAAAAAAAAAAAAATTGGAGCAAGGCAAAGATGCTCACTCTTGCCACTTCTATTCAATACAGTACTAAAATCCCAACAAGAGCATTTAGGCAAGAAAAGAAATAAAAGGTATACAAAATAGAAAAGAAGAAGTGAACTGTTTTTGTTTGCAAATGACATAATTTTACATATATAGAAAACTTTAGAATTCCACTTAAAAAAAACTGTTAGAAGTAACAAATTATTTCAGTGAAGTTGCAAGGTACAAAATCTACATATAAAAACCGGTAGCATTTCTATATACTAACAAAAAAACTATTATATAAAAAAGCCAACAAATCAATCACGTTTATAATAGCATCAAAAGGAATAAAATATTTAGGAATAAATTTAGCTATGGAGGTGAAAAGTCTGTATACTAAACACTATAGAATGTTAATGAAAGAAATTGAAGAAGACACAAATAGAAAGATATTCTGTGCTCATTAATTGGAAGAATTAATATTATTGAAATGTTCATATTACCCAAGGCAATCCACAGACTCAGTAGAATTCCTATAACTTTTCCAATATTTTTCACTGACATAGAAAAAAATCCTAAAATTTATATAGAACCATACAAGACCCTGAATAGATAAAGCAATCTTGAGTGAAAAGAACAAAGCTGGAGGCATTTGCTCTACCTGATTTCAAGATATACTACAAAGCTATAGCAATCAAAACAGCACAGTACTTGTATAAAAGCAGTCATATAGACCAGTGGAGCAGAATAGGGAGCCAAGAAATAAATCCACACATTTACGGTCAATTGATTTGCAGCAAAGACACCAAGAACACACAATGGGTAAGGGACAGCCTTTTCAATAAGTCGTGCTGGGAAAACTGGATATTCACACACAGAATAATGAAATTAGACCTTGTCTCATACCATACACAAAATTAAACTCAAAATGGATTAAAGACATATGTAAGACCTGAAACTGTAAAACTACTAGAAGAAAACAGAGAGAAAGCTCTATGACATTGGTCTGGGCAATTTTTTTGGATATGACCCTCAAAGCACAGGAAACAAAAGCAAAAATAGAGAAGTGGTATGACATCATACTAACAAGCTTCTGCTGCACAGCAAAGGAAACAATCAACAGAGTGTACAGACAACCTAAATAAGAGACAGAATATTTGCAAATCATATGACTGATAAGGAGTTTATCTCTAAAACACATAAGAAACTCAAACAACTTTATAGCAAGAAAACAAATAACCCAATTAAAAATATGCAGAGTACCTGAATAGACATTTCTACAAAGAAGGCATGCAAATGGCCACCAGGTATACAGAAAAATGCTCAGCGTTACTAATTAACAGAAAAATGGAAATCAGAACCACAATGAGATATCACCTCCCACCTGCTAGAATGGTTGTTATCAAAAATTTTAAAAATAAAAAAAACAAGTATTGGTGAGGATGTGGCAAACAAACCCTTGTACATGGTTGGTGGAAATGTAAGCTAGTTGAGTCATTATGGAAAAGAGCATGTAGATTCTGCAAGAAATTAAAAATAGAATTACTATAAGATCCAGCAATTCTATTTCTGGGTATATATCCAGAGGAAATGAAATCAATACATCATTAATATATCATATTCCCATGTCAGCTGCAGCATTCTTTACAATAGCCAAGAGATGGATCAACCTAAGTATTCATGGACAAGGTTATGTACATACACTATTATATATATGTAACACCATATATGTTATTATATACAGACTATTAGAATATTTTATATATATAGTCTAGTCTATAGTAGTCATAGACTATTGTGTGCGTGTGTGTGTGCGTGCGTGTGTGTGTGTGTATATATATATACAGGAATATTATTTAGTCTTTAAAAAAGGATATCCTATTATTTGGGCAATAGGGATAAAGCTGGAGCACTTTATGTTAAGTGACATAAGCCAGGCACTGAAAGACAAATACTCAAATGTGGAATCTAAAAAAGCAGAACTCATGGAAGCAGAGAGTAAAATGGTGGTTGCCAGAGACTGGGAATGGTGGGAAAAATAGGGTGATATTAGTCAAAGGATACAAAAGTGTAGTTATGCAGGATGAATACGTTCTGGAGATCTATTGCATACCATGGTGACTATAGTTAACAATACTGTATTGTATACTCGAAATTTGCTGAGAGTAGATTTTTAAATGTTCTCACTACACAAAAAAGGGTAACTATGTGAGGTAATGAATATGTTAATTAGCTTAGTTGTAGTACTCATTTCACAATGTCTATGCATATCAAACATCACATTATATACCTTCAATATATACAACTTTTATTTGTAAAACCTCAATAAAGCTGACAAAAAAGAGAAACACTTCTTTCTCTAAAAGGTACAGATAAAATATAAACACCTTTTACCCACTAAAACTGCTAAAAACACTATGATTAGTCTTAATACTCTTTTTTTTTTTTTTTTTGAAACGGAGTCTCACTCTGTCCACCAGGCTGGAGTGCAGTGGCGCGATCTCGGCTCACTGCAAGCTCCGCCTCCTGGGTTCATGCAATTCTCCTGCCTCAGCCTCCCTAGTAGCTGGGACTACAGGCACCCGCCACCGCACCCAGCTAATTTTTTGTATTTTTAGTAGAGACGGGGTTTCACTGTGTTAGCCAGGGTGGTCTCGATCTCCTGACCTTGTGATCCTCCCGCCTCGGCCTCCCAAAGTGCTGGGATTACAGGCGTGAGCCACCGCGCCCGGCAATACTCTTTTCCTATATTAATATTTTCTTTGTGGACAATTCTATTATTTTATAAATACCTTATTTTTTCCTTTACTATTCTTAATTTGCTTAGATTTTATTTTTACTTGTCTTTTGCATTTGCTGAAACCTTCAATGATCCATGTATTTTTATATAGTCAATTGATTACATACTGGACATGAAATCAATGAGATTTTTAAATCCTTACTAATGGCTTAAAAGGAATCCCAAGAGGACCCTGCAAACCCCAAACCTCAAACCTCAAACCTCAAACCTCAACTCTGTTCGACAGTGAGGTTCAGCAATGAACCTCACTGTTCACTTGCTTTTGCTTCCCTCATTCATATAAGTAAATATATCTGATTTTGGTTTCCATGTGATGAAAAATAACTGCAAATATACTATTTTTTATAGTCTAACTGATCATTTTGGCCTTTGTTGTCTTTAGCATTAGGTGTAATGTTATAGACACTATCACCCAATTCATACAACCCACTGATTTCTACACTCATTTAGATTAACAGGAGCATGGCGAGTTCTCTACATGAAGCACAGAATAAATTCTAGAATGCTAAATAGAAGAGCCAGTCTCTTACATGTGAATGGCATAATGAACTATGCTAATAAATGTTCAGCAGCACAGAGGACCCACTGGATCTACACTAAGGTACAGGAAAAAAAAAAAAAAAAAAAAACAGGTTTCAGAATTGACTCACCAAATTAATGTTAATGTGATGGAAAATTCCTTCTCTTAGAATAGCAAATACCCCTTATAAAATCTTATTTACACTTAACTCACTTGCCAACATGGTTTATCTCTAAATTGCATAAATAGCATTCTTCCTTTTCAAATTATTTCAATACTTTACTAATAGACTCTAAATTAATAAAGATTTGCTTTATTTCAGCTATTCCATAATTAAACAGGCAATTTTTTGTCAGCCTAGAATTAAAGACTTTTCGTTGTTTAAAAAAACTAAAAATAGCAAAAATTAATAAAATGTAAACTATATTAGGGCATCACTTTCCTGATTTTTTATGCACTATGATAGAAATATAAAATATAAAAACAGAATATCTTCTTTGTTCTAGACAGAAATTTTCTATTTTTTGTTGCCTCTCAGCAGGAAAACATTTTCAAATGAATGTGCAAAATAATGAAATAAAGGAATGCTTAAAAACATTTTCTTAAACTTAGCCTTTAAGAAACATATATACATATTTCTTAAACATATACACATGTTTCTTAAACATATACATATAGAGAACATGCATATGTTCTCTCTATATATGTGTTAATCATATAAAGTGGTATGAAGTAGTGGTGACATAAGATCATACAAAACAACAACAAAAATGTCTTGAGGGTGAACTTTCAAGAATGTTTTTAATAAATTATATTATTTCACTTTTAAATGTGTGTATGTAATTTTAAAACTAGATGTTACTGAGCACCATCTTACATGAAAATAGCTACTCTC
>NW_016806392.1:77032-93980 GCF_001698545.2 Rhinopithecus bieti | reverse complement strand
TCTTTCCTTCCTTCCTTCCTTCTGCCTTCCTTCCTTCCTCCTTCTTTCCTTCCTTCCTTCCTTCTTTCCTTCCTTTCTTTTCTTTTCTTTCTTTCTTTCTTTCTTTCTTTCTTTCTTTCTTTCTTTCTTTCTTTCTTTCTTTCTTTCTTTCCTTTTTTCTTTCTCTCTCTCTCTCTCTCTGCTTTGTCTCTCTCTCTGCTTTGTCTCTCTCTCTCTCTCTCTCTCTCTCTCTCTTCCCTTTTAAGGAAGACAACTCAGATGTTTTTATCAGAATCTCAGTGGCGTCTGTGAACTGAGGAAGTGAAAGCACTCCTTAGCTAGAGGACGACAGAAACACACCTCTGAGTACCTCCCTCTGGTGTATTTGACATGGTCTGCTTTTCTTAGGACCTGGGAAAAGCTACAGACGTTTATTCAAACAGAAAAGGAAAGCATCTCTGCACATTCCCACAAACCCTACGCCCTCTTTTAATATGTTAAAATTCAACAGTTTGGAGTGTTTTTCACAGTGGAAGGGGAATCCTAGGAATTGCTTAATACAAAAAGCTAGGAAGCCCCGGAGTCAAAGCCGGTTCCTGGCCCAGTCCCCTCCCGCAGCAGCCTGCCTCCTCTTTCCTTTCATCATGACAGATGTCTTTGTGTCCTTCGCCAAGGACTTCCTGGCAGGTGGAGTGGCCGCAAGCCATCTCCAAGACAGCGGTAGCGCCCATCGAGCGAGTCAAGCTGCTGCTGCAGGTGCAGCATGCCAGCAAGCAGATTACCGTAGATAAGCAATACAAGGGCATTATAGACTGCGCGGTCGTATTCCCAAGAAGCAGGGAGTCCTGTCCTGGCGCAGTAACTCGGTCAGTGTCATCAGATACTTCCCCACCCAGGCTTTTAACTTTGCCTTCAAAGATAAACACAAGCAGATCATCTTGGGTGGTGTGGACAGGAGACTCAAGTTTTGGAGCTACTTCGCAGGGAATCTGGCATCAGGCGGTGCCGCTGGGGCCACATCCTTGTGTTTTGTGTACCCTCTTGATTTTGCCCGTACCCGTCTAGCAGCTAATATGGGTAAAGCTGAAGCTGAAAGGGAATTCCGAGGCCTCGGTGACTGCCTGGTTAAGATTTACAAATCTGACGGGATTCGGAGCCTGTACCAAGGCTTTAACGTGTCTGTTCAGGATATTATCCTAGCTGCCTGCTTCGGTATCTATGACACTGCAAAGGGAATGCTTCCGGATCCCAAGAACACTCACATCGTCATCAGTTGGATGACCACATAGACTGTCACTGCCTTTTCTGGGTTGACTTCCTATTCGTCTGACATCGTTTGCCCCGCATTACGATGCAGTCGGGACTCAAAGGAACTGACATCATGTACAGAGGCACATTGACTGCTGGAGGATGATTGCTGGTAATGAAGGAGGCAAAGCTTTTTTCAAGGGTGCATGGTCCAGTGTTCTCAGAGGCATGGGTGGTGCTTTTGTGCTTATCTCGTTTGATGAAATCAAGAAGTACACGTAAGTTATTTCCGGTGTTTTTTTCCCCCCTGTGAACAGGCATGTTGTATTATACAACATATCTTGAGCATTCTTGACAGACCCCTGGCTGTCAGTTTATTAGTGGCAACTGTTTATTGGTTGAAAATAATATTCATCTGACCAGTTTTCTCTTAAAGCCATGTTCATGATGATCATGATGATAGGACTCAATTATATTTTTTATTCCAGTCACTCCTGATAAACAACAAATTTGGAGAAATAAAAATACCTAAACAAAAAAATTTTTTAAAAACCTATGGCTTTTTATTTACTAACAAATTTAACCATGGCCATGATGTGCACCCTTCATTACACAAATATTCAGAATGAAAATTCTCTATGTATGTGAAGTTATGCATATTTTAAAGACTAAGTCTCACTCTGTTGCCCAGGCTGGAGTGCAGTGGCACGATCTCTGCTCACCACAACCTCCGCCTCCCGGGTTCAAGGTATTCTCCTGCCTCAGCCTCCCGAGTAGCTGGGATTACAGGCATGCACCACCATGCCGGGCTAATTAGAATATTCTAAAATATCACATTTTAACTTTCTGATTATTTTTGCACTGAGGATAACAGCTAAAACTTTGTCCAGTGTAAAATGGAGAGAGATCTGTTGTCAGTTATAAGTGGCACAAGGGTTTGAACAACCTTTCCCAAAAGAACAACTGGGAAAGCTAAAGAAAGTATTTTAAGTATGTATATTAAGGCAATGTAAAGTCAAAGAGATGGTGAAGAATTATATATTTGAGACTCCCAGGAAATAGAAAATTCAGAGATTGGAACACTGTTTTTTAGGTATTTCCTGGCAGAATCTGCTCATTTAGGGGAGGTTCAAAGAGACTGAGAAAGTGAATAATGCATTCTAATGACTCATGCTGCTAAGAAGAAAAACAATCCAGACTTAGAGCCAATTAAGAAGGGAGAACGGGTTGAAATTTTGAAGAGTGGCACCATAGGGAAGCACTTTTCAAAGTGTAGCCTATTATCCAGGTAGCCTAGATAATTTTTCCTCACCTAAGGTCTAGAATGAAGCACAGAGGAACAAAATGATGAAAAACAGAAGATCTAACATACATAAATTGGAGTCTTGAAGGTTGTATAGAAAAGACAACCTGTTTACCACACTCAGCACTTCACTCCAATGTCAAATGTGTAAAACCTCATATGTGAGGTATGTGTGGTGTGTGCTTGTCTGTGTGAGGTATGTGTGGTGTGTGCTTGTCTGTGTGTGGTATGTGTGTGTGTTTTTTCCCACACCGACTAATTCTCCAATCCTCCAAACACCAACTGGGTATCTTAAATTCAGTTATGATACTGACTACCTGAAGTTAATGCAGACCCTATAGGTAAAGGGATCAGTCCCACGAAACTGTACCCAACTTCACACACTCAACACAAGTAGTGGGTCCTTATGTTACCCAGATTTCTGTCCAACTTGGCTACAAGTCAAGGGTTCCCATGAACCCCTCCTTAAGTTCAATATTTTGCTAGAATGGCTCACAGAGCCACGAGTTCATAGGAACAGAGATTCTCCCTTCTCGTAACAGAAGGGGCTGTCCCCTGACTTACCTTGTGTGGGAGATCAGAAGAGGCCTTGTGGAGAGGGGTGGTGGTTTCATCTACTTGGGGATCTTCTGGGTGTCTAGGACCATGGCCTGGGCCAAGTGGGGGGCCATCATTATTCATAGGCCATCTTGTCCCTCTGGCACAGGAATTGAATAAACCTATCACTCAAGATTCCTTTTCTACCCCAAATCTGCTGCTGGTTCGTTTCCCAAGGACTCTTGAGTACTACAAACCCATTAAAGCACTGCAGCTGTACTGGAGTGTGGCTATAGGAACAACCCAGTCACCTAAAGACTATTTATTGAGTATCACAAGTTACTGATTTCAGCACCAGGGAGCAAAAAGACAAATATCCCTGTTCTGTGGCACTTAGGTTCTAATGGGCTAGACAGAGGAACAACAATATGGATTAAAGTAATTCATTCATGCAATGCTATAAGGAGATTAGAAGTGTAGGGAAACTTTAGAGGAATGTAGTGAATGAGTGGGAGGAAAAGTGGAAATGTAAATCTTTTAAATGGAGTTGCCAGGACAGAACTTGTCCAGAAGATGATTAGAACCATTTAACTTTTCAAAGCCCTGAAAGTCGAAAGGACCCTACCTGACCTCCAGAGGTTCTGGGAGGATAACAAGGGGTAAGGCACTTCCAACTCCTCTGACAACTTGAAATCCCAAATTTGTGTAACCTCTTGTCTCAGGTTGTTTTCTGTGGACATTAGTGCCAGGTAAATAAAACATCTTCATGGTTTCCGTTCTTAGCGTGTCCTTTGAAAGAGTCTAAAGTGAAATCAATTCCCTAGGAATATTTTATTCTAGTCAAACCAACCAGCCCGTTTGTTTCTTACCTTTTGACAACTTTTAGTCGCCATTTGTAAGAGGTTTGTGCAAACTGCAATTACATCCAGCACATAATACTAGAAGCCCATGAGTACCCCACGGATTGAGAAGACTTCATAAAATAAAGTTTCTGGATATGGAAATAAATTTTGGTGAATGGAAAATCACTTATCAGAAAATCTAAAGCACATTTTCCCTCATCAGCCAAATTGTTCCAGAACTTTACAACAAACAAAATGGTATCAGCTTTTAGTATCTCTAATACATTCCTTTATTGCAGACAGCCTTCTGAATCACATTAAAACCACAGGATTGGAGTTGCCACAAGTTGCATTTTATCAGCACAAATGAGGGTGTTATTTTTTTCTTTTGCCATAGAAATTAGAGCGATTATTTCAATTCAAGCTGTGATAGTTCTGGGGAGAATGATTGCACATATATTATTCAAAAAAAAAAAAAAGAAAAAAAAGAAAAGAAAAGCTCACAGTAGGAATCTGCAATGCCGTGTTTAGTTTTGTTTTTTTTTTTTTAAACCCAGCTACTTAGCAGTAATTTATTGGCCTATTACTTCCACACTTTGCTGAATTCAGAAAGTCTATACTTGTCATGTTTACAACTAAACATGCTCATAATCCTTTATCTGCAATGAAACTTAAAAAAAGCCATAAACCAAAGTAAACATCAATTAAAAGATGCTGATCGTAAATTTAGAGGACATTAAATAAAATATTCTTAAAAACTGTCTTCTCTAAAGTTTCATAGAGTCCAGTATACATGTAATAAACCCTTCAAATAGTGCTAATGCATGTTACAGAGCTTCTTGCTCTGTGCTGAGGGGTATTCAAAGGAAATGGACACAGAACTACCTGTAAAAATGCTTTTCCTCAGCAAACTCCCTCTAATAGTTTTCAACACAAAATCAGATTAATGAGAAGTTCAGGAAGACCTGCAGCCTACACTGAAATATCTGAGTGTGGGACAGAATTTATAGAATGAAATTCCTCCTCACTTTTTTATGTATAAATGAATTTTCTTATAAACCTCAAAAATTAGACACACTTCTGCTTGAAATTTTGAAATCTATTTTCTTCTTCATATTAATTAAATAAAAAATTTCCTTTCAAAATTGAGGCACCAGCAGATGGAGGAATTAGTGAAAAAGCCAGGGAAGTTAGAGGGCTGGGTCAGTGACACCGGACAGCTCCAAGGACAGGAAGTCAGCTCCTCTCCTGCTGGTGGAGAGTGGAGAGCAGAAGACTGGAGCGATGACAGTTAACGCAGGCGTTGCTGGAAGGTAATCCTTGATTCTTTACAAAACAGCTTTTTGGGGGGCACTGCTGGAGGTTCACTTAAGAAGAAGTAGACTCCCATGTCTAGGGAGGAAAAAACAAAGAAAAATATGTTTGATTACTAGTGAAATTAATAGAATTTGTATATAAACGTCATTTAGAAATCACTGACTTATGCAGTCTATTTCTTTTTTGATATGTGTGGTTAATACTACTTGGAACGAATTGCTTATATTAGGTTGGTGCAAAAAGCACCATTACTTTTGCACCAACCTAGTAAATTAGTGGTTAGAGGATCAATATTAATAGTGACCAGCAGTGATTAGGAAGAGAATATACTACTAATCAACATCTCTTAAAATAACTTCCATTGTAATTAATGAGAATTTTATGAATGAATTCCCCAACTGTGGTTCTGTTAAATTCCAGAATTATTTTTCTAGGGGTTTGTGGTTTTCACTTGCAGTTTTTAAAACCACACTGCATTCCAGCAATACTTGATCATGCTGCCAATGTGAAATAATTCCTTGAAACTGCTAGAAATACAAATCAAGTTTAGGCATTAAAACAGTCTCAAATATATGAGACACTGTCATATTTGAGAAGAATTTGGGAGGAATAAAGGCTAGATATTTTACTACACCCTCTTCCATTTCAGTTTGCCCACTTTGATTTGGGTACATCAATGCATTTTCAGAAAAAATAGACTGAATCTTAAGAACAAAGCACTAAGTATTCGTGGCATTCTCAAGGAGAAAAAGGTACATCAAAACTATTAAAGATATACCTTATTGAGATCCTTTATATGATAAACTAAACTTAGCTATCTTTAAAAATAGAATGTATGTGAATTCTGTTTGAGTGTCAAAACATATCTCAACTCATTGGAAAAGTAGCAAACATATACATTATTCCACCTAAGGCATAACTACTTGAAGGTGCCCTTCAATCAGATGCCATAAATTACATCTTGAATATGAAGGAAATTGCAATATGAATATACATAAATCATTAAAAATACAATCTGTCTTTTCAAGCTATGTATGAAATTGAATGAGATAAACTATAGAGCCATATTTCAATATTGAAAGGAAACTCAGAATAATTTTTGCTGGATGAAGAATAGTGACATGCTATTACAACAAAAATTTACCCCAAACTGCCATAAATGTCTAATACAGAGAAAAGACAGCAATTATTATTATTAGATTAAATAAGAGAAATAAAAATGGCTGAGTGTGTGGTTGAGAAAGCATGGATTAAATAAAAGGGAACATATTTTAATTATAAGACAAATTAAGCAATGAAAAAGTTGGCAAGGAAAATTTACTTTCATCACTCTCAAAGTTGGCTTTAGATCTAGTAAGAAATTCTTTTAGAAAGCTTTTATAAAGGACATTGTTTATAAATTTGCCAAGCTCGTGTAAAAGATAACTTTTGAGAATTCCTTGTAGTACAACAAAAGATATCATAATCTAGTTAAATATGACTTGATATTAAAATTAACTCATCTCAAGGATTTTTCAACTTAGTTCCAAATATTTAACATACCTCTAGAAAGCAAGAGTTTAAAGAAAAAAAAAAGGGGCTGTTTAAAGTAATACTTTTTGCATAAGGAAAACATGGTACACATGTAAGGTATTATAACATGAGACAGAGAAGTCCATAGCCTAGAGCCAATTATGGAATGACACAATCGCCCACACAAGGGGAAATGATAGATGTGTTCATTCCAATCCATTGCTGAAATAAAGGATTTCTCTTATGTAGAACATATGCATGTATATATGTATATATATGGAGGAAAATGTATTTATTAATTATGTAAATATAGAGAAGAAAATAATTAGTCCTGGGGAAAAGAATGACTTGAAAGTATTTTAAATCTGTATGAGCTGGGTCATTCCCTGTGAATCTTTCAAAGACATTTTTGCCTCTACTTCAATTTTCTTCTGTCATTTCAATTTATAATTATAAAAAGAGAACATTGCTTAGTGGTTAGCATAATGGGATATCATGATGAAATCATTAACAGAGGAATCTGAGACCTTGAGATGAAAAGAAATGTAAAGTACTATCTTTTAGTAATAAATGTCATAACTTAGATTGTGCCCATAGTAACTTAAAGTTTAAGTGACAGGGAACACAAGAACGTATCATCTGCATTTTTTGTAATGCTTCCAGATGCCAGGTCCTCTGCTAATTGCTGCAAATAAAAGGCAAGGACAGATACGGTGCCTGTCTTTACCAAACGGAGGAGGCAAGCAGTGAAACCTAATTGTTGGTAAATAACAGCTGGGATCAGTGCCTCAGAGGAAAGGTATGGAGAGCAGAGAGAATGTAACAGAGGGCCTAATGTCCTCTGAATAATAATGGAATGGAAGGCTTTCCTCAGGAGACTGCTGAAGTATTAAAGGATACACTAGGAGAAAGGATGGGGCAGAAGACATTCTAGGCACAGGAAATTGCATCAGCAAAGGCCCTGAGTAGAGAGCGATCTTAACACATTGAAGGAAAAGAAAGGCCCTGTGGTTGAGACACAAAAGCCACAGAGAAAGTGGAGCCAGATGAGGTTGCAGAGCTAAGCAGAACTTCAATCATGTGAGCTTCTAAGGCTCATTGCATTAAAAGTAATGGCAAAAACCACAATTAGGTTTGCACCAGACTAATAAGACAAATCCAGGCTCAATTTAATTACAAGGTGAAATTCAATGGTGTTTTAATCTGAGAGATGAAATATGGTAACAGGACTATTTATCTATATTCCTGATATGGAAACTAATTGTATGATAAGCATATGGATCCTAGGCCATGTTCACTGGAATCAAGGCCCAAGTTAGTGAGGGGGAATGTGGAAAACACGACCTATTAATTTCTTGGGGTAAGGGTTTGCAAAGAGTAGATTGGATTGGAAGAACATTGATCAAGAAGAAAGTGTGGACTGAGCTGTGCATGACTCTTAACCTGGTAGGAAACCAGGGCACAAATTGAGGGGGGCACTGGGGTATAGGAGGGCAAAACACTGCTACAAAAACTTAGATATTTTCCTTTCCTTCCTGAAAGAATTAGTTGGAAGTGTGTTTCCTTCTGTCGATATTCTAATATTATTTACAGGATACCAGATGACGGCACTTTGGTTCCTATTGCTGGTGTAACAAATAACTGCACCCTTAGTGGCTTAACACAACGAAAATTTGTCTTACAGTTCTCAGAGATAAAATATCTGAAATGGCGACACTGGGTTAAAATCGAAGGAGACATTCCCTCTGGAGGCTTCAGGAGAAAATAGTTGTATTCGCCTTTTCAGCTTCCGGGGCTACCCACATTCTTTGGCTCCTGCCTCTGTTCTCTCATCACTTTGACCTCTGCTTCTATTGTTACATCTCCTTCCGCGTGTCCTGCCTCTTTCTTTTACTTATAAAGACTTTTGTGAGGACACTAGGCCCAGGATAATTGTCTCATTTCAGGATCCTTAATCACGTCTACAAAATCATCTTTGTCATATAAAGTAACCTAGTCACAGTTCTGGGGATTGACTGGTGGACATCTCTGGGGGACCATTACTCTGCCTGCCACAATGACACAGCCAAATTTCTGGGAATAATGGAAAAAATTGTTCTAAGCATTCAGACCTCCCTTCTCAGAAAATAGTTGATATGAAAACTACCTTCAGCAATAGTAGAAATTGGGAATATAGATTAATTATACTTAAAATAGAATAAAAAGGAAGAGATTGAAGAACACAAAAGACCAACTCAGATTTTATCTTGTAGAAAATGTGCAGGTTTCTTTCAAGGGCTCAGTAGAGGAGATCTAGGCAAGACACCCTCCATAGAGTCTGAATTAGAAGGGCAGAGTTGGCAAGAAAGGGTTGAAAGTGTCGCACCTTGAGAAAGGAAGATGCTGGTCCACATGAAATCCCACTCACTGCTGGTGGTCAGTGGGTAGCATGTGCTAGGCTGCATAAGGGAACAGTCACACCAAACTGAATGCTTCTGTCTAATTTCCAATCAACCCACTGCATGGAAATTCTTTTTCTGCCATTCATGTATGTATTGATCTATCCATCCAACAAATATTTCATCAGTACCTCCACACTTACTACAGGTTCCCTGGATACGGCGGTGAATAAAACAAGGTTTCTCCTCTCATAAAACTTATGTTCTAGATGGGAGAGAAAGACATTAGAAAACAAATAATCTGTAAGATGGTATTAGGTAGCACTAGGCTCTAAAAGGGAAAGTAACGCTCAATAAGGTAGTAGGAGGGAGAAAAGGAAAAGCAATAAGAGACATCTGAGCAGGGACATGTGAGCAGAAACCTAAAAGAGAGAAAGAGAGTTATCTAAATGGATTTTGCAGGGACATGCAGAGAGGAGAACAAGAATCAGAAGCATCTCCTTGGCATTCTCAGTGGACACTGAGGAGGCAGTATATCTGCAGAAGAGAACGCAAAGGGACAGTTGGAAGATAATGAGGTTAGGAAGGTGTCCTAGGGTGTGATCATGTAGGCCAAGCTTCTGGATTTTATTGTAAGGCTATTGGAACAGGGGAATGAGGAGATTTAATTTGCATCCTAAAAGATAAGCAGCAGTTTACCAGCTACCAGGGAGGCAGCAGAGCAAGAAAAAATAATAAAGTTAGTACTTTGTTGTTACAGGGAGTAAGTAGGGCAGCTTTAATTAGAACTCCACTTGAAGACCATAGTATTGAAGAGGAAAGAAAAAAAGTTGCTTTTGTCTATTTGTGCTGCCATAACAAAGTGCAATAGACTGGTAATTTTATAAACAATAATAATGTATTCCTCACGATTCTAAAGTCTGGGAAGCCCAGGATCAAGGCACTGACTAGACTAGTATCTGATGAGGGCAGCTCTCTGCTTCCAAGGTGGTGCCTTGTAGCTACATGTTCCAGAGAGGGGGAATATGCCATCCTCACATGGCAGAAATGACGGAAGAGCAAGAGAGCACTCACTTCAATCTTCAGCCTTTTCATAAGGGTGTTACTCCCATTCAGGAGGATGGGGCCCTTATAACTTATCACCTCCAAAAGACCACACATCTTAATACTGTTGCACTGGGGACACCATCTTTCAAACCATAGCAGAAGCGATTGTGTGTTCCTGGAGAGGAGGTGGCATTCCTCTTTAACTCTGTCCATGATTTGGAAACCTCTGTCATCAATATTCAGCTTCACTGAACAGGCTGAAAGGCATGAATGACCACACAAGCAGGCAGTTGGGCTTTTCCCTGGTGATGGTTCACTATGGAGCACATAGTCTCTTTCCTGAGACAAAGAGTAAAGCCAAAATGGAAGCAGTGGAGTCCAGGCCTAGAAAAAACGCTAGATAAGGAAAGCTAGTCAACAGCTAAGTAACTACAGGAAACACAATTTTAAAAACGTCCAGGACCAAGAATCCATTACTGGAGGAAGTATTGATGTATGAACTGCCTCAATTCTTTGGGGCACTAGAATTAACAAAAAAAAATCCTGGAATCGAAACTTACCCTAATCAATAATCATCCTGTAAACAAACAAACAAAAAGGGCTCTGGCGGTATTCAGATATGCAGTAGTGGTACCCAGGTATGATCTACCTATATTTCTGTGGGGTAACTTTATAATCAAAGGTATATCTCTTATTTTCTATAGATGACATATTTTAAAAGCACTAATGCCTATTATTTAATTTGCATCATAAAAGAAGAGCAAAGGTAACACTTAAGAGTTGTATTTGAAATAAAGATGTACTTAAGACAGTGCCTTTGTAGGACTTCCTAGCCCTTTGAGACTATGTGGATGGCTTTGCAGTATCTTTCCAGAAAACATGTACAGAAAAGTTCAACTTGCATTTCAAATAAAAGACTATTTACCTTCATACATAGACATTTACCACTGTAGTATTTTATCATATAAGGCTATAACCCTTTATTTGAAAAGATTATAACAACACTAAATATCAGACCTTACTGAATATTGCCATAGCTCTAAAAATGGTTTAAAATTTGATAAGCTAAAATAGGAAAGAATAAAACAGTGTCAACAATAACAACTCCAAAATGTAAGGCCTGCAAAGGAGAGCAGTTGAGAAAGAAACTAGAAATTCAGAAACTATAAACTAGAAAGTACAAAAGCTTTTAAAAAATACTTATCATGACTTTTTGACACCTTTTTTAAAATGTGTTCTAAGAATATAAAACAATATCAATGATCATGATAACATGGAGGTGTCATTTGGGTTTATTTTGATTTAGATTTCTCATTTGGGTTCTGTTTCCTTTTTAATACGTAATAGGTATTTGATACATATAAGTTTGAACAATACATAAGAATTTCTGTTTAGGATGTAGAAAGATGAAAGAAGGATCACTCCACCTGCACAACAAAGAATATGTGTGAAAATCTACAAATCAACTGTCATTGAACATATCTGAGAGCTGAGATCGTAAGGTGATCTGGTTTAAGTATGGTTTGCTTTTCCTTACCAAAAGTCACTTGGAAATTTGACCCCAGTTTAGTGATGTTGAAAGATGAAGCCTAATGGAAGGCATTTAACCCATGGGGCAGATTCTTCATGATTGGCTTGGTGCTGTTCTCACAGTAGTGAGTTCTCTGCCTGGTGAGACTTAATTTCCACAAGACTGGATTGTTGTAAATGCAGGATTTTGTCACTTTCCATGTGTTTTGATTCAAAATGAAATGATCAATGAAATAAAATCTCTAGCCATGTTGACTAAGAAATGAAATTAAATCTCTAGCCATATTGACTAAGAAAAAAGAAAAAAGAGGTAGATGGCAAATGTAAGGAATAAAAAAAGGGACATCACTATAGACCCTATAGATGTTATAGAAATAATAAGGAAATATGTTAAGCAACAATTTAACAAATTATATTCAATGAACAAATTTCATGACACAAACTCCCAAACTCACTCAAGAAATTATGTACATATGACATAAATATATAAATCATATATACAATTTTGTTTTACTTATATAAAACACACTTAGTATTTAATTTTATTTTATTTTATTTGATATATAAATTTATTTTTATTTTAATTGATATAAATTTTATTTTTTATTGTTAATGATATATTAAAAACTATTTGTAGTACAAATACTCCAAGAAAGAAAACGCAAACCCACATAATTCCTGACAAAATTCTACCAATGTGTAGTAAGAAGAAATAATGCCAATTTTACATAAGCTCACCTCAAATTTAAATTTAAAAGAAGAAAGAAAATGTCCAAATGTGTTTGAAGAGGTTAATATCACCTTGCTATCAAACTCAGACATAGATATTAAAAGAAAAGTACAGATCAATTTTCCTCATGAAAACAAATGCCAAAATCACAATAAAATTTTAGGTAATTGAATCCAACAATATACAAAAATATAAATCAATAGTGTTTATTCCAGGAAGGCAAGGATGGGTTGAACATTCAAAAATCAACTAAATTAATACATCAAATTAGCTAACTAAATAAGAAAACTACATGATGATCTCAATAGATGCAGAAAGAAACTTAAGAAAAGATAAATATTCATTTATCATGAAAAACTTTAGACAAACTAAGAATAAAAAGGACCATCCTCATCTGAAAATGGGTATCTATAAAAAAAAAAACTTACATCTAGCACCATACTTAGTAATGAAAGAGCAAATGTTTTCTTCCTATGATCAGAAATCATATAAAGCCAGGCTATCTGCCTTTATAACTCCATTCAGCAGAATACTAAAATTTCTAGACAATATAATAAGACAAAATATTAAAATAATATATATGTACTAAAATAAAATAAAATTTTCTTTTCCCAGAAATTCTGTTTACACAGAAAATTGTAAAGCATCTACAGAAAAAATTCTAGAACCAATTTGTGAGTTTAGCAGGTCACAGAATACAAGTCAATACAGAAAAATGAATTGTACTTCTACCTTCCATCAGTGAATAATTAGAAGTTGAAATTTTAAAAACGTACCATTCACAATAACATGAAACACATGAAACAATTGGATATGAATATCACAAAGTATGTGCAGGAGCTGTACACTGAAATGTCGAAAATCCTGATGAATGAAATAAAAGACCTAACAGTGATGTACCATATCCATGACCTGGAAAAGTCACTGTTGCTAAGATATCAGTTCACCTGCAACTCTCCACACACTCAACACAATTTTAGTAAAAAAATCCAGCAGCATTTTTTACAAAAACCAAAGATTTAACTTTAAAATTATAGGAAAATAAAAAGGCACATCTATAAGTAAATAAATAAATAAAAACAAATTTGAAGGACTCACACTACTTGATTTCTAGACCTATTATAAAATTTCTCTAGTCAAGACAATACAGTAAGAGAGTATTAATAATCATGTAGATAAAGAAAACAGAAAATAAAGGCCAGAAATATACCCACGTATTTACAGTCAATTGATTTTCAGTAAAATGCCAAGGCAATTCAATAAAGAAAAAATAGTTTTTTTTTTCAACAAAAGTGCTGAGACAATTGAATACTCATATGCAAAGACAAATGAACAAAAAACACATCAATTTCGAACTCATATCCTATACAACAATCAACTTAAAATATATCATAAACTGTAAAAATGTAAACTTCTAAATCTTCTAAATGAAAACATGAGTGAAAATATTTGTGATCTTGAGTTAGGCAAAGATTTTTAAGATACAACACCAAAAGCAGAATCCATAAAAGAAAAAAAAGTGATAAATTAGACATCATTAAACTGAACATTTCTTCCTGGGAGGACAGTGTTAAGAGACTGAAAAGACAGAAAACCCGTAGATGGGGAAAACAAGTTTGCAAATTATATATCTGATAAAGGACTTGTAGCCATTTGATATATCAAGATCCTCAAAACTCAGAAATAAGAAAGCAATGCTTTTTAAACAATGGTCCAAATATCTAAAACTTCAAATAGAAGATTTATGAATAGCTAATAAGCATATAAAAAGGTGTTCAATATTATTAGTCATTGGGGAAATGCAATCACTATCATGTGATATTACTATGCAAGATAGTACAGATATTTTGTAAAATAGTTTGACAATACATTACAAAATTGAACTATACTTAATATAGTGAGGTGTTTATCCAGGCGGAATAAAAGATTTTGTTCATACACACAAAAAAAACTGTACATAAATTGTTACGGTGGTTTTATTCATTACCTAGAAGCAACCCCTATAGTCCTCAACTGCAGAATAAATGAACAAACCGAAGTGCATATATACAATGAATACAATTGAGCAGTAATGAAGAATGAAACACCAATCCACACGACAATGTGGATAAATCCCAAATGGACTATGCTGGGTAAAAGGAGTTAGACTCAAAATGTTCCATACTATATCATTTCCTTTGTATGTCATTCTTTCAGAAGCAAAATATCAGGGCAAAAAGTAGATTCATGAATGCAGGCCAGGCCTGGGAGCAGGCTGGAGGTTGACTACAAAAGAGTTTACAGGGAGATGGAGCTGTTCTAAATCTTGATGGTTGTGGTGTTCCATGGCTGCATATGTTTGCCAAACTCTCAGAACTTTACACACACACACACACACACACACACACAAAGTCAAGTTTACTCTATGTAACTATGTTCTAATTTAAAAAATGAGAGAAAATAAATATTAAAAATAACCAAGTAGATTATTTTAATAGTGTAAATGAAAGATGTGAACCAAAAAATACATGTGGAAGAGGCTTAAAACTATTTATTTTCAATATTATTTGGTAATAATTAAATATTCATCAGTCTGAGAACGTCAAAAGTTGAAACACATACAAAAAACCTTTTATATAAAAGGCAATTATAACAATTACCCCAAAAAAGTTAGTGTATTGAGAAACATTCACAGACACACACACACACACCCAATGGTATATCAAGATATTTGAGTATTTCATACTGTTTCTGTAATATCTTTGTGTGTTAATTATTGAAGTTTTATAACAACTTCATCCAAACATGTTTTTATCTTATCCCTGCACAGATACCTAGAAGTTTCTAGTGAAGAAAGCTTAAAATGCTTTGCAAGCTAACTTCTAGGACAATCTGTTGTGTCATTAAGAGATTGGCTAGGTCACAAGATGTTTCAAAAAACAAAACGAATGCACTACACTGCAGCAAGTGTGGACTGCAATTTTTCCTGAGGCATCTTTGCACAGTAGGTCCCACTCTGAACAAAGGGATACGTCTCAGTTTGTTCTACTGCAACTAATATGTGACAAGCAGCAATTTATTTCTTGTTTGACTTTAACAAAAATCAAACCTTTTCCAGTGGGTTAAAAGGCAATTGAAACAGAGTACAACTGGCATATAATAGGGTGGGGGCTGTTAGAGACCTCAAGTTCATGACCATCTATACCACACATCAACCACAAGATCACAAAATAAGAGTCTTAAATTTTTAACTTCTGTTTTCTGATTTAAGAAATGGAGATTGGAAGAAGAAATTATCATTTCTTCATTCATTTGACAGTTATATTTTGTATATGTACTGTGCATGCACTGAGCTACAAACATCAGCATGGGCATTTTCCAAGGCTTTCCACGGCTGTGCAGCAGATGCATTCATCCAATAATAATACTCATAAGCAGATAAATGCTTGAAACAAGTTCAAAATATTCCATGAGAGTCAAGAAAGGAGGAACTGGGCCGAGACTGCGACTGAGCCTGTGGAATAAGGGGCAGGAAAACTTTCTCTGAAGACATGATATGTAAGCTGAGATCACACACACACACACACACACACACACACACACACACACAAAATAGGAAAACCTGTTACCTGATAATAGGTGGGTATTGTATAAAATTGCTTATTTTGTGCTACAAGAAGAGTACGTGGTCTCCAGCACTAATGAAATGTCTGAATTTCTGATAGGCATCAAGTAAGGAACTTTCTCCAGGAGCATCTGCAGCTTCTGTTAAAACTGTTGGATGCAGACAGAACACTAGGCTGTAAGTAACAACTGCAGGCTCACACTGGAAAAAAAATCTTTTCCTGAATATTGAGTCTTACTGCTTGCCCAGCTCTCTCCTTTCTCAAGTCATACAAAGCTTTTAGTAAAGGAAATTTCTCAACACCTAACTGGCTACAATCAATGTGTTCCACATAACTCTCCACTGTGAGGACTATAAAAATAGAATCTGAAATTTAGGCCTGGGACTCTGGGGAACAGAAACACAGATAAGTGAGAGAAAGTGTTTCCCTTTGAATTCTGATACCTGACATTTGGACCTGAAAAGTAGGTGCAAATGACAGAAAAGTAAAGCAATGTAAGAAATGAGAGCCGCACAGGGAAATGATGTCATTAAGATTTTTTCCTACTTGTTTCCCTTCTTTTTAAACGTTGACCTTGTGGTTATAAGAAGATCTTGGAGCTTTTGAATACGGTTTTCTATGCGTAAAGCTCATCTGTAGACCTGTTTATCACTGAGACTGCTTTGAACAAGTCAGGACTGAAAGAATCGTCTCTTCTCTTTACCTGATGAATCTGTGCACTCCGAGGGCAGAATTAGGGCAAGAGGACAAGACATGAAGCCAATGCTTAGCAATTCGGGGTATTTGTTTCTTTTCCCCATAGTTTCCCTCAAAATTAGTAAAAGGGCCAGCTAATGCTTTCTATCACCTTCTAAGTAACCTTCACCCTTAGGTGGATTTCATCTTTATAGGAAGGAGAAATTAGCCTCCTGGTAACTTAG
>NW_016806392.1:63188-73062 GCF_001698545.2 Rhinopithecus bieti | reverse complement strand
TCTACCTAAAAAAAAAAAAAAAAAAAAAAGTAGAGATTTAGAATGGAAAGAGGTCTTTCAAGGATTCTAGTTCACACTACACTTTTTAAGAATAAAATAACAGAAGCCCACATAGATTGTATGACTTTCTCAAGACATTACTTTTGGTGCTGTGGACTTAAAAATGTAATTTGATGCCAGAGAGGGGGTGTTGTGTAAATGATCTGTAACATGATTCTGTGGCTGTCAGCCACTATTCTAAGCGATGATCTGTCAAGGAACCCAGACCACGTTAATCAAGTCTTCCAAATATGTTTAGTTCTTTCCATGCCCTGACCCCAGTTTCTCTAAACACTCGTATGTGCATTGTTCTATCTTATTGAACATACGAAAGTAGATTGTATTTCCCCGCGACATCTTCCTCAGTCCTCACATCCACATGTTGTTCCGCAATGTGACTTGCCACATATTCAGGCAGGGTGGATCTATATTTGCCTCCATCAAATGTTGTCAGGCTTTTGATAGCTTCAATACAGATTTGACACTGTGTGACTTCCAAGATTGGGCCTTAAAAAACAGTGCAGTCTCACCAAAGAAGTTATTAAAATGACAATTAAGCATATGAAAAGACGCTTCCATCACATTTCATCAGGAAAACTGAAATGAGACACCACACACAACTCATCTATTAGAATGGTAAAAATCCAAAATGCTGGCGGCACTGAATGCTAGAATGGTGAGCAACAGGAACTGTCATTCATTGCTGGTTGGAATGCAAAGCAGTGCAGCCACTTCGGATGACAATTTGTCAGTTTCTTACAAAACTAAGCATACTTCCTCCAATATGATCCAGCATTTGAAAGTGCATGGGCACACAAAACCTGCACATGATGTTTATAGCTGCTTTACTCATAATTGTCATAATTTAGAAGCTACCATGGTGTCTTCCAACAGATGACTGGATAAATAAACTGTGGTACATCCAGATAATGGAACATTCATTAGTACTAAAAGGAAGTGAGCTATCAAGCCATGAAAAGACATGGAGCAATCTTAAATGGATATTGCTGAGTGAAAGAAGCCCATCTGTGGCAATGTAAGACATCACTGATAACAAGTATGCCACTCTGGTGGGAATGTTGATGGAGAGGCAGAGATTTACGGAAATTCTTCATACTTACTGCTCATGAACCTAAAACTGCTCTGAAACTTAAGTCTATATTATTTTTTAAAAAATAATGCATCTCCCACCTGGGTGCCCATCACTGTTTTTGGATAGCTGAGCCACATGTGAGAAACATATACTGTGAGGAAGTCTGGGAAATACGGAGAGGCTACATGCAGTGCTCCTGTCCTTACCCACAGGTCAGCCTCAGCCAAGGAGCCAGTGGACAACAGGCATCCACTGCCAGACTTGCAGGTGAGGACACCCCGGTAAGTCCAGCCTCAGCTATCAGTCACTGAGGATTCCCACCAAGGTACCAGAAATCACCAAGCAGACACCAGATGCCCCTGCTGTGCCCTGCTTGAATTTCTGACACACAGTCTGGGAACACAATGAAATCGTTGTTGGATGGCCCTTATCTTTGGGTGGTTTGTTTTTGGATCATTGGTAACTGGTCTACTTACTAAGGGGCTAAACTGGGAGAGGCAGTGCTCTGCAGAGGCTGTTTCAGATCCTAGTTTGTGGATGAGGCTTTCTGAGTCCAGCCCTCCATGAGGCACCATATGAGCTCAGGACACCAGTGAAGGCTTTGGGCAGTGATTTTCAACTTGTAAGGTCATGAGACATTCAAGAGAATGGTATTACAGAGGGTTTCATTCTGAGATTGAGCTTCTCTCCAATAAAATGGAGACTGACTGTGAAGACCAAGGGATAGATAGAAGTGACTTCGTAGAACTCAACTTGTATGAGCAGAAACGAATTAACCCTCTCACCTCAATCAACTAAACAGACATAACGGAAGAAGCAACAGCTCTCCGACACTGAACATCAGATAGTGCAGGACAGTAATCCCTAAAGAGGAGAAATAAAACAGTGAGTCCTATAATTGCCCTGCCTCATTGCCCAGAGAGAGCCTAGATAATAACTGCAGGAGGGGCAACCGAGGCAGGGCCCTCCATTCATCTTAGTTGAGGAGATAGTCTTGGAGATCCACAGAGGTCAAGACAGGTAAACAGCAAGGAGCAGTTTTGCAGAGGGAGATCCCCAGAGACCTGCCCTTGGCCTTCAGCTGAGTATCATCAGCACACGTGCGTAAGGAAACAGCCCAAGGCTGGGGAAGAAATCACTAGAAAGGAGCAGAGAAGGAAATTCCTTGAGCTCACTCAGAAACAAGAATACTTTATGCTCCCATTAGGAAAAGCAGACACAAGACACTGGATGGAGCACCCAGATGGGTCTTGCTGAGCATGGGAAACACCAGCTCTAAATTAAATCTACTTTTGTCCCACCATGTTGTTAAGCTCATTCTCAAAAGATCAAACTATTTCCAAGTCACTTGACTGCATCTCAGAGCTAAACTCAGAATATTTACAGGACTAAAAAAATACCCTGTACCAACAAGGTAAAAATACGATGTCTGGCATCCAACTGAAACAACCAGATATACAAAGAATAAAATATGACCCATATGGAGGAGAAATCCCAATACATCAAAATAGAACTAGACAAGACACAGATAAGAGAATTAGTAGACAGAAACATTAAAACAGTTATTATAAATATAATCCAAATATTCAGGAAGGTGGAGAAATACCTGGGCATTTATTAACCAGACATTTGGAAGGTATTTTTTAAAGTCTCAAAGTGAACTTCTAGAGATGAAAAATATACTAGATAGGATTAACTGCAGATTGGACACTCCACAAAAAATGATTAATCAACTTGAAAGCATAGCAATAGAAGCTATCCCAAATGAAATGTACAGAGAAAAAAAGACTGAAAAAAAGAAAGAAAGAAACAGAGAAGCCAGACAATTGTAAAAACACAAAATGAAAATGCTGAAATAGGTAAAAAGTGAGGAAGATATTGAAAACTAATAAACACCTAGAGGCCAGTAAGAGGTAATACGTCATTGGTTAACACACGACAAATTGCTCTGGTGGTAACTACACACCATGGCTCCAATATTATCTAAATGTAACACATTTCTGTTGACCAGAAATAAGCAAGGTCTTAAAACAGCTGCCCCTGGCTAAGCCAAAGTGGTAGGCACGAAGGATGAAATTCAGAGAGATCACTGAATGTGAATGGAGTAGTCATTATTTAAGATCATCAAGGGCCACTTTGTGATTTCTACGTATTATTTATTTTATTATACATTTAACCATATTTTTATACAATAGATAAAATGTTTACTCACAAAGACAGCAAGTGATTTTTTAAACTTTTTATTTTGAAATAACTATAGATTCACAAGAAGTTATACAGATGCTACAGAGCGATCCTGTGTACTCTTCACCCCATTTTCCTGATGGTTACATCTAACATAACTATAGTACAATATCACAGTCAGCACATTGACACTGGCATTGTGTGTGTGCAGTTCCATGTCATGTAACCCCTTGTGTAGATTAGTGAAAGCCCCACCTCAGGAGACAGAGCTGGTCGACAGCCACAAAGATTTTCCCTCATGTCACCCCTTAATCATCAAACTCTCATCCCCCCACCCCATCCCTAATTTATGGCAACCACTAATCTGTTTGCATATCCATAATTGTGTCATTTAAAGAATGCTGTAGAAGTGGAATCCACAGAATGTGACCTTCAGAAATGGGCTTTTAACACTTAGCATGATGCTCTTGAGATTCACCCAAGTTGTGTATGTCAGTAGTGCATTCCTTTTTATTCCTGAATAGCATTCCATTGTGTCAATTTATCAGAGTTTGTTTAACCATTCACCTATTGTAGGACATCTACAATGTCCAGCTTTTGGCTATTACAAATAAAGCTGCTATAAACAGTCATATACAGGTTTTGGCTAAGCCTAAGTCTTCATTTCTCTGGGATAAATCCCCAGGAGTGCAAAAGCTGAAATTGCCAAACAATTTCAAGAGTGGCTGTACCATTTTATGTTTTGACCAGCAACAAATGAGAGATCCCATTTTTTGCATCCTTACCAGGATTTGGCACTATTGCTATATTTTATTTTGGCTGTTCTGATAGCTGTATAGGTACATCTCATCACAGGCTTACCCTGAACTTCTATGATGACTATTGATGTTGAACGTCTTCTCATATGCTTATTTGCCATTCATTTATCATCTCTGTGAAATAACTCTCCATTTCTTTTACCCCTTTTCTAATTAGATATGTTTTACTGTTAAGTGTTGAGATTTCCTTAAACATTTTAGATATGAGTTATTTGTCAGATTTATGATTGACGCATATTTTTTCCCAGCCTGTAACTTGTCTTTATAGTCTCTTTACAAAGTCTTTCACAGAGAAAAATTTTTAGTTTTGATGAAGCCCAATTTATTGATTTTCTTTTTAGAAATTGTGCTTTTGGTGTCATATCTAAGAACTGTTCATGAAGCACTGAAGAAAGTCCCAAAGATTTTTCTCCTATGTCCTTTTCTAAAAGTTTTAGAGTTTTAGGTTTTACATTTAAATGTATGATTCACTTTGAGTTAATTTTTGTATAGTGTCAGCTTTAGTTCAAGTTTCCCTGTTTTACCTATAGATATCCAATTGTTCCTACGCCATTTATTAGGAAGAATATTCTTTGTACATTAAATTGTTTTTGCACATTTATCAAAAATAACTTGGCTGCACTATTGTGGGTCTATTTTGGGTTTCTCTATTCTGTTCCATTGATCTGCCTATTCCTCTGCCAATACCACAGTATTAATCACAATAGTTACATAATAAATTTTGAAATCAAGTAATCTCTCATACTTTATTCTTTTTCAAAATTGTTTTAGCTGTTCAAGTTCATTTGTCTTTTCTTAACAATTTTAGAATCTTATTTCTTAAAAAAGACTTTTGCTGATAATTTGATAGATATTGCATTAATGTTGTTTATCAATTTGTGAAGAATTAACATCTTTACTCTGTTGTATCCCCAATCCATAAACATAGTATGTTTAGATCCATTTATTTAGACCTGTGATTCATTTCTGCAGCCTTTGGTAGTTTTCTGAATACAAGTCCAGCATGTGTTTTATTAGATATACACCTAAATGTTTCATTTTTTGAGTGATTATAATGAGATTGTATCTTTGATTTTGGTTTGTATGTGTTCATTGCTAGCATACAGAAACATAGATTTTTTTAGCTTTTTTTTTTTTTGTAGTCTATGATCTCACCAAACATATTATTTAGTCCTAGAAGGTATTTTTTTTTGTTTTGGTTTTGATAGATTCTTTGGCATTTTTACATAAACAATGAGTTCATCTGCATATATGGACAGTTTTATTTCATTCTTTTCAATCTATTTGCTTTTATTCCCTTTTGTTGCCTTATTACATTGACTAGCATTTCTAGGACTATATTTAATAAAGGTGATGAGCATGGACATCCCCTACTTGTTCTCAAATTTAAGGGGAAAGCATTTGGCCGGGCACAGTGGCTCACACCTGTAATCCAACACTTTGGGAGGCCAAGGCGGTCAGGACCTCCTGCCTGAGGTCAGGAGCTCGAGACCAGTCTGGCCAACACGGTGAAACCCCATCTCTACTAAAAATACAAAAGAAAAAAAATTCGCTGGGCATGGTGGCAAATGCCTGTAATCCCAGCTACTCTGGAGGTTGAGTCAGGGGAATTCCTTAAACCAGGGAGGTGGAGGTTGCAGTGAGCCAAGATCGCAACACTGCACTCCATCTAGCCTGGGTAACACAGCAAGACTCCGTCTCAAAAGAAAAAGAGGAAAGCATTTCAGCCTTTCACTATTAAGTGTGATTCTAACTGTAGGGATTGTGAAGATGCTATTTTTCAAATTAAGGAAGTTTCCCTTAGTTCTAATTTTCTATGAGTTTTTATCATGAGTTGTTGTTCCATTGTATCAAAGACTTTTCCAGCATCAATTCATTTGAACATGTGATTTTTCTTCTTTAGCCTGTAAATAGAGTGGATTACATTGACTGGTTTTTTGACTATTGAACCAGCCATATTCAATTCATCATGGTAGATAATTCTTTGTATGTATTGCTGAATTCTACTTGCTAATATTTTGCTTCCATACTTTTTATTTTACAAATAAGAGTTTTGGATTCATATTCATGAGGAATACTGGTCTGTAATTTTCTTCTTTTATACTGACTTTTCCTGGTTTTGATATCAGCAAATACTGTATATGACCTGACTTTGGGCATGTTCTCTCCTCTTTTATTTTAGGGAAAACATTGTATAAAATTAACGTTGTTAATTTGTCTTTAAATATCTGGTTGAATTCTCCAGTAAAACCATGTGGACTGGAGAGTTTTGGAGGGATCTTTTAAATTGCAAATTTATCTTCCTTAGTAGACATAAGGTGAGTCTATCATCTACTTCATAATGGACAAATTATGATAGTTTTTTGAGGAAATAGTCCATTCCAAGTGTTCCTATTTATGTGTGTAGAGTTGTTCCTAGTAAATGGTTACTATGCTTTTGATTTCTGCAATGTCTATAGGGATATTTCTGTTTTATTGGTAATTTTTTTCTTCACTCTTTTCTTGCTAGTCTTGTAAAAGGTTTGCAGATTGTATTGACGTTTTCAAAAGTCAACTCTTTGATTCTTGGGTTTTCTGTCATCAGTTGTATTAACTCCAGCTTCTACTTTATAATTTCCCTCCTGCTGCTTGCAATAGGTTTCCTTTGCTCTTTTTTCTTTTTCATATCTTGATGTGGGAGCTTAGATTATTGATTTGAGACTTCTTCTATTTTGTGACATAAGAGTTTACTTTTATAAGCTTTTCTCTCAGAACTCTATCACCTGCATCCCATAAGCTCTGATATGTTGCATTTTCATGTTCATTCAATTCAATGTATATTTTTTTTATTTCTCTTAAGACTTCCTCTGTAGCCCATGGATTACTTGGTAGTCTGTTGTTTAGCTTCTAAGTATTTGGATATTTTCCTGTTATTCTTCTATTTTTTATTTCTAGTTTGATTGCATTGTGGTCAGAGAACAAAGTCAGTATTGTTTCAAATATTTTAAATTTGTTTAGAGGTTTTTCTCCCCCCATGATTCAGGATATGGTCTATTTTGGATCACAGCCCATGGGTACTTGAAAAGAATATGTATTCTACTGTTCTTGGGTAGATTGTTTCATAAATAATGACTAAAATCTGTTGGCTAAAGACGTTTGAGTCCTTTATGTAATTTTTATAAAATTACTTTAGAAAATAATGAACTGAAGCCTAAAGAAATTAATTGTAATAAATTGGAGAGACAAAAATGCATAAACTTAAAACATAAAATGTTCCTATGCCAAAAGAAAAATACTATGCTGAGCAAAGGATAGAGAGAAACAGATCATAGAGAAACAAATACAACGGCCAACAAACATTAAAAAATTTTAAGCCGCACTGGTAGTTAAAAATGGAGATTAAAATGAAAAAATACTTTTTTTGACACTTTAATGCAGTGAAGGTAAAAAGGCAATATTAATTGCAGTGAATAGTTGTAACTAAACTATTCTTACTGGAGTGAAAATATAAATGGTGAAAATTTTGCCGTAAATTTGGCCCTTTGTTTATATATTATATAATATAACGTAAAATAATTGTATATAATATATATAGTATATTTTTTTTTTTTTTTTTTTTTTTTTTCTTTTGAGCAGGAGTCTTGCTGGCATTGCGCGCCAGGCTACTGGAAGTGGGCAGCTCGGCAGTGATCCCGGCTCAACTGAAAGCCTCTGCGCTCCTGGGTTAACGGCCATTCTCCTGGCCTCAGCCTCCCGAGTAAGCCTGGACTACGGAGCCACACCCACCGACCGCCCAGTCTATATTTTTCTGTATTCCTTTAGTAGAGACAGGTTTCACCGCGTGGTTAGCGCAAGCGAGGTCCTTGATCTCCTGACTTGGTGACCGCCCTCCTTGGCCCTCCTCCAATCCAGTGCTGGATTACAGGTCTTGTTTATAATCTTTTATATATGAAAATTTCTTCAAGAATGTGTTTACTATCTTTTTTGTTGGATGAGAAAGGAAAAAGTAATGAAGTTTCTTTATGAACCAAAATGTTATTTAAAAAAATACCCGGACACAAAAATATAATAATCACAGTATTAGTTATATTGTTCTTACTAAATAATATAAAACAGTTAAGGCGATAGTAATGAGAGACCAGCCTGAGGAGTAATATTTCAAAGAATATTAAAATTTTAGTATAGCACATTTTAGAAGATGGATTGGTGCGGAGTAGACCATGGTCAGAACAAGAACAGGGAATACAGTAAAAGGAGTGAATCCAGGTCAAACTGTGTGGTGGGCATGGCTCCCTTCCTGCTTCTGCACAGCACACTGAACTTTCTGACCTATACCTCCTTACTTTGAGCAGGCATCTGTGTAGGGAGCACTGTCACCATAAGTTACTGTCCAGGAAGAGTCACTAGCATTCTTTCAGTCATCAGTCACATTCATTTAGAGGCCTAAACCAAGAGCGAAAGAATGAAGATTCAAAATATTTTATGCTATATTTTCCCACTGAGTCCTATTTCAAGATTGAAGGAGTAGATATTTCATTCGATTGACTTATGAGAATTAATCACTAAATTATTCTACTCAAGTTTTTGGCAGTTGTTTTGTGTTTGTGTTTGGTCTTTAGCAAGAATGATATTTTTATTTTAGCATTACCTTCATGCCAATTAATTTATGTTTATTCTTATTATTCCTTTCTTTCATAAGCTTCTCCTATTTGGTTTGACAAGCTTAAATATCATTTGACTCTCACCTCTAACCTACTCAGTAAGCGTTTTCTATTTTCCCATTTCCCTACTTTTTAGCTTCCATTTTAAGTTGGCTACTAATACATGACAGATCATATTACAAGCATATATTATTGTTTCAGCCCATCTCCACCGTAAGTTAGTCTTAGATTGACAGAGAAATACATTCCATTTTCCCTGCTGTTCTTTTTTGCCCAAGTTTCTTCAGTTGTCTCTTGTTTGCATAAAGCTTGTTGTCTAGTATAATCCTCAGGAAGTATTTCGTAATACAAGATTCCCAGAGCTCTTGCACGTTTAAATTGTTTTTCTATTGCTTTGAATCTCAAAGAAATTTGACTGGATATAGAATTCTTGACTTGCATTTTTCTTCCTTGAGCTTCTTGGTGGTGGCGTTCCACGGTTGTCTAATGAAATAGCTGGTATCATGCTGATTTTCTTTCCCTTCTCTGTAATGTGTCTTCTTGCCTGGAGGCCCTTGAGATATTTTTCCCTTTATCTTTATGTCTACTAACTTTGCTAGGATAGTTTTTTGAAACGACCTTTTTGAATCAATGTCCTTGAGTGTATAGTGGGTTTTTCTCATATGTAGTTAAGTCTCTTATTTAACAGATACTGTTCTTCGGTTACAGTTTTAAACATTAGTTCTCTCATTGTTTTACGTTTTCTCTTCATTGACTCTAATCATGTGTTTTAAGCTATCTTCCCCCGTATTCTATCTCTGTCACAAAATTTATATCAGGTGTTGTTTACTGCTTTTTACTATATTTTTATTTTCTTAATTCTTTACATTACTATTCTTCATCCCCCTTTGGTACTTTTGGTAATATCTACTCTACTTTGGGGTCCTTGCAGTTGAGTTATTATTTCTGAGATAATTTTGTCTGTTTTGTTTTTTAGTTTATAGCAAGAATTTTGGGCCGGGTGCGGTGGCTCAAGCCTGTAATCCCAGCACTTTGGGAGGCCGAGACGGGCGGATCACGAGGTCAGGAGATCGAGACCATCCTGGCTAACCCGGTGAAAC
>NW_016806392.1:56883-60577 GCF_001698545.2 Rhinopithecus bieti | reverse complement strand
ATGTATGGAATTTTTTTAAAGTTTTAAAATTCAGAAAAGCAACAATAACAAAATGAGAACACTAACAACCAGATTTTGTATATCAAAATAATGCATTAGAATGCAATGAAGGAACAAATCTCATTAATAGCAGCAAGTAAAAGCTTTTACAAGTCAAGCAATAAAGCTAACTGGGCTCATCTGTTACCAAAAATTATAAAACTTTCCTGTGAAACATAAAGGAATGTATACACTTTGAATAACTCAATTTATTGGCTGCATTCATACCTAAAATTTTGAAATTATAAACATGCAAATTTCCAAAACTAATTAATACATTATGCCATGAACTCACATTTATGTGTGTTTATATCTATAAAGCTAAAGTCACAAATGGAAGATTCTGTAAGAGAATAAAACTCTGAAAAATAAGAACACAGGGAGGAAACAACCATTTCTCATAACAACACATATTTTATAGCTTCAATAATTAAAAGTGCTGTTGACATAAATGAGCATGGATGGAAATAAAGGAAAATGAAAGAAAAAAAGAATAAATATAAAAATTTCATAATTATAAAGATGGCATTCCAAATTAGCGGGGGAAGTGTGTTGTATAGTGTAAATAATTTGGAAGCAAATGGATATTTATTCAGAAAAGTAAAAATAAAGATAGGTTACAGGCTTCTGTTTTGTTTGTTTGTGTGAGATGGAGTCTCACTCTGTCACCTAGGCTGAGGTGCAATGGCATGGTCTCGGCTCACTGCAACTTCCACCTCCCGGGTTCAAGTGATTCTTCTGACTCAGCCTCCCAAGTAGCTAAGACTACAGGCATGCACCACCACACCCGGCTAATTTTTGTATTTTTAGTAGAGACAGGGTTTCACCATATTGGCCAGGCTGGTCTCAAACTCCTGGCCTTGTGATCTGTCTACCTTGGCCTCCCAAAGTGCTGGGATTACAGGCATGAGCCACCGCACCCGGCCCAGGCTTCTGGTTTTTAAATAGTGGAGGAAAGATCGTATTTCTCACTTCTTTTCTTACAAATTTCCACTTGGAAAAAAAAAAAAAAAAAGAAGAGAATGAAAACACAAATCCAAGCTGTATGTTCAATGGCACAAACTGTGTCTTTAGTTATCTCATTTTGCAAAATAGAAGAATGTGCTGCCAGGTGCAGTGAAGATCAGGCTTGAGTGTGGGAATATCCTGAGGGTAAAGGCTCTAATGCGTCTTAGACATGAGAATGGAGATGAGGCATCAGGTGTCAGTGGGGATGTCACCTGGGAGCCCCATGCCTCTTGGTAGTATTACAGTAATGAAGAGAATGTCACTGCAGATGGCATTAGGCTGACTTCTAATCTGCACCAAGCTGCTGTCTATGCTGGTGAGGCTGCTGGGCCTCCAAACCTGTGACCACTGCCAGCTCCCTCAACATGAGAATGAAGAGGAGGGAAGGAAGCCTCTCTCCAAGGAAGTTGAGAAGATACAGAACATCAGGAAGTGTTCTGGGAGGAACATTTGGAGGGAGTGTGGAATGTGAAAAGGAGAATGTGAGAAGAAAAAAGGTTACACCTCTTAAGCTAAAAGAAAATATTTTAAAATAAATGCTATAAACACATACTGTACATACGATTAAGACATTTTATCCTAAATTTGATAATATTAAATTTAACACTCTAATTTGGAAATCAAAGCAGAGTTTAAGTAATACGGTTTGGCTCTGTATACCCTCCCAAATCTCACCTTGAATTGTAATAATCCTATGTCAAGGGCAGGACCAGGTGGAAACAATTGAAAGATGGGGACGGTTTCCCTCGTATTTTTCTCATGATAGTGAGTGACTTATCATAAGATCTGATAGTTTTATAAGGGGTTTCCCCCTTTGCTTAACTCTCATTCTCTCTCCTGCCACCCTGTGAAAAGGTGTCTTCTGCCATGATTGTAAGTTTCCTGAGGCTTCCCCAGCCATGCAGTACTTTGAGTCAATTAAATCTATTTTTTTATAAGTTACCCAGTCTTGAGTATTTCTTCATAGCAGCGTGAGAACAGACGAACACAGTAACTTGGTACCAGTAGAGTGGGTGCTGCTATAAGGATACCTGAAAATGTGGAATTGACTTTGGAACTGGGTAACAAGCAGCAGTTGGAACAGTTTGGAGGGCTCAGAAGAAGACAGGAGGATGTGGGAAAGTTTGGAACTTCCTAGAGGCTTGTTGAATTACTTTGACCAAAACGCTCATTGCGATATGGACGATGAAGTCCAGGCTGAGGTAGTCTCAGATGGAGCTGAGGAACTTGTTGGGAACTGGAATAAAGGTAATCTTTGCTATGTTCTAGCAAAGAGGCTGGCAACATTTTCCCCATGTCCTAGAGGTCTGTGGAACTTTGAACTTGAGAGAGATAATTTAGGGTATCTGTTGGAAGAAATTTCTAAGCGGCAAAGCGTTCAAGAGGAAGCAGAGCATAAGTTTGGAAAATCTGCATCCTGATGATGCAAAAGAAAATAAAAACACATTTTCTGAGTAGAAATTCAAGTTGGCTGCAAACATTTGCATAAATAAGCAGAAGCCAAATGTTAACCACCAGGACAATGGAGAAAACGTCTCCAGGGCATGTCTGAGAACTTCACAGCAGCCCCTCCCATCGCAGGCCCGGAGGCTTAGTGGGGAACAAAAAGTTGGTGGGCCAGACCCAGAGCCTCCCTGTTCTGTGCAGCCTTGGGACTTCCGTGCACTAACCCAGCTGTGGGGCTCACCCCCTAGAGCTGACTTCCATGTACTAACCCAGCTGTGAGACTCACCCCCGAGAGCTGACTTTCATGCACTAACCCAGCTGTGAGACTCACACCCTAGAGTTAACTTCCGTACACTAACCCAATGGTGGGACTAGTTCTCCAGCACTACCTTCTGTGCACTAACCCTCCTAGATGTAAATCAGAGCATTAGTGTCCACAACCCCAGCACAGTCATCCCTGAGTGTGATTCAGATGAGTGTGAGGTGCTGCTTTCTGAATCATTTGGTACTTTAGTAGGGAAAAGAGGGAACGTTTTCTCTGGGCCATCTTCCCAGTAAGTTACATCTCCTCTTCCACTGGGAAAATGTTCAAGATATGAGGCAAAATTAATCTCACATATTTAGTATTTGCCCAGATCTGACTAGGCAGGCATGGAGTAAATGCCCTAAAACTGGTGTAATCTGATTTCTCCAATGTACTTTTAGAAAAACTACAGATTTTATAAACAATTGGAATACCAAGGTGTAGTTTCTTAAAATATTCAGAAAACCAAAATAAACAAGGGAGTCAAATCTTCCAGATGAGGAATATGGCAAAAACTGTGTGAATACAGACAGAGTTTCTTTAAAGGTCTTAGTACTCAAGGTGTGGCCCATGGGTCAGCAACATTGCCACAGACTGGGAGCTAGTTAGAAATGCAGGATCCACGAAGTGATAAATGGTGCAAAAATCATGAGTATCATTGGTAGAAAGAAAATTTGTTCAAAAGTAATGGACAGATCTCTTAAGGTTAATTGGTTTCCAAAACTGGAATTCAGGATATATGAGTCCAGTGCTCTTTCTATTTTACCAAGCTATTTGTGCAAATAATGTCAACCAATTACTTAAAAAAAGAAGTCTTAAATACTTATATCTAAAAGGAGAATTGTTTTTTTGAAAATACCAATGGTTCCAAACTAATTTTTAATATTTTCAAGCTCT
>NW_016806392.1:36695-53576 GCF_001698545.2 Rhinopithecus bieti | reverse complement strand
TTTTTTTTTGTGAGACAGAGTCTTGCTCTCTCCCCCGGGCTGGAGTGCAGTGGCCAAATCTCAGCTCACTGTAAGCTCCACCTCCCAGGTTTACACCATTCTCCTTTCTCAGCCTCCCTTGTAGCTGGGACTACAGGCACCCGCCACCTCGCCCAGCTTTTTTTTTTTTTTTTTTTTGTATTTTTTAGTAGAGACGGGGTTTCACCATGTTAACCAGGATGGTCTCAATCTCCTGACCTCGTGATCCGCCCGTCTCGGCCTCCCAAAGTGTTGGGATTACAGGCTTGAGCCACTGCGCCCGGCCTCATAGCATATATTTGAAGTAAGTTTATGTTAGGGCATGAGATGACTAGGTAGGTTCAGAGCCTGGTTACTGTGCTAACATGGCAGTTCCTTAGTCTCTCTCAACTCTAGTTTCTTTGTCTATAAAACAGAAATATTAGTGTCTATTCTTAAAATTTTTGTGAGGTTTGTGTGAATCACAACTGTAGTAAATCAGCTTATTGTAGATTTATTGTGTAAGTAAGTCTACAGTACCTGATATTTTCAAAAGTAGCAGTACTTACGAGTAGTAGAAGTAGTAAAACTAATACTACCATTGAAATGATACTTTCACTTCAGGAAATGTATAAAGGATGACTGTTATGAGTTGTTGGGGCTCAAAACATGATACCCCAAAATACGGCACTTTGACATGCTTAATTAAAGGAAGCAGCCTCAAAGTCTCTCTGACCTTCCTCTTCCCCCCTCCTGTCTCTCCATCCTCTCTCGCACGAAGCAAAGGATAAAGCTGTTCTCTGAACTTCCCTTATCTAGCTGGATGCCACATTCCCAAGGAGGGACACAACTGCCTTTGATCCTTTCCATGAAATTTTATTAACCAGAGAAGATAAAACTCATAACATAGAGGAAGAGATTGAAAATTAAACACCACACCTGGAGTCCAGACAAGCTTTGTCCCAAATCAGTGTTGGTTCTCAGTCCCATGGAGCTTACAAAGACGTAATTTACAAGCTATTTTGTCTCCATGTTCATTCAATTCCCCTAAAAATCATTTACTATCCCTGAAAATACATTTGTCCCATTTCCTCTTCCCTTTGAAGAAGGACATATAAACATCTGAACCTCGCTGGGTTATTGAGTAATCATCCTCCTGCACTTCCCCCTTGCTTACATACCTTAGATAAATGTATTGTCTTTTTCTCCTATTAATCCACCTATTGTCAGTTCATTTTCAAGGAACCCACAGATGGCAGAAGGGAAGCTTCCCCTTGGCCACGACAGTGTCAAACATATTCTTGTTGTTCACGCCAGAATTCCTTCTTTTGTTGTTCAAGTTAAATCTCAGGGATCTACCACATTATAGTCTAATTCAAGACTTCAAATAATTTTTTGAAAAAGAGTCTTTACATTTAAAATGTTAAATTATGATCTTCAATACTCTCTAGATTTGACCTCAGACCACCACTAAAGCCCATATTTCATAATAGAAGGAGAAAAGAAAGGTCACCTTCTTTTTCTAATGCGAGTGGTCTACAACATTGATAACTTATCAACATTGATAACTATCATTGTTTCAGACTACTCACATCTTCAATGTTTTATTCCCAAAAGTACTCTATCCAAATTGCAAGTAGTGGACCAGGAATGTGTAGGTCCTAAAGAAAAGGACCATAATGATACAAAACGTAAGGAAGATGTTCTAAAGTAATTAGCTAGAAATACAAAGAGAATACAAGAAAAGCCATTATGCAAATAGTCATTCAAAAACTAGTCTTCTGGAAAAAGTATAAGATCTATGGTGTGTACGGGGCACGGTGGCTCAAGCCTGTAATCCCGCACTTTGGAAGGCTGAGCCGGGGGGGGATCACGAGGTCAGGAGATCCAGACATCTGCGCTAATACGGTGAACCTCGTCTCTACTAAAAATACAAAAAACTAGCCGGCGAGGTGCGGGCGCCGCTAGTGTCCCAGGCGTCTCGCGAGGCTGAGGGGCAGAGAAACGTGGCTAAAGCGGCCAGAGGGCGGAGCTTGCAGTGAGCCGAGATCGCGCACTGCACTCCAGCCTGGGTGACAGCGCAAGCTCCGTCTCAAAAAAAAAAAAAAAAAAAAAAAAAAAGATCATACAGTGTGGATTTCAAAGAGGGCACTCTTTAAAATCCTTCCTCTACCCTTCAAGCTAAGTCTTCATTTTATTATAATTCATTTCTGAAATTTCTGTTTAAGATGCATTTTAAGAAGGGGGGGTCTAAGTATAGAAATACACATTTTCTGCTACAAAGAAGCATATAGTCCCTAAATTAGCTTCTGCTACAGTAACAAACCAACTCAAAATCTCAGTCCCTTGCCCACACTTTAATTTCTTGTTCATATTATCTGAACATGGTGTGTTGGTCTGAACAGTTGATCACATTTCTTCTTACACCAGAACCCAGGCTGAATGAGCTGCCCTGCCTGGGGTATGCTGCTTTGCTAGCAGACAGTAAAGGCACAGAAATTCTCAGCTGATTCCCACATGGCATTTAAAGCTTCAAGGCAGAGGTGGCAGATGTCACATCCATTCTCATTTTGCTTTCTAAAGTGTATCACGTGACCAAGCCCAACGTGGGTGAGTTAGGAAGTATACGCTTCCTCCTGTGGGAGGTGAGAATAAATATGTGTTTAAACAAAACAAAACAAAACACATTCACCCAAAACTAGTGGGGAAAAAATGAAGATGCCACTAAAAGGTCAAAATAAGAAACTAACAATGTAGGCTGTACTTAATAGGAAGATTTCACAAAAAGTGAACTTAACACTTTCAAAACCAATGAATCATCTTCTTAGCCTTCAGCTCTATCAATCCATAAATAATGCCAATTCAATCTATACAAAATCTTGTATATCTACCACTTCTCTCCAATTCCTACGGCCACTCTCCTGGTCTAGGCTCACAGTACCTCTTGCCTGGTCCACTAGAATAGTCTTAATGCTTCTACTTGGCCTCCCTCCAGGTGATCATCCTATTGTTGCCCTAGTAATTTCTCCATTAAGAAATCTGAAAATGTCTTTCACTGACCCAAAATTCTTCAGAATTTCCCCATTGCTTACTGTTTAAGATCTAAAATCCTTGACATTAAAGTGCTCCATGCCTTGGCTCCTGCCACCCAGTCCAGCCTCACTGTCACTTGCTTCCACTCATATTTCCTGTTCCAAGGGCCTGAACCATACCTCATGTTCCCACCTCCTTATCCCTGCCCATGATTACCCATGCTCCTTGATTAGAATGACCTGCCTTGTTCATCTTCCATGTTTCAACTCAAATAACACGTGCTCTCTGAGCTTGTCCTTATTCTCTGAGACAAACCAAGTGCTTGTTTATCTATATTCCTACTGAATTCCGTATGTATCATTTTAACATATTATTATATCATCAGTCCATGTTTATTTGGATTTACTCTTTCCTGCCCATTGGATTCCTTTACTGTTCCTTTATTATTTTATTATGTAGTCATAAATGTTATCATTACATTTTCCTCATGTCTTCCTCTGGGAACTCCCTTCTGAATTTGCCTTTGAAAGAAAAACATAGTCTTATTTGTTCTTGATCAATATCTTTGTTTGTGATGTAATTGAAAGCCACCTTTCACAAAGAAATTAGCATTTCTAATCAAATTCTCAAGCAATTTTTAATACAGCTATATGTGGTTTAATTGCTTGGCATTATATTACCAGCAGTATGGAGAGGCATCATGAAATAGAAATTATATCAGGGAATGAGGTGAGCTTGACGTATGCAGGAAGAAGTTATTTCTGGTGACTGATAGGTAAACAAGAGTTTATACATATTTACATATTGCAGGTCAGAGATATCATTATAGCTTCATAAAGCAAATGAAATTTATATTCATTTTGAAGGAGTGAGTTTATTCCAAAGAACACCCTTTTGGAATTTTCCTTAAATTTCTGAATAAACACTTTAAAATTAAAATAAAATGTGTCATGTGTCTTTGTTTTCTGTAAAAATAGTAATATTTAAAATAGTAATTCTGTAAAATTCATAAAATAGTAGTATTTTACAGAAAACATTACTACAGATTTTGCAAAGAAGTTCAACCATCTGCTAACTAATGTACTATGGTTGAAAAAGACTGTTGTCTTGGTCTGTTTTGTGGGGCTGTCATGAAATACCTGAGACTAGGTAAATTATAATGAGCAGAAATACATTTCTTCACAGTTCTGGAGGTTGGAAGCCAAATACCAAGGCACAGGAGGTTCCACGTCTGGTAGGGGCCCATTTGTCACTGATGACATCACCTAGTTGTTCTCACATGATGGAAGGAGCAGAAAGGACATAAAGGACAAAAGGGAAAGAACTCTGTGTCTTCACATGGAAATGGTGGAAGGGGATGAACCCAGTCTCTGGAGCCCATGGATGGAGGGTCCAGATCCAAAGCCTTACAAGTTAATCCTCACTTAAAGGCCCTACATCTTCACACTATTGCACTGGCAATTAAGTGTCAACATATGAATTTTGGGGGACACTTTTGGACCATAGCAAGTATTCCTGTAAAGTATTTTTCTGTCCTTCGCTGACATGATAACCAAAGTGTCCGAGGACTGAGATGACTTCTCTCTCCCCAGTGGCCATCTCCATTCCTGAGGTGTATGGGAATCCCACAAAAGGCGTCTACTGTGGATGGGGCATAGGTGAGGCAACGCTTGGGATGGCACCATTAGCATTTCTCATGTCCCTCCCAGTTTCTCTCTCCTTGGTGAAATAGACATGCATGTCTCGCCACTAAAAGGCTAAAGAAAGACAAAAGGGTGCCATCTGGAGCTGTCTGGCTGTCCTTGGTCACATGGCATCAATTATTTTATTAATCTTCCACTCTTCATGATTTCCTTCTTTTCATTTCCTACCCATAAAATTAATTTCATCAGTGTCTCAGAGCTGATAAGATTCCTGACACTTGCTCATGCTAAACAAAGTCATATGAGACTGATTGACAAAACCAATTTGTAATTTAAATTTCAAATTGTAATTATTAGGCAGACTAAACATTTGAGTCATTTCAACCAGTGCATACTTTCCCAAAGGGAAGTAAATTTTTATGAGGTTGTACCATAAACATAACTTCGATGGGGGAGTTAAATTATATGATTAAAATGTAATGTCATTAGTCTGCAATAGCTTTGTGTACCTCTTTAAAATAGAAACTTTCGTGAAAGGCAGACTGAATACTTTAATTAACCTGGTAGGGCACTTTTTCTCCGATAAAGGTTCTGGAGAGCCATGATTAACTTTTGCCACTATAATTCTCCATTTGTCAGTCTTCTATTACTTAATGACTTCCATTTCCATTGACACAGCCTTTCTTTAGATAAGTCATTAATGACTTGAGCTGAAAAACATGTTCTACTGACTTTACATATGTAATATGCATAAATTTTTAAATTCCCTTTTCAGTGGCCAATACTATTTCTAAGTATAGTCCATACAGGACAGAGTGAAGAACCTATCTCTTTCTATAGCTCTAGCCCATTGGTCTTCTCATCCCTGAGGCTACACACAATAAAGCTTCTTCTCAATGGACACCATTGCAGGTGTGTGAGGATGGCTCTGCTAATTCTCCTGAGCCAGTCTGAACACCTCTCAGCATCATAAGCTACTCTCTAGTTGCAAGGCTGCAATCCCCATACCATCCTTTGTATGTTCTCCAGTTTATCTATATCCTGCTTAAAGAGTAATATCCAGAATGAGCGATATAAGCCAAATGTGAAAAAAAGAGCAGGAGTGCCTGTCTGTACTCCCTTCTCTCTTTTTCACTCATTCATTCATTCGTTCAGCCAACTCAGATTGGTGTCATGCTGTTCACTGACAACAGAAAGATAAATGAGAAAGGTGGAGATTCAGATATGTACATATGTTGCATACACTTGCAACAGTAGTACTCAGTTTCTTACCTCTTCCGTGGGAATGAGCTCATTCTAGGGGAGCGAGAGACTCATTCCAGGTGAGGCAATAAGAAAACCCTCTCAAAGGAGGTGATGGTTGAGTTGTTTATTGAAAGATGACAAAGGATTTTCAAATTAGAGAAAGACATGAGAAATGGGAAAGGCATCCAGGTATGACTGGGAAATGCAGAGACTCCAAAAGACAGGAAGGGGATATGGATCCATAGAACCACAGGACATCAGAACAGACTAACCGGAAAGCAGGAGCCAAGAACAAGGAGATCTGCAGGTCTTGCTACCTGGTTCCCTATCATTGAAGGCACCAGAGAGGCCTCATTGGAATTTAAACAAAGGAGTGTTTCCTGATATTAGATAAACTATCAGGTAAATAAGTCCAATGTGTGTGTGCAGAGAAGAAAATGAAAAATCCCTAAGGGCAGGGGTGGAGATGCATCAGAAGGTTGGAGAATAGCATCAGTGAGCCATGATGAGGCATGAATTCAGGCAGGGCTTGCAGTAAGTTGGTGGTAGAATGTATTGAACTTAGAGGCTGAGTTATTGTGGAGGAAACGCTGAGAGGAAGCGTTCCACGATAATTCCATGTTTCTGCCTTGAGTAATTAAAAGACTGGAGTTGCTCTGTAGGGAGGCAGAAAGCTCAGTAGGAAGCATGGGTTGGAAGAAGAGAAGCAGCTGAGTTTTAGGCAAAAAGAGAGAAATTATTCTGAAAAAAAAATCAAGTATATTTTAGAAGATAATGTTAAAAGCAATGTCAATAATTTTCTTATATAAAACATATTTCTAGAAGTAAGATGTGGGATGTGGGAAGCATCTAGTGAATAAAATCGATAACTTATGAAAACTAAGGACTTATTGTGTAGACCTTACATACAGCATACAAGTCTGAAGGACTTTCAATGTAGAAATTGAATTTCCATTCCTAGAAGTTAAGAGCCTTCTTATAAATATTTAAGTTTGAATATTTTTATATAGATTTTGCTTTAGGTAGGTTTCTTCTTGATCAGACTAATTAGGGAAAAAATAATATTTGAATGTATTAATAATTGAGATCCCTGTAGGGTTTTTTCATGAGAAGAAACTGAATTACTGAGGTTTTAACATATTTGATAAGCATCCTCAAGTGTTCTGGTTTCAGCTACCTCTCCCTTCAGAAGTGTTGCTTCATGTAGACACTCCACTCAGTTTTGTATCGTTTCAATTACTAAACTCTGTGAAAAAATAAAATTTTATCTCATCATTTCAAACTCAGGCTCATGCATGGAGATTGTTAATAAGGCTTTTTCAGTAAAATGATCCTGTCATCTTTCATTCTCAAATGCTAATGTAAACAAAACAGTTGATTATTTTATATCCATTATAATCTCAACATTCTTGGAAGGGAAGACAGCCTCTAGGGAAGAAAGAAGAGCAAAATAAGAAATATCACAGATGGGTCAGGGGGAGTGCTGCTCTTGTGGTTGGAGAAGCAGCCAGAGCCAGGCCCTGTGACGTGTGTCTGGGAGGTGGCCCTCCTGGAGTGGAAAGCCATGCACCACCCCAGACTTCCCAACTGCGCCAGCTGCCATGTTCCAGAGCCTGGGGAGGAACAACTGAGAGGCTGCTCCCTGGGGAAGGCCAGCAGGTGTGGTATTTTCATGAGGAACTGTGGAACAAAGCGGCCGGTATGTACATAACTCTGTTACATATTTATTTTTTCGATCATGATTGGCACTTGTGGAAGCACTCTAAGAAGTAGGTGAGTAGGAGACAAACACATGGCCTAAGAGGCCTCTGAATAGTGTCTTCAGTGGAGTTCCTGAGATCGTGGCTTCCACAGACCCAACAGGACAAAAACTGTTTGAGGCGTGCTTCCTCAGGGCAGTGAGTATTCCATGGCCACCTGAGCAGACTTCTAGACTTCCCCAGCTTGGAATCACTCCTTCAGTGCAGATGCTTGTCCACCAAGAGAGGTAATTCCTTTTCCTTGATAGGTGTTCTCTGGTTCTTCGAGCACCTCACAGGGTCTTGCTCCTCATATAGGAGACCTGGCGTCCCATCTTCCTCCTCTGAGTTCCTGCCCATCCCTCTTCCTTGACCTGCAGAGCTGTCAGTGAGCACCTCTCTTTTTTCTCCCATCAAATTCCTTTCTAGCTATGTTCCACTGGCTAAGTACAGGGAGTCTCCACATCTCTTCCAGGACACGGTTCACACACAGGCCTGCCTGGCTTCTGGGTACAGGGGTGTCAGGCAGAGGTACTTTCCCTCACCTTAAGTCCCCGCCTGTCGGGGCAATGGGTAATCATTCTTGCAGAAAGGTGGGTTGAATGTGAAGCTTGTGCATCCCTACCTGTCAGGATCCAAGTCCATAAACGTGAACTACGCTGAAAGAACAACCAACAGACAGCTGCCCTGCACCTCCACACCCTCCCTCTAGGCGACAGTATAGTCAGAATCTTAGCATGAGAGTATTTGTCAAGAAGGGTTCTTCCCTCATCCAAAATAACAGAGTGGGTACTTCTACTGTCCTGAGTCCAGCACACACCTGAGGAGCATTGCCCTTTGGAGCTGGACACTGTTCCCTCCCACCGCCAGGAAGACAGCTGGCTGTCCATGCATCCGTCATGCCCTCAGTCAGTGGCTCTCATAGGACAGTCCTCTATCAGCAGTGGCAACACCACCCAGGCATTGGGCGAATTCTCAGACCCCACTGCGGACCATCCAAATCAGAAACTCTGTGGGTGGAGCCCAACAACCTGGGTTTAATGAGCCCTGCAGGTGATCCTGATGCCGCAGTTCTCAAAATCCTGGGAGTTTGTTAGAAATGCCGCCTGTATCCGGCCACCGCACTCCAGCCCGGGCGACAGAGCAGGACTCCGTCTCAAAAAAAAAAAAAAAAGAAAGAAATGCCGCCTGTAATCTCAACACTTTGGGAGACCGAGGTGGGCGGATCACTCGACCTCAGAAGTTTGAGACCAGCCTGGCCAATAAGGTAAAACACCGTCTCTACTAAAAATACAAACAAATAAAAAATAAAAAATTAGCTAGGTGTGGTGTCGCATGCCTGTAATCCCAGCTACTCGGGAGGCTGGGGCAGGAGAATCACTTGAACCCAGGAGGCAGAAGTTGCAGTGAGCCGAGATAGCGCCATGACACTCCAGCCTGGGCCTCGCAGCGAGACTCAGTCCCCCAGCTCTACAAAAAAGCACATTTATGGGTTCCCACCCTCACCTACTAAATCAAAATGTCTAGGGACAAAGTCTAGAAAGTGAGTCATAACAAGCCCTCTGGGTACTTTTTATGCCCATTCAAGCAGGAGAACCACCACTGTGTGCCACTGGGCCACTGGTGGCAATGGTCTCTGAAGTCCTCTGTCTTGCCCCTAGTTTACCTCATGCAGATAAATGCAAAGGTAATATTTCAACTGAAGACTGTCATTCTGTTTGTGGCCACCTGCCTTCACATATAAAAAATGAGTGAGTGTATTATCTTGTCTGACCTGAAACTATCTGAAAGGCCTGATGGACAAAACTTGAACAATTTTGGATCCCAATTAACTCCATAGTTCGTGCTGCCACATTTGGTACTGGTGCTGAAACTCTATTAGCTCAGAGAAAAGTAACCTACTGAAAACTTTCAGAGGTTTGCGGATCATCCATGCAGAGTATTTTCACTTGTGTTTTGAATTGGTTTCTTTGCTAGCACAATTTCAGTGCAAATAGCTCGGCAACGTCTCATTGTTGCAATTGAGCTGGATCCCATTTTCCCTTTGATAACACCTTGCTGAGTTTCCCTCTGAAAAGCCCCTCTGATAGCACATTTTCAGAATCCTGTTGTCTTTTCTATTATTGCTTAGCCAAAACTTTGGCACATGAATTGTAGCTGTTCTCCATAGTATCAATCGAGCTTAGGCTATTGATCAGAGACCTGGGAACACTGGTCATTTGCAGGCCCTGGATACCTTTGTTTCCCTGCTGGGTCTCTGGCCTACAACTCTGAACATTTCAGCAACCTCTTCCAGCATCTAAACACTCCTCTGAGACCATCTCTGGGTTCCACTTGTGAGTGCATGGGAAAGAGCTCAGTGTCCTCACACCCAGTAGAAAAGGGATTTTGACCAATCTAGAATTAGATCTCTTCACTCTCATTTCTCCTTGCAGAAAGTATTTCGTTTCTTTTCTTTTCTTTTTTTTTCATTTGAGATGGAGTTTTGCTCTTGTTGCCCAGGCTGGAGTGCAATGGCTCGATCTCGGCTAACCGCACGCAACCTCCTCCTCTCGGGTTCAAGTGATTCTCCTGCCTCAGCCTCTTGAGTAGCTGGGATCACAGGTGTGTGCCACCACGCTTGGTTAGTTTTGTATTTTAGTAGAGACAGGGTTTCTCCATGCTGGTTGGGCTGGTCTCAAACTCCCAACCTCAGGTGATCTGCCTGCCTCGGCCTCCCAAAGTGCTGGAATTACAGGTGTGAGTCACCGCACCCAGCCATATTTCATTATTTTAAGATACCCATTCAGGCTGGCTTATACACAAATATCCAGCTTCCATCTTGTCTCTGTAGCATTTCAATATTCATTGCCTGATTTTAAAAAAGGCCTTAGAGACAATAAAATCCAACTCACTAAGCACTAAACATCTTTGAATTTTTTTTTAAATACCAAAGAATACCTTCCCAGCAGTCATCAATTTCCTTGCAATGAACCTTATCCAGTTTTGGACAATCCTTGTGATAAAACAAACTGTCTAAAATCTTCCTGCATTTCAGGACTTGATACAGGGAGATGTACTGAGAATTATGCCTTTGATTGACATGTGTAGAAGCTGAAAGAAAATAAGCTATTTCTTCCTTGAAAATCAGGTTTAAACATTTTCAATCAATAAGATACGTAATTTTGCCAATCTGTCACTCACTCTCCCTCTGGAAATTAGCCATCATTATCACTCATATATTCAAGTTTAGAAGTTTTAATTGGACTACACAATAAAGGAACAATTTAAAATAACCAAGGAGAAATAAGGATATTTATAGATTTTAGAAATATGTGTTGCCTAATACCCTTTTATAACCAATGAGATTTACCCTTTTGAGGAAATATCAAATAGAGAAGTGCTATTTATTTCTCAATATGCACAGTTCTAAGTATTTTATTATTCTAACTATACTCTGATCATTTACTGTTTCTCGAAAATGCTAATTTCCCTTTTGCAGGATAATTCCATATTCCTTAGTAGAGCATTGTAAGCAACATATTTTGTTTGGGTAAATAAATGTTTATGTCAGAATTCTTCCTGAATATCAGAGAAGTAAAATACATATTTTTTATTTACCCTATAACACAATAATTCAAAACAGTTCGAAAGTGAAATGAAATACATGATAAAATAAATTTGTCTCACATGTTCTATTCAATGAAAGTTTGAATGAATGAATGAATCAATCAATTAAAATGTTTAATTAACAATTCCCCTCTTTTGAACTTAATATGGGAGGCGCCTCAGAAAAAAATATGACACAAATATAATTTGACTTTTCCCCACCCTTGTTTGAGACTTGCTTTCTGATTCACTCATTGTTAAGCTTATTATCAGTCCTGGTAAATCAGGTCTAAGTGCCAATCAAAACACAGTAAAGAAGATTGAAACTGTGTAAAAGTGTCATAAAATGTGCCCTCAGGCCATGACTCTACTCAAGTTGTGAGGGACAGTTACTAAATTCTCAATGACCTGGAAATCCAAGAAGGCAAATCATAAACAAAATGTGTTTTGAGTAAAATAATGTCCCCACAAAGTCAAGCATTTTAACTTTTCCATTATCCCCTCATTTTTTAATATGGAAAGAAATTATTGATTCATTATAAACAAGAACTTTTTTACTTGTATANTCTTTGCTAGCACAATTTCAGTGCAAATAGCTCGGCAACGTCTCATTGTTGCAATTGAGCTGGATCCCATTTTTCCCTTTGATAACACCTTGCTGAGTTTCCCTCTGAAAAAGCCCCTCTGATAGCACATTTTCAGAATCCTGTTGTCTTTTCTATTATTGCTTAGCCAAAACTTTGGCACATGAATTGTAGCTGTTCTCCATAGTATCAATCGAGCTTAGGCTATTGATCAGAGACCTGGGAACACTGGTCATTTGCAGGCCCTGGATACCTTTGTTTCCCTGCTGGGTCTCTGGCCTACAACTCTGAACATTTCAGCAACCTCTTCCAGCATCTAAACACTCCTCTGAGACCATCTCTGGGTTCCACTTGTGAGTGCATGGGAAAGAGCTCAGTGTCCTCACACCCAGTAGAAAAGGGATTTTGACCAATCTAGAATTAGATCTCTTCACTCTCATTTCTCCTTGCAGAAAGTATTTCGTTTCTTTTCTTTTCTTTTTTTTTCATTTGAGATGGAGTTTTGCTCTTGTTGCCCAGGCTGGAGTGCAATGGCTCGATCTCGGCTAACCGCACGCAACCTCCTCCTCTCGGGTTCAAGTGATTCTCCTGCCTCAGCCTCTTGAGTAGCTGGGATCACAGGTGTGTGCCACCACGCTTGGTTAGTTTTGTATTTTTAGTAGAGACAGGGTTTCTCCATGCTGGTTGGGCTGGTCTCAAACTCCCAACCTCAGGTGATCTGCCTGCCTCGGCCTCCCAAAGTGCTGGAATTACAGGTGTGAGTCACCGCACCCAGCCATATTTCATTATTTTTAAGATACCCATTCAGGCTGGCTTATACACAAATATCCAGCTTCCATCTTGTCTCTGTAGCATTTCAATATTCATTGCCTCATTTTAAAAAAGGCCTTAGAGACAATAAAATCCAACTCACTAAGCACTAAACATCTTTGAATTTTTTTTTAAATACCAAAGAATACCTTCCCAGCAGTCATCAATTTCCTTGCAATGAACCTTATCCAGTTTTTGGACAATCCTTGTGATAAAAACAAACTGTCTAAAATCTTCCTGCATTTCAGGACTTGATACAGGGAGATGTACTGAGAATTATGCCTTTGATTGACATGTGTAGAAGCTGAAAGAAAAATAAGCTATTTCTTCCTTGAAAATCAGGTTTAAACATTTTCAATCAATAAGATACGTAATTTTGCCAATCTGTCACTCACTCTCCCTCTGGAAATTAGCCATCATTATCACTCATATATTCAAGTTTAGAAGTTTTAATTGGACTACACAATAAAGGAACAATTTAAAAATAACCAAGGAGAAATAAGGATATTTATAGATTTTAGAAATATGTGTTGCCTAATACCCTTTTATAACCAATGAGATTTACCCTTTTGAGGAAATATCAAATAGAGAAGTGCTATTTATTTCTCAATATGCACAGTTCTAAGTATTTTTATTATTCTAACTATACTCTGATCATTTACTGTTTCTCGAAAAATGCTAATTTCCCTTTTTGCAGGATAATTCCATATTCCTTAGTAGAGCATTGTAAGCAACATATTTTGTTTGGGTAAATAAATGTTTATGTCAGAATTCTTCCTGAATATCAGAGAAGTAAAAATACATATTTTTTATTTACCCTATAACACAATAATTCAAAAACAGTTCGAAAGTGAAATGAAATACATGATAAAATAAATTTGTCTCACATGTTCTATTCAATGAAAGTTTGAATGAATGAATGAATCAATCAATTAAAATGTTTAATTAACAATTCCCCTCTTTTGAACTTAATATGGGAGGCGCCTCAGAAAAAAATATGACACAAATATAATTTGACTTTTCCCCACCCTTGTTTGAGACTTGCTTTCTGATTCACTCATTGTTAAGCTTATTATCAGTCCTGGTAAATCAGGTCTAAGTGCCAATCAAAACACAGTAAAGAAGATTGAAACTGTGTAAAAGTGTCATAAAATGTGCCCTCAGGCCATGACTCTACTCAAGTTGTGAGGGACAGTTACTAAATTCTCAATGACCTGGAAATCCAAGAAGGCAAATCATAAACAAAATGTGTTTTTGAGTAAAATAATGTCCCCACAAAGTCAAGCATTTTAACTTTTCCATTATCCCCTCATTTTTTAATATGGAAAGAAATTATTGATTCATTATAAACAAGAACTTTTTTACTTGTATAAAATATGACTTTTTTGTATAATTAGTATTATACCAAAACTGAATAAATTTGGGGAGCAATTAAAAGGATTACCTCTAAAGAATATACCGAAGAGAATAATAATAGGCCTAAGCAGAAATGAGAGATAAATCACTTCCTTCACTTAGATACCCTTTGCCCAGGAGTATATTAAGAAAAAAGAAAAAACTCCATTAGAAAATTATTTGGCCTTGGGTAGAAAACCTAATTAAAATTTGTTTACTTTATCTCAATTACATAATTTAAAAATATTTTAAATGGTCATAAATAATTAACATACAAATAACAAACATTAAAATACATACATTCCTGTGTATTACCATACATACATGTCTCTAGTGGCAAAATACTGAATTAAAGTGATTATTCAGATGATTAACAATGAAATCTACTTCATATCCTTTACTCGACGCTGTTAAACGAGTTTCTATCACCTGTGGAATAAAGTTCAGACCCTTCTAGGCTACACCTACTAAGCTGTAATACTTTTACCAGTTGGAACAAGTCTTTATTGAAGGTAGATCAATGAAATATCACTCTCTGACTCCTTTGACTTTCATATTACCCCAAATGGTATTGGAATGCCTTTATTTGAAAATTAAGAGGTAGAGTTTTCAGTATTTTCTTATACCAATATTTTATAGAAATAGAAAAGTAACAGTTCTGAAAACTTTTATCCCACTTTCTTCAGCCATGATCACACAATTGATTATAATTAGGCCTCCGTTTTGTGCGCCTCTGCAGTGATTCACTTACAGCTTGATTGGGCTGCATCTCCATCTAGTAACCATGATTAGGTCAAACATCCTTGATTGGATCTTTCTTTTGTAACAGTAAGCCTCGCTCTCATTGATGGACTCATGCCCCTCCCTAGACGCCCTCAACCATCAGATGAGTAATTTTCCTATAAATAACTCACCTACTACTTTATTTATTTTATATCTTATTGTAGAAAAAGTTTAAATGTAGAAATACATGGAGAAGAAAATAAAAAGCTAAATGCATCAGTACCAAGGAACAATCATTCTAAACATGTTGCTGCAGTACATTTTACTGCTCATATTGAATTGAGGTATCAAGGCGTTCAGTCCACTACATGAACAGAAGTGGACTGAACTTCTGTTTGTATGTCAGAAGCTTCTCCTGTGTCACTGCAATCTCCCCAGACTCTATGACATGCACCACACAAAATGGAAAAAATAAAAATTTATTTTGTAATTCAACCCTCAGATTAATTAATATTTATTGATTCCCTACCACTATTTTAGGCTCTGGGCTCATACCTGGGAACAAAAATACTACACTTACTTGTCATATTATATATTTAGGCGCATACTAAATATACGCAATATATATACTTAAATGTATAATATAAATAGATAATAAATATATAATATGACAAGTAGGCTGATAAATGCTACAGAGAGAACACAGCCCATTAAGGTAATGTAAGCAATGTTAAATCTGTGCAATAAATTTATACACAATTACATCTTTTTCTTGTTTGTTTGTTTGTTTTGTTTTGAGACAGAGTCTCGCTCTGTCGCCCAGGCTGGAGTGCAGTGGCGCGATCTCGACTCACTGCAAGCTCCGCTTCCTGGGTTCACGCCATTCTCCTGCCTCAGTCTCCCGAGTAACTGGGACTACAGGCACCTGCCACCACGCCTGGCTGATTTTTGTATTTTTGGTAGAGACGGGGTTTCACCATGTTAGCCAGGATGGTCTCAATCTCCTGACCTCATGATCTGCACTCCTCGGCCTCCCAAACTGCTGGGATTACATAATTATATCTTTAACTTTTTGCGTAAGCAAAAGTTAAAGACACATGTGTTTAATAAATCAGCTTTCAGCCCCCCAACTTTTATAATATATGTGCATGTATAGAAACATACATGTATAAACACACACACCTATATTCTCTAGTTTTCATTAGTAAAGTTTTGTTTATATGTTGTGCTCTTCTCCCCAGAGAGCTGATAAGTTTCAGATTTACCCGGAAATAATTTTTCCCAAGATTGAAACCACATTCTAGAGGACTCACACAGTATCAAGCCCTCGTTGCAGTAATTTATCCATTTCCTATCTGTAATCAATTTACAAGCATGCTTTGTTCCTGTCAAATAGGGATTTTTACAGCACTATTTTTCTTAGAAACATTTCGCTTTAGTAACTGGCAATGTTCCGTTTCTTTACCTGAGTGGTGGTTGCATATTTCTGTTCCTTTTGGTAAGACATCCAGCCTTATATCTGTATACACATGCCTCTTGAACACTGGGTTTCAAGAGACAAATTTGTTGTGTACTTTAACATAGTTAATGTTCCAGCCATAGTATGGGCTCTGGACGGAAGCCAAACACACCCACAGTCCAGGTGCCTTAGAGTCTATTTTCTCCCTTTCTCATAGGGAAAATGAAATAAGCACTGATAATATCCGAGTGATTCAAATAATTGTGATGTGATTACTATTATACATTATTATATATTATACATATTATTATACATTATACATTAATAGTAATGCATTATACATATTGTGATGTAATAGCTGCAGACTTAAGAGAAGAGGGATTTTCCTGAACCACATCTGACCCGGCCCCCATGTCAGGGCTCCTCCTGGATGCAGCAGCAGGACTAAATTGGCTCCTCTGGGCAGTGCCCGTGAACTGGCCATTTTCCCCTGGAATTGTGCTATGCCTGCGCTAGTATCATTCCTGCTTATGCTAGGAAAGAACAAGACAAATTCCAAACTGGGTATTTTTTTAAATTTCAATTATATATTTTATTCAATATACCCAAAATTATATTAACATTTAACAGTTTATTATTTATTTTATAATTTATTTAACAATTTA
>NW_016806392.1:23398-36098 GCF_001698545.2 Rhinopithecus bieti | reverse complement strand
CACCTGGCTAGTTTTTTTTTTTTTTGTATTTTTTAGTAAAGACGGGGTTTCACCATGTTAGCCAGGATGGTCTCGATCTTCTGACCTCGTGATCCGCCCGTCTCGGCCTCCCAAAGCGCTGGGATTACAGGCTTGAGCCACCGCGCCCGACTTCTATTTAGATTCAGGGGTACATGTGCAGGTTTGCTACATGGGAACATTGTATGACACTAAGGTTTGGGGCACGAATAATCCTATCACCCAGGTAGTAAGCATGGTACCCAATAGGTAGTTTTCTAATCCTTCCCTCCTTTCTTCTTCCTGCCTCTTGTAGTTCCCAGTGCCTATTATTCCCATCTTTATGTCCATGAGTACCCAATGCTTAGCTCCCACTTATAAGTGAGAACATGCAATATTTGGTTTTCTATTCCTGAATTAATTTGCTTAGGATAATGGTCTCCAACGACAACCATGTTGCTGCAAAGGACATGATTTCATTCTTTTTTGTGGCTGCATAGTGTTCCATGCCCACATCAGGCGTTTTGTGAATTAGAAACACTTAAGTTTCAGTTTCATACCTCAGAGTAACCACTAGGGTACATGCGATTAACATCTTCTTAGCTAATGTTCTGCATTCACTTTCTACTTACGGTGGCTACTTTCTCAAAAGCAATTTCTCTTTTCTTTTTTCTCCAAATGATGGAAAAGCAGAAGAATACACTGAGAAAGCTCTATGAAGTCAATCAAGCACCTTTGATTCTCAGATGTATCCCAAATGCCTGGAATGGTGGCTGTTTTGTAGCAGATGCTTACTGAATATTTATAGATTTACTGGCTCGATGGAGCTTACCATGCTCAGCATAGAGAAGTCCATTATGCTAGTGAAATTGCAAGAGCAGTTAAGGCTGTGAATTCTGACTGGGAGTCACTTTCACCTTGCCTTGTAAATACTGACCTATCATTCTTGCCAATGCTGTCTTATTATTTCCATTTTCAGTTATTCCAGGGAAATATTAATTGCAGAAAAACTGTGGAGGGAAAATATGTTGATATATTGTGGTTACATTAATCAGTGTGATCCCTTTCCTCCACCCACATCTTCATTATACCTGCTACCCTGAGCTCCTGGGGGTCTGACTGCTGATAAGGGTAGCCAGACCACCAGGCTCAACTATACTACTGGGGAGGATTTTTAATAGTGTAAAATGTGAGCAATTCAAATTCTTGGCTCTTGCATTTTAAATTCTGAGGTGCTGCCATAGATTAAAAAAAATTGAATGATATGTGGTGTATAACAGAATAAGAAAAATTCCTCCAGCTGACAAAAAGAAAAAAACCCAAGAAGAAGTTATAATGAGGTACTGGAAGATTTTCCTGAGGAGAAAGTGTCTTCCAGTCCATCAGGTGCTATCTCATCAACTAGGAATGGGAGAAATCCCAGAAAGGATTCTGGAATAAGTAACTGTGGCTAATAAGGAGTGTTTATCTTTTCACACTTCATTTTCTATGCATGAATGCAAGTATTGTTTGTTTAGCCAACATGTGCTTCCAACACACCTGTTTTATAACTTAATTTTAAGATATAAAAGTCACATTTTCAGTTAATAAACATGTTAATTTTCATGGAATCTTAACTTTATTCTTTAATATAAATAAACAGAATTGGAAGAGATAGGCTACAGAGTGTGAATGTCACCAAATGCTCTTTATGGAACTAGTAACAATTTAAACTCACCAGAAGAGAAGCATCCTCATCACTCTGAACTCATTAATCCTAGATGCTGCTTATTTTAATCAACATCTATTTGAAACAAGTGGTATCTGATTGGATTTCCAATTACATTTCTGAGATCATATGTGTGGTTGAGTATTTTTGTATATACTAATTAAGTATTCCTATTTCATATTTTGAAAGTTGATTACCATTGGCCTTTTAGTCTATGTTGCATTGGTTTTCTGAGCAAGTTGGATGAAAGCTTAACTAGTAGGGATACTACTCTAGTGGTTACTCTAAACATAATCTACCATTTACAAACTTCTAAAGACTATAGGTAGATGGTCTTTGAGCTTTATTTATGGTATTTTTAATGTACATATTTTAAAATGTAGGTATTCACATCAATCTTTAAAATATATGTTTGTGTGTATATATATATAGTTTTGCCTTTGGTCCTTTGCTTTGAAAACTTTGGTTAGCCAGTGATGATGCAGAAAATCAGTTAAAATGCTTCCATTTTATAATAATAGTGTTATATTTTACGTACAAAATTTTAAAATCTACTTTTATTCTTTTACAGTTGGTAATTTCATTATCACAACCCTCAGTTAGGCTGCCATTCTATTTTCCCCCAATTGTATTTGTGTCTGGAATTGTTTCGAAAAGTTCTATTCTGTTAAATTAATCTCACTGCTTATTCCTGTTCACAGTATTTTAATTATTTTAGTTTTAGTATACACTGTAATATCTGGTTAGACTATAACTCCCTCATATTACTTTATAAATGTCCTTTCCTGTCTTTTGTATTTATTTCTCTAGATAAACTTTAGAACACTATTTTTGAATTCCAATTTTTTTCTATAATTTTTGCCACTGTATTAATTACACAAGTTTATTTGAACAAAAGTGATTTTTTCTCCATATAGAGAATGTGTTGTTACATTTATTCACATTTTCTATTATATCTATCAACAAAATCCTGTCATTTTTTATTTTCCTTATTTCCTTGTTACTAGTTTTTCAATAAACATTATGCACCTACTGTGTTCTAGGCCCTGGACTAGCCACTGGCAGACAGCTAGAGTCTTTACAAGAAGAGCAGCTTGGTTTTTCTGTTTCAAGTATAGAGACTGCTGGTCAATAAAGATACTAAGTAATTTATTACAATACAGCAGAAGAAATTATTAGAGAGTCCATGAAAAAATGCTGTGAGAACAAATAATGGAAGAACCTAAGCTAATGGGTTGGAGGGCCAGCAGAGACACATTAGAGCTGGAGCCTGGAGGATTAGCAGAAGTTGAGCATACCAGGAGAGATAGGAACTAAGGAGAAGAGCGGAGGGGCTCTGGAGAGAGAGAATGTCATGAAGGCCAGGTGCCTGTGAGACCACAGAGAGCAGAGGAGCATCAGCGGAAGCAGAGGCAAGGGGAAGGTGAATTACAAAGCTGGAGATGGGGATGGAAGCAGAGGTTCAAGAACTGTCTATATTGTGCCATCACAGGAGGTCAGAGTGGATTTCATGGCATGATCATATTTGCATTTTTGAAACTTTTCTCTAATTAAGGTGTTGACAATTAATTGGAATGGGTCAGGCATACAAAGACCCTTTAAGAAATTATTGTAAAGATTCAGGCAAGACAATGATGAACTGGAGTAGAGTAGGGTCAGTACGGATGAGAAAGAGGCAGTGTTAGCTAAAACTTGATTTCTATTCACAGAGGCAGAGTCCAGGACACATCAGTGAAAAACTGTGTCTATTCCCATAAGGTAATAAAATAGATAGCAATGTAACTGCACCGAAGCTGCTGGTTCCCCTGCATCTGATGAGGTTGGTAAGCCCCAGCTAGTGAGTCTTTTTAATTGTGTGGACAAGAAAATGGGATAAGAGGTACTCTTCCGGGGGACTTCATGAGACCATATCCACTAACCTAAGACAAATCAGTACTAATTTTAGCACATCATTTGGAATAATTTCTTAATAGCCTTGAGTTAAAAATTATAATTGGCTACTTTATTTAGACTGTTCTACTTGTCTCTACTTTCATGTAAATGCAAAAAATAAAATAAAAAATTTGGCCAAGTTAGAAATAAAAGTCTTGAAATAAATAAAATATTTAATGAATCAAGATCAAAATAATCTTGATATGGATTTCTTGAATAATGACCAAATACATTTATTAACAAACCTTAGATAAAATTTTGAATAGTTATTAAATACTTATATTAGGGCTTGTACTATTTCAATGGCTTTGTTATTACATTTTATTTTAAAATAATCAGCACACATAAATCCAACAGAAATAGCTCGCAAAGAGAATTATATATTTACATCACTTGTAAATATATAAACCCTAAGTAAAACAATAATAAAATACCTACGTGTTAAGATTTTAAAAATTAGAAATGGATTAAAATTAGGAACCCTGTCACCATAATTTATATGACCAACTAAAAAGACACAGATAAAGTATGCAATAAAATTCAGACATCACAGGGAGAAAGGTAAATCTTTTGATACCAGACAGTAATGCAAGACTTAAGATTACAACAGAGATAGCAGAGTAGGGTGACAATAGGTAGAAACGATCCACTGTATTTTTCAAAATATCTAGAAGAAAGGACTTGAAATTTACCCAACACATAGAAATGATAAACACTTGTGTGACAGAGGCTCTAAATACCCTGACTTGATCATTACACATTCTATGCATCCAACAAAACTCCACATACACCAAGTATAATGTGTCAAAACTACATTTTACAAATTTAAATGAACAGAGTAGGAAACATAGTTGTTTATGGGGTTTGTGCTTTACCCCAAGTAAAATGCATCATAAATAACCTATAATGATGATAAAAATGTATTGATAAAATGTTTGTCTTTTTTTAAAGAAAAGTAGAATATAGCACAATGAAGCCTCAAAATCAGCATCAAAGGCAGACTTTTCTCAAAAGATTTTCGCCAACTTCATGCTCACATCTTCTCTGTCAGCCTGATGCTGCTCGGCCAGCCTGGTGTAATCAAGTGTCCCTTTCGTGATTTATGACCAGTTTTTAACGCTGTCAGTCTCCCTTAGCAAGACCACTTTTCTGGACAGGTGAGTTAGTGGAGAATGGGACACGCGGAAACTGCCTGCTCAGCACCTGGGTTTGCAGCTGTGCTCAATCACTGCTGTCTCTCTGAGGCCACCCCAAGGCCCTGGCTAAAGAGGGGCTGGCATTGGCAGTGACAAATGAGGGGTTCTTGGCAATTGCCCATCAGGTAGTGAAAGGCAAGAGGAGTCAGAACTTTGAAACATGAAGTTAGCGCATATAGTATCACCTTCATATGAGCCCTATCTGTTTCATCGTTGCAAAAGGAGTGGCATGTCTAACAGCAGGCAGGATCCCTCTACATAGCATTTACTGCAGAGGCTTTGCATCGAGTCCGCCAACAAGTTGCCTTCCACTCGCTGGACAGCACCCGCATTGTGAAATTGTGTGGTGGCCTTTCAAAAGACATTGAGCATCTTCCTTCAGCTTACTTTTGCATTAAAGTTAGACACTACTTTGAAACACGAAATAGCTGAAGTAACTAATTTGCAATGCTTCAGTGAGAAGTTTGCCAACCCTAATTAACTCCTCTAGTCTCACACAATTTTTTTCAGTTGGCCCAGAAATATGTCTATAAGAATTGTGAACAGAAATTAAGTCTTATTAGTGTCACAGTTGGTAACAAAGAGGCAAGTGGAAAAATCAAACCTTGCTCAGAGTAGATGTTTCAACCAAAGCTGAAACAAAGGATGTGCACCCAGAATATCACTGCCATTTGCCATTTATTAGCTGATGTTACAGATGCATGTTTTTCTTCTTGTATATCACATTCTAGTTTCTGAGTTTTCCAAAATGTTTGAAACCAAAGATAACTTCATTCCAAAAAAAAAAAAAAGGCCTTTTAAAATGTTTTCCCAAATATTTGTGACTTGGCATAGGAATTTGTTGTTTTCCTCCCAAGGGGTACTACGAAAATTAAAGAGAAACAAGGAAAAGCGCTTAAGTAAAAAAAAAAATAATAATAACATCCTTCTTTCTGTCTCAAATTATTGAATACCTTTCCCTACTGTTTAATTACATGTGCACCTCAAAATCAGTAAATGATTCATATTTGTTTTCTCTATCAATTAACTATAGTTAATCCTATTTGACTTAACTTTCCTGTGAGCTGCAGAAATGCATTATTCTATAGCAATGATTATTTCATCCTGTGTTTTTACTCAGATTTTACTATAAACTTCTTGCTTTCTTACAGTATTTCATACTACATGAAATTCCCATTCCTAGTAGCAAATAATAGTGCTATTTGCAATGCTCTTTTAATGAATGTGTCTTTACAGACTAATTGAAATGAGAGAAAAAAAGCCTTAGCAATATTTGAACTGTCAGTGTTTGTTCTGGAAGAGAAAGAAATTGCCTTTCATCTAAGACAGAACAAGCGTCCATAACATGAGTGAGTGCCCCCAACACTCATGGTTGGGCACCATTTGCAGGCTCAGTCCTGCTGGGATACTCTGTTGTCCTAACACTGAGAAGTCCCGGTTTGTACAGGAATTTGATAGTCTTATCCAAGGTGTGTGAAAACTATCTGCTGTTTAAAGGTTGCCACACTCTCTTACACATTCTGTGTTTAGGGTTGTCCTACTTCACATTTTGCTATAGTATCAGGCTTTGTTTATTTTGGAGTCTGAAATGAGCAGAAAGACACAAATCTCCTTTTAGATTGTACAGGTTGTTCCTAACTATATTGTACATGTATTCAATATCAAAGTTTAAAAGTAGTACTTCTTGGCTCCCTTTTATAAAATATGAGCACGTTACTATGTCTGCTCCCACGCACATGCACTTCACCATTGTTTTGGCCTACAACAACCTAATACTCCTCACATGCCTACTATTTAAAGCTGTCTTTCAGAGAAGAACTATATTGCTTAGAAACCCAAATCTTTGCTTCCATGTTTATGCCATGCATTCTCCCCTACTGGTTCTGTGTTGAATTATTCAAAATAACAACAGTACATCGGGTGGCAACTCTTACCCTTTCAAAAATTCCACCAAAATGCTTATAATTTGCAAAATTAGTGGAAACTGTATTATCCCTGGACACCAAGTGCTTACTGTTGTCTTGCAGCATTTTGTTTGCACAGTTGGTGTAAGTGGGCAGATGCAGGGCCTCCGTCCTCACTTGCAGGAAAGCGGAATGAGGTGTTCTCATGGGAAGGAGAGCCCACACACAGCAGACAGCATTAGCCATCCATGGGAGGATATCAGGATTCTGTCAGCGTTTGACAACACCCAACCCCAGGAACTGTGACCCCAGTCTCATTGCAGAAAACCTGACTGGACTGTGAGTGCAATGTAACATGTATAAGCCTAATTAATTACAATGAATTGTGTTGGTGTGCAAACACTGGTGGCATAGACGAGGTAGTCACACTGGAACAAGGAGCACAGCCAGAGGCACCCACATCCTCAGGATCCCCGAGGATCTGCAGGCTCCCAGGAGTGGGACAATGTCCTCTCAAAGACCTAAGCCACAGGTCCCAGTGTCAGGCGCAATTCCTCTGTAAATCATCAATAGGCAGCCCTTCTCGGCATTCCATGTTCACAACAAACGTACTGCCACACTCTGTTTCTGTTTCGTTGACTCACTTAACAAATGCCCTTCTCTGTTCACTCAGACACTCTGTTCTCCCGGACAGATGCACTTCTAATCAGGAATTCACAAGGTGCCATTTTGCATATCACAGCCTGTGGGGCAGCTTCGTTGGAGCCTGACAGGGAGAAATGAGCCTTCCCTTGACTAATTGACAAAAACAGAATTCTGAGAGTAGGAGGCAAGTGCCAGAACTTAGGAGTGGCAACCTCCTCACCCCCAATATTTAAGACTTCTGGAGTCTTCCGGGTAGCCAGCATCTTTGCTTTTCATCCCTTAACTGTTGCCTCTGTGTCGCCAAAGAATGCCATTTGGACTGCAGTGCCATCAGACACCTGAAGGAATGTTTGCCATAAATAGTACCAATAGGACAGGATTAGGAAAATGTTTATGATATCAAGTAAATTCTGAGCCAGGTCTTATGCAAGAACCTCTTTATTGAGCTGTGGTGACTAAACTGGGCTACCTTACTTTGGTGAGCAACTTTTTTGAGAAACGTATTTTGGCTTCCTTCTTGTCTGATCTTTTTCCCATGGTTACTCTTGGCCACCCCCACAAGTGTCTTAAGTCCAGATCTTGGGTCACAGTCTCAGTCATTTCCCTCAGGGGCTTGGGATGCAACTATCTATTCTTTTAGTAGATTAATTAATAATGATTCTTCATGACATGCAAAATAAATTGTTTTTATTTAGCATCTTTGACCCATTCTTTGATAACTTTAGCCCTGAGGACTTTTCCAGAATCATCTCTTTCATTACATAGGGCATTTCATTATTTAACAAAACCGAACTACAAAAATTTTCTGAGCATAGCAAGATGTTTCACAGTACTTTTTCCTGCATACTCTCCTTCTGCACAAATATCACCCCCTTTCTCCTCGTTCTCTCCTAGGCGAACAGAGTAGATTCTGAATACAAAGCTCAAGGTTTAGTTCTTGTTGTGCTTCCTGCTTAATCCACTTTCTTTGCACTTATGCAACTGGGAGCATTTGCTTGCATATCTGTACTGCATTCAGACTGTGAAACTCTTGGACAAAAATCCCAGCTCTTATTCCTTCTTGTTTACTTAGCTTTTGCTCCTGGACCCGTGTGTGAGAAAGCGTCAGTAAATACTTGTGGGATTGAATTGGAAAACTAAATTCTGATCTTTATTATGCTTCTACTCCCACCTCCTCCCAAGGGTAACTCCAAGAGCCCGGTTTTTCCTGAGCGAGCAATAGATGGAAGCCCTATTGAGATCGTTAGCAAAGCAAATAAATGCTGACTTTTTGGTTTGAGGTGCTAAGGCCTTCAATTGGTGAGACATTTGTATATGTTGTAAAATGGAGCATGAGGAGGCAGGATTACTGGCATTACTTCTCCCTTTACTTCAGAGAGCCCTAGGCTATGCTGTTTCAGAAAAGGTGTTGTTGGGAGGAAAAAATGTGGACCAGCAGGTGTGAAGAGTAGGATCCAGTCCTCTATCTCCCATGATCCAGTTTTATGACCTAAACACTTGTTAACCTCTTGGACTTTTTAAAATTCGTAAAATATATCGGAAATTCCAGTTGTTCATGTTTTATATTCCCTTCCAGCTAGACAACTGTCTATCTCAATAATATTTAATGAAATAATACCATGTAATGGGTTATTTTGTGTTCAAATCCAAGTTTCTCTTTCTTCACCTATTGAAAGTGTCAAAATTAAATTAATGGCCTGACCTGCAAACTCTCATCATAGCTTTCTTTGGTAAAATGTAGATCATCTTCCAATAATCTTGAACAGAATTGAAAGCAAAGTCTACTGAAATCATTTATAGACAACTTTCTTTCCTACAAATTTCTTTAAAGTTGTTCAAACTTTAAATAGAAACCAGGAGACAGAAACTACTAGGTTGCTTTATCTCCTTAGCTACTGCAAGAATTATGGCAAACAGGACAGATGCCTCCCTGTTAAATTTGTGTCTTGGTGAAATATATGTGATCATCAAATATAAATAATTTTCCACAGAAAAGGGAGTCTTAACAAGGTGGAGATTTTAGTTTTAATTAATCAAGTTTGAACACTGTTAACACAGAATGCAGTTTCACAAATCTTAACAAAATGGGACTAGTTGGAGAAAAAGTACATGGTTTCCCTTCTCAGAGAAGTTAAGTATATGCAAAAATAAAGAAAAAAAACATTCCTCTTTCTTCTGAAATAATAATATAGAATGCAAAATAATACCAAATTCAAAAACCAAAACAGGCAGAAAGCCCATAACTCTGGTCCCTAGGGAGAGACTGACTGAGATAAGTACCAAGATAATTCAAGCCAAGCCTACTTTTACACAGGTTTATAAGAGGAAAGGAAAAAATTCTAAGAAGTAATGTCTAAAGAAAGTACACAAAAAGCAATAACTTGGCCGGGCGCAGTGGCTTACGCCTGTAATCCCAGTACTTTGGGAGGCCAGGTGGGTGGATCACAAGATCAGGAGATTGAGACCATCCTGGTTAACACGATGAAACCCCGTCTCTACTAAAAAACACAAAAAATTAGCCAGGCACGGTGGCGGGCGCCTGTAGTCCCAGCTACTCAGGAGGCTGAGGCAGGAGAATGGTGTGAACCTGGGAGGTGGAGCTTTCAGTGAGCTGAGATGGCGCCGCTGCACTCCAGCTTGGGGAACAGAGCAAGACTTTGTCTCAAAAAAATAAATAAATAAAAATAAAAACGGTAATTTACCTAGTATTGAGGTGTTTCAAAATATAAGTGGAAATGAATCTAAACAACTCTTTTGTCACAGAACCATAAAACTTGTAGAAGACAGGAGGCATGGAGAAAATCTTCATGACCACAAGCATGGCTAGGAACTTTCCAGATTCAGCACCAAAGACACTGTATTAGTCTGTTTTCATGCTGCTGATAAAGACATACCTGAGAGTAAGTAATTTATAAAGAAAAAGAGGTTTAATTAACTCACAGTTCCACATGGCTGGGGAGGCCTCACAATTATGATGGAAGGCAAAAGGCACATCTTACATGGTGGCAGACAAGAGAGAATGAGAACCAGGTAAAAGGGGTTTTCCCCTATAAAACCATCAGCTCTCGTAAGACTTATTCATACCAATAGAACAGTATGGGGGAAACCAACCCCATGATTCAGTTACCTCCCACAGGGTCCCTCCCACAACACGTGTGAATTATGGGAGCTACAATTCAAGATGAGATTTGGGTGGGGACACAGCCAAACCATGTCAGGCTGGACCCACAAGGGAAGGAATGGACACACTAAACTTCAGGAAAGCTAAAAATTCCACTGTTTGAAAAACACTGTCAAGAGAATGAAAAGACAAGCATGAGACTACGAGAAAATATTTGCAAAAGGCATATAAAATAAAGGACTGTTATCCAAAATATACAAAGAATACTTAAAACTCAATAATGAGAAAACAAACAACTCAATAAAACATAGACCAAAGACCCTAAAAGATACCTCACCAAAGACAATCCATGAAAAGCAAATGAGCATAGGAAAAGTTCCACACCATGTGCATGTCCTCAGGGAAATGCAGATTATACCACACAAGATACCACTGCACACCCTACACACCCACATGGACATGGATCTTCATTTTGTGAAGGTGTAATAAGCATAGATTCTCCATTTCTTTGTGTCAGTTTTGGCAAGCTTTGTGTTTCTAAGAATTTGTTCATCTAAATTTTAAATTTACTGGCATGAGTTTATTTGCTGTTGTTTGTTATATTTTCTGATACTCTCTTTAATGTCTACATCTTTTCATTTAAATTGTTTTCTATATCTTTATGACTTTCCACTTCCATCTGGAGATATTTGCGACTTGATTTTCAGCTCCCTAAGTTTTTCTTAATGAAGGACATTCTGTTACTTTTCCCATCATGTGTGCTCTTTTTCTTAGTTATTAATTTTTTTTTTTTTTTGAGATGGAGTCTGACTCTGTCACCCAGGCTGGAGTGCAGTGGCATGATCTCAGCTCACTGCAACCTCCGCCTCCCAGGTTCAAGTGATTCTCCTGCTGCAGCCTCCCGAGTAGCTGGGATTACAGGCGCATGCCACCATGCCCAGCTAATTTTTGTATTTTTAGTAGAGACGGGGTTTTGTCATGTTGGCCAGGCTGGTCTCAAACTCCCGACCTCAGGTGATTCCCCTGCCTTGGCCTCCCAAAGTGCTGGGATTATAGGCATGAGCCACCACGCCCAGCCTAGTTATTAAATTTTTATAGTTGATATTTCCACTTGGCTCTTTTTTGTGACTTTAGTTCTGACTTTAAAACACAAAAATCTTCCTTTGTCTTGCGTAAAATGGGTATTTTACTTATTTAAATTCCAAATCCTTTTTTGTTCATTTGTACTTCCTCACGTGGCATTGCTATCTAATATGCTTTCTTTGCTGTTATGGTGGTCACACTCCTCAGGTGTGAACACTCTTCCCTGATTTAATGAATGCATGTTTCAAGAAGGGGTAAGGGGTGTGCGCTAGGGCTAAAACCAAAGATACAGCTATGCTGTGATTGTGACTATCTCCTCAGCTCATAAACCAGCCTTCTACCATATTTGCTTTACACTCTGAAGAAACCAGCCCCGGAAAGTGATAATTTCCTTCTCTTATAATCTACCAGTCCTGGAGGAGTGAAGCGAGTGAGGAAATGTGAGAGCAGGGGATGCTTGGAGCTCGTGGTTGTGCTTAAACCATCTGTCTGTTCCTTACTCCAGGTGGTTATTAACACTGCCCCAAACTTCACCCTAGTTAACTTGCCTGACACGTCTAAAGGACAAAAAATGAGACCCTTAGGACATGTTGGGCAGCGAGAGTAACAGAAAGCTTTCTCTGGCCTAATTTCTGAACTTAGAGTCCTGCCCACACCCCCAGGTAGTTGCCCCAGCCCCACCCAGAGACCTGAACCTAACTGTCTCTTGGAATGCCAGACAGGCCTCACAATCCCTAATTTAGGTCTTCATATTTATACTGCTCATTTGTCCAGAGCCTCTCAGGAGTGTGTTTTTTGGGGGAAAAGCCAACAGTCTATGCTAGTTCCATGATCTTTCTCTCTCTCTTTCTCTGCACTTCCTTCCTTCCTACCTTTCTTCCTTCCTTCCTTCTTGCCTTCCTACCTTCCTGCCTGCCTGCTTTCTTTCTTTCCTTCCTTCCTTCCTTCCTTCCTTCCTTCCTTCCTTCCTTCCTTCCTTCCTTTCTTCCTTCCTTCCTTCCTTCCTCTTTGTTTAGAATAAGTAAAAACTTAAGAAACATTCAGAAAAAAAGTTAAATACTAAAGAAATAAAACATCCCACTGCAAAACAATAAATTTAGCTGCATTGTTGAAG
>NW_016806392.1:19300-23161 GCF_001698545.2 Rhinopithecus bieti | reverse complement strand
CTTTGTTTAGAATAAGTAAAACTTAAGAAACATTCAGAAAAAAAGTTAAATACTAAAGAAATAAAACATCCCACTGCAAAACAATAAATTTAGCTGCATTGTTGAAGTGAGAAAAGTAATTGCAATGTAAAATCTCTACTCATAGCTAAGATACTCTTCATAAGTAAATGCCACAGAAGACATTCTTACAATGCAAGAAGTCCTAGCACCCAAGCGTTTTTAAGAATGTCAGAAATTACTAGAAAAAATATTAAACAAAACAATATTTACTTAATACAGTTGAGAAGTTTTAATAATGATTTATTGAACATTTCCCCTTATAGCTTGTCAGTCTTATCAATTTAGCCCTTCTAATAGTTATAAAATAGTATCTCATTGTGGATTTAATTTGCATTTTCCTAATATCTGTTAAAATATGTACCACTTAACGTGCGTATTGGGTGTTTTCTTTTTTCTGAGTTTTTTTTTCAAGTCATGTGCCTACATATTTTTTAATTGGGTTATTTTTCCCCAGGATTCACTTCTAAAAACTTCCACTAAGTACCTGCAGTTATAAGCTTGTTCTTTAATGCAAATTAGCATGAATTCTAATAAATCATTTATCATAAAGATTAATCTAATAAGATCCACATCATTATTTCATAGATGTCATCAACATAGTTCAATAGAACAATAAACACCGGGAAAAAAGGAATAAAAGACTAAGACTATTAGCCTCAATAAACAAGCAACACCATACTCCACTGTCAACCTCTAGAAAACACACTTTCATTCAGCTATGTTGTGCCACTGATGACAGTGTGAACTGACAAACTTTTAGAAACAATTTGGCCTTTTTTCACCCAAGAGCCTTTAAAATGGTTATACCATTTGATCCTGAAATTTTACTTACAGAAGTTTATTCCCCCAAAAGATGTAAATATTCATTTAGAACACTATAAAGGAGCTCCATTATGGTATGATTTTCTTAGTTCAGTTGGGCTGCAATAACAAAATACCATAAACTAGGTGGTTTATAAACAAGAGAAGTGTGTTGTCCTCAGTTCTGGAGGCTGGAAGTCCAAGTTCATGACACCAGTAGATTTCATGTTTAATGGAGGCCCACTTTCTGGTTTATAGGCGGCACCTTCTCACTATGCCCTCACACGGTGGAAGGGGCAACAGTCTCCCTCAGGCCTCTTTTATTTTTTTATCTTGATTTGTATTACTTGCATGTGTTTATTTTTGTTGTTTTTGTATTTGTACATATCCATGGGGTGCAAGTGCAATTTTGCTACATTGATACATGGTGGTGAAGTCGGGGCCCTCCCACACTGTGCCCACCACCAACCCCACATCACTCACTCCCCTCCCATTCTCCCATCCCTCCCGGTCTCCAGTTTCCATCATCCCACACTCAGCTTCATTATTAGCTCCCACTTGAAGTGTGAACATGCAGTATTTGTCTTTCTGTTTCTGAGTCGTTTTGCCTAAGATAATGGCCCTTAGTTCCATCCATGTTGCTGCAAGACACATGATCTCATTCTGCTTTATGGCTAAATAGTATTCCATTGTGTATGTACAACAGGACTCTATGATAAGGCTGCTCATCCTCTTCATGAAGATTCTGCCTTATGACCTAATCATCTCCCAAGGTCCCCACCTCCTAATACTATCACTGTAGTGGTTAGGATTTCAACTTATTAGTTTAGGCGGGGGGGGCACAAATATTTGGGTCAGAGCAAGTATCATTTGTAATAGCAAATATACTAAAATAACCCAAATGTCCCATATAGGAAATACATTAAACAAACCATGCTATATTCAAAGCAAAGTGATATTAATTATGCTTTAAAAATGACATTTTAATGACATGGGAGAATGTATACAGGCTATGTATAATGAAAAGATCATTCTAGAAAGGTGGGAAATAAAACTTTCCAAAGCAAAAGAAAGAAATTATACCTCATAGTTTTAACACCAAAGATGAAGACTACTAACAAATGATACATTTCTTTTCAACCACACAAACAGAGGTTTATGATATATATGGGAAATATAGATATTTTTATTATATATTAATGTTTAATGCACACATCTGGGATGTATAACATATGTACAATATTGAAATGTGTCAGATATGAAGTGCAAGCATTTTAGATTCAGATGGCTGAGTTAGGGTGTTTGCCGGATACCTTGAGAATTACTTTTTCTGTTTGACTCTCATTTAAGAATGGCAAGTTACCTAACAGTTTTGTTGTGAGGATTGAAGAACATCATGACTGAAAAGCAAAATGTCTGGCAAAAAGTGAATGGTATCTCAATAGGTATTAGTAAAAATGTATTAGCTTTCATCATTATAACTTATTTTTACTATTATTTAGTTACTATTTCGTATTATTATTATAACTACTTTATTACTGTATTTCCCATTGCAATGTAAAAGCACATTCATCATAATTTTTCTGCAGAAAATGCAATTAGGGATCATGCTTTATATGGTGTCCTTATTTAATGCCTAATTCTATTGGAAATTATTTGTAAATATGATATATAACGATTATGCAATGCTTTGACAATGATTGTCGAGACTGTTAATTTCACTGTCTCAGTATAACAGGGATGGTTCCATTGAATCAATATCCGAGTGGTGGAATTAGCATGGTCACCAGCTTTGTCTCTCAGATTCAAACCCACTCTTGTCCACTGTGCTTTGCACGCCTGGGGCAGGACACTGCAGCCACATTTCTGTTTTGTTTATGGCTCTGGCTAGACTCTGCTAAGACGTATTAGTGGGATCCTGGAAGGAGAAGAGACAGCACGGACTTGCTCTGTCCTGCTTGCTTTCTGTTCCTGCTTGTTTTCCTGGGCACATTTCCCCAGTGAGGCTCCTTCCCCTGGGTGGTGGCTGTTCTGTTAGAAACAGTTTGCTGTGTTTCCAGCACTTCAGAACAAGCAGCATTGAGGGCCCCCTATATCAGCTCTGGAGAGCGTTAGATCCCAGCTCCAACGGACCATCCTTGGAGCTTCTGAGGCATCAGCACCAGTCAAGGAGGGCCCCTCCTCAGATACTCTAATTCCAGGCTGGCTGGGCCAGTCTTTCAATCTTCTAAATTTTAATTATCTCCACCTCTTCCCTCTGTTCTAGGGATAAAGGTGTTCTTGCAGGTGTGCCTTCCTGACACCTTAACATCCTATTTTTTAGTCTCTAAAACCCAATTAAAATTATCTATATTAAATTTTGTATGTTAAAATAACTGGTGCAGTTTCTTTACCATAACTAGTTCTACCCAATAGAGTAGGTAAATATGTACGAATTCTGTGAGTCCCTTTGTGAATGCAATGTTTCGGAGTTGCCTGCAGCCACTTCTGTTGCTGCCACAGTGAGTTTCCCTTGTCTCTCCTCTACACCAACTGGACATTCTTATAACAGTGTGATCAAAATGATGTAACTCACAAGTAAAGTCACCTTTCCTTGACTTCGAAGTTGAAGAGTGCTTCCCAAAGTTATTGGTCATTTATTTGTTTTTTTACTAAGTAATATTGTCATGTCTTTTAATTCTTTTTTGTTTATGTTTTCTTCATTTTTCTTTTGGATCTCTTCCAGTTCTTAAGTTAAACCTTTGTCATTTAAGGTAATTTTTTTTTATTTTTTAATTTTTTTATTATACTTTAAGTTCTAGTGTACATGTGCATAACATGCAGGTTTGTTACATATGTATACTTGTGCCATGTTGGTGTGGTACACCCATCAACTCGTCAGCACCCATCAACTTGTCATTTACATCAGGTATAACTCCCAATGCATTCCCTCCCACCTCCCCCCTCCCCGTGATAGGCCCCAGTGTGTGATGTTCCCCTTCCCGAGTCCAAGTGATCTCA
>NW_016806392.1:3054-13548 GCF_001698545.2 Rhinopithecus bieti | reverse complement strand
AGCTGTCAGACAGAGTCGTTTGCATCTGCAGAGGTTTCTGCTGCTTTTGTTGTTGTTGTTGTTGTTGTTGTTTAGCTGTGCCCTGTCCCCAGAGGTGGAGTCTACAGAGACAGGCAGGCCTCCTTGAGCTGCTGTGAGCTCCACCTAGTTCGATCTTCCCAGGGCTTTGTTTACCTACTTAAACCTCAGTAATGGTGGGTGCCCCTCCCCCAGCCTCCCTGCTGCCTTGCAGTTAGATCACAGAGTGCTGTGCTAGCAATGAGGAAGGCTCCATGGGCGTGAGACCCTCCTGGCCAGGTGTGGGATATAATCTCCTGGTGTGCCTGTTTGCTTAAAGCACAGTATTGGAGTGGCAGTTACCCGATTTTCCAGATGTTGTGTGTCTCAGTTCCCCTGGCTAGGAAAAGGGATTCCCTTCTGCCTTGGGCTTCCCTGGTGAGGCTATGCCTAGCCCTGCTTCAGCTCTCACTGGTCGGGCTGCAGGAGCTGACCAGCACCGATTGTCCGGCACTCCCTAGTGAGATAAACCCAGTACCTCAGTTGAAAATGCAGAAATCACCGGTCTTCTGTGTCGCTCATGCTGGGAGCTGGAGACTGGAGTTGTTCCTATTTGGCCATCTTGCTCCGCCCCCCCATTTAAGGTAATTTTTAATACTCTGATTTCTGGATCAGGTGTTGTGGCTCACATCTATAATCCCAGCACTTTGGGAGGCCTAGGCAGGAAAATCGCTTGAGGCCAGGAATTCAAAGACCAGCCTGGGCAACATAGTGATACTCTGTCTTTACAAAAACATAAAATTTAAAAGTCACCTGGGAGAGTTTGAGACTGCAGTGAACTATAATCATGTCATTGCCATTGCACTCCAGCCTGGGCGATGCGGTGAGAACTTGTCTCTTAAAAACAAAACAAAACAAAAAACCAAGTCTGATTTCACTTTGTTTTCTCAAAGGAGATTTTATTTTATTTTATTTTTTACTTTTTTGTAAAACAACCTGGCCACTTTCTGGTAAACTCCTAAGTTTTTAAAAAATAGTTGCCTTCTTTCGTTTTCTGTTATGCTTACTTTATTTCTCAATGCACATCCTGAACTGTGCTTCTGTCCCTCTTTTAGCACCATTTTTTTTTGCCTTAATTCTTGTGTGAGGTGAATTCTGCCCCACATAGCTCACTCACTCACCCCCTTCAGATTAAGCAACGGAACCCTGACTCATGGCCCCCAACTCCTGGGAAGCCAGCCTGAATCCACAGCCCTGCTGCCAAGGAGAAGGGAGGACTCTGCTCTGATGTCTTCATGCTGAACACAGCCTGACATTAAATTTGTGTTAAAAAAAATTTATTAAGTACCTATTGTATGTCATATATGGTTCTTAGCACTAGAGACAACAGTAAAGAAAGATAATAAACAAATACACAAAAATAAATAACACCAAATGTTATTTATTGGGTAGTTGTAAAAGCTGTGATGAAGTTAGCAAATGTATTTGATTAGAGGATAATCCAGCCTGTGATTTGGGGCAGGCTTATCAGGGAAGGCCTATGTGTTGTGGTGACTGAGCAGAGATCTAAAGGACGTGAGAGCATGAGCCACGTGGATTCATGGGGAGCTAGCACACAAAGCAGAGGAAATACTAAGTTATAAGAACGTAGCAGAGGAACTTGTGTGGTGGGGTTGAGAAGCAGGAAGGTGACTAGTGTGGTTTGAGATTGAGAAAGAGGCAATACACTGAAAGACTAAGTTAGCAGAGCAAGTCTCATGTTTGTCTCAGAATTTATTTAAACTCTTAAAATAATTGAGGACTGCAAAAAGCTTTTATTTGTATGACTTATAACTGCTGATGTAGTGTACTAGTAATTAAGTGAGAAAATATTAATAGATTAAATTTTCAGAAATAATATTAATGTATTACACATGAACATAAATATGAAAAATAGCCATAGTCTCCAAAATAAAAAATAATTACTGAGAAGGGTATTACTATGGTTTAAACGTGTCCCCTCCAAAATCCAGGTGTTGCCCATGTGATGGTATTAAGGGGCAGGGCCTTGAAGATGTGATTAGTCTATGGAGGGTCCTTCCCCATAGCTCACTGTGGCCTCAAACTCCAGAGCTCAAGTGATCTTACTGCCTCCACCTGCCAGGTAGCTGGTACTGCAAGTGCATGCCACCACACTAAGCTCATTTTAAAATTTTCTGTAGAGATGGGATCTCAGTATGTTGCCTAGATTTGTCTCGAACTCCTGGCCTCCAGCAATCCTCCCACCTCATCCTCCCAAAGTTCTGAGATTATAGGCCACCATGCTCAGATGAAGGGAGTATTTTAATAAACTTTTCAGATAATGGTGGACATTTTTCTTTGTTGCTCTACCAGAATTTTCAAGTGGTGTAGCATCTTAAGGGTTAGCTGTTATGTGGAACCTGAATCACGTCAATGAACTTTTAATGCTCTCTTATATTAAAATCCATTGGTTTATATTTCACTCTGAATGGATAATTACCCACATATGATATGTAATAGCATATATTGGTAATTGGGAAAATATTGACTCATTGAGTTATCCAGATATTCCAAATGTTAACACATTTATTAGTAAAACCACCAATCTCATCAGAAGTGTCTTTTAATGGGAAACAGTCATGCTCACCATACAAGTTTTCCAAAATTTTGATTTTCGCTAGTGCTAGTTGTTTTTCTCAGTGACATGCTTCTTTCAATTATTTTTTACATGTCTGCAAAATACTAAGAATGATGTGACTGACATTTTGAAAGAATCACACGGGCTGTTTTGTGGAGAATATACAGATGGGGGTTGACTGCAAAGTGGAAACGGAGCTTTTTGTTGAGTATGAAAAGAAGGCAGCAGTCAAGGATGATGTCAAGGCTTTTAGACTTTAAGAATGAATGACTATAGTTTATATACCACTTGCTATGTCAAGTTAAAAAAAAAAGCTTCTCTGAAAAGTAACTGGTTTAGCTCACAACTTGAACAATTGCACAGATGCTTTTCCTTGAGAAAACGGTGGTATTTCTATTATGCAGCAGCATTGTATACTTCCCATTTTGTCAAACAGAACTTAAAAGGTTTGTACTCAAAAATTGATAATTAATATAAATAATAATATTAACTACTTTATCCAGCATAGTCTTAAGTAAAACTCTTTTTAGAAAACAGAGTGTGTGCAGGCCTAGAGTGCAATGGCCACTACTGCAGTGTGTGTGGCTGCCTAACATGTGCTGAGGTCTGGCAGGTTTACCCACCATTGCTTTTCACCATCATTTCAGATGTCACCACAGTAAAAAGGCAAATACTGTCTTGGTGTTGCTATGGAAATAGTTTTGACCTCACTTGACCCCTGCAGGTCTTGGGATCTCTCAGGTGTTCATGAACTGCACTTTACAGGCTGCTGAGCGAGAGACATGCTCAGGTCTGGTTTATGGAGTGGGCCTTGACACCCAGGTAAATGTTAGTAACTGCCTGATGTGATTGACATTTTGAAAGAATCACACTGGCTGTTTTGTGGAGAATATACAGGTGGCGGTGGACTACCAAATGGAAATAGGGAGCTTTTATAATAGAAAGATTATGGTAATTTAAACTAGAAGGATAGCAACGTAAAAAGTAAGAAGTCACATGTGGATATGTTTGAAGCAATGCCTACATGTTTTTTTCATGGATTGAATGTTGAGTATGAAAAGAAGAAAGCAGTCAAGGATGATGTCAAGGCTTTTAGACTAAAAAACTGTGAATACCAGTGGCATTTGCTGAGATAAGGAAGGCTAAAAGGGGACCATATTTGAAGGAAGAAAGCAATAATCCATTCTAGCTGTCATTGGGTTTGAGATACTAGCTACATATTTATATGGAGATAAAATATATTGTCTAAACTTCAGGGGAGAGATTGGCAACGGAGTTACAGATATTGGAGTTAACATCATATAGATGGTATTTCACACTGTGAGACTGGATAAAATCACTTAACGAGTTAACGTATATGAGAAAAGAAGGAAAAAGAAGAAGAGAAGATTTCTAAGAACTGAGTCATGAGAAAGGTACCATATACTGGTTTGTTCTAACTGGGACAGTTTTGAAAGTTGAAGAAGGCATTAAAAACAGTTCAAAATACATATTTTTAGCCTATTGGTTTCTTGACTGAAATTAAATGGATTTAATTTGTAGTCATACAAAAATAGTTGTATTTATCATTATTTTTTAAATAAAATTATTTCTAAAAAATAAAAAATAACATATGTGTGGGCATGAAAACAAAATTTTACAAATTTTCTATATATTGTTCATCTGCAAAATCAAAATAACATAAACAGTATACTTGCTCTTTGTAATTTTCATGTATTTGAATAAACTTCTTAACTTTCTTCTGTAACATGATGGCAAGAACTTTTTTTTTCTGAAAAACCTCCTGCATCTTCTACAACTGCATGTGTTCAATCATTACTTTTGGCCATAATCTTCCTAAAGTGACTTTAATAAAAGAACTTTAAAAGATTTGGATCTTCTGATTGTTATGTAACCAGTGCTACCATAGCTTGATTAGTAAATATCAGAATGCATTTTATGCAAGTTACATGCTCATCATCAACTTTCCTGAGACATGCAAATTCAGTATTAGGTAACATGTATTTTTTAAAGCCTTTTGCTGCTACAAGGGATTATTGCAAGGGATCAAAAAGTCCTAAAACAATAAAATTAATAATTGCAGATTTACACAATGCAACAAATGACAAATGACTGTAGCAAGTGTATTCTCTTGCCCCCATAACTCTACAGAAGGCTGCCTACCTTCTGTGTCCTCTTCACACATTTTAAAAACCATTAGTCTTCAAAGGAATCCTGACTCGCTGTGGCCTGGCAGCTTTATGTAACCCTTCAGCTGAGGCGTGGGTCCTGGATGATTCATTAAGCGGCCAGCAAAAGCACAACATGCAGTGGCTGTCACACCTCCACAGTGACCAGAGGGGATAACTTTCTCTAGCCATGTGTGTCAGATGCACTTGACTTTGTCAGGGAGCATCTACCATGCTGTTTTCAAAAAGGAGGTATTAGCTATATTGTACCTGCAAAGGGTCAGGAGAAGAGAGATGGGTTATCATGGATCATATTTAAACTGTAATTGCACGATAAAAGGAGGAATTCATTCACTGCACATGCATCTTACACACATCTGGACAAGACCATGGAATGTGGAAGAGTGAATGAAAATCCCCATTGCTCTGCATCATAGCCAGCACTTGGTTTTTCCCCTGTTTAATCATACTGGTGAATGAAGAACAACATTTAATGGTGATTTTAATTTGTATTTCCTTAATGCCAGGGCCAGGAGTAAGGTGACACAATGGAATACCATCTCAGGCACAAAATTTAAGAGAAAGGATGCCAACAAACTCAGTAATCAACTTAAATAATACTGATAATGTAATAATTGAAAAAATATATTAATGCAAGAAATCTATGTGGAATAAAATATCAAAATTTTAACTAAATATGTGCTATGCTGGCAAGGATAGGGAAAAACATTTAGTATAATGTTAGTGTAGGTCTTTGGTAGAAAGCCTTGCAGGATCAGATCGGATCACTTTCTGTCTCTTCTTAGACTTTACATCTAGCTACTGAGATGACCATATGGTTTGTCACCTTTATTAAAAATTAACATTAAATTTTTAAACCAAATATTCTCCATTAATAAGCCCAACTTTACTGTAAGATACTGATCTCTTCATATATCACTGGATTCATTTTGCTAAGATTTGAATAGAATTCTTGTCCCTATGTTTCTGAGAGGATGGCCTGTGACTTTTCTTTCTTTGTCAGGCTTTGGTATCAAGATTATGTTAGCCTCATAAAATGAGAGAGAAATTTTCCCACTTAAATTATTTGGAAGGTTGTGTAAAATTGGTATTCTTTCTCCTTAAATGCTAAAGAAAATTCAACAGTGAAGACGTCTGGGTAGAAAAGTGTCTTACGAATCAACTTGTTTGTAGATACAGCACTATGCAAACTTTCTGTTTCTTGTGGTGGCTTCAATGAAATGTGTTTTCAAGGAATGTGTTTTCCATTATATCTACGGTGTGTAATTGGCAAAAAGGTGTTTAGAATATCCTCTTAGAGTCAATTTAATGCCTGTAGATTCTATAGTGATAATCTTGTTTCATTTCTGATATTGATAATTCAATTTTTTTCCTATTTTTTTCTGCACCAGTCTTGCTAGGGGTTTATTGATTTTACTAAACTTTAAAAAAACAAGTTTTAGCTTCTTGGTTGAGTTTCTGTATTGTATATTTATTTTCTATTTCATTTTTTAAATTTTATTCTTACATTTTATTCCATGTTGATGACTTAATCTGCTGTCTCTTACTAACTTCTTAAGATGAAAATAGATTGTTGATTTTCAACATTTTTTTTCTTATATGTGCACTTAAAAGAAGCCATACATTTCCTCTCAAACATTGTTTCAACTCTCTCTCATGTGAAATTTATATGCTTTGCTTTTCTATAACTCTTTCATGTAAAAGATTTCAAATTTTATTGTGAACACTTTTGTGACCTATAGATTTTAAAACTTTGTTGCTTAATTTCCAGCCATCTAAGGATTTTCTAGTTATCTTTCTGTTGTTGGTTTCTGGTTTAATTCCATTATAATCAGAGATTATAATTTGCATTATTATATTTCATTCCTTTGAAATTTACTAAAACCTGCTTTTTAGCCCTGCATACATATAGTTTATTTTCATAAATGACACGTGCCCATGTGCGCTGGAAATGAATGTGAATGCTACAGTTGTGGGAAGTGGTGTTCTCCATGTGTCAATTAGGTCAAATTATTTAATCCTGTTGTCCAAATCTTCTGTTTTACTGATTGTGAGATTTTTCACTCTGTTACTTTTGGTATATTGAAATCTCTACTGATGAAAATATTTCTATTTCTCCTTGTTTCTCTACAATTTTTTGTTTTGTATATTTTGATGTTATTAAATACATACAAATTTATTGTTTTATTTATTCTTGTTAAATTGACATTTTCATCATTATAAAATCCCCCTCTTTATGTCTAGGAATAATTTAAAGTCTGATTTTTCTGATAGCACTGTAACCACACCATGATTTTACTGGTTACTGCTTTCTTCACACAGTCGATTCTCATTATCCATGTAATTATGCTCTATAAAGTTGCATGAATTAGTGTGAGTTGTGAGCACTGAATTAACAAATACTAAACCATTGTCCCTGGAGGAATCACTGGGTTAGGTTTCCATGAGCCTCTGATCACAAACATTTTGTGAACTGAGCAATACATAACCTTGTTTTATGTGTGTTTCTGTATAACGACACCTTACCTAATATGCACTGTTAATTCCCTAGCATTAGACGCACAGCCAACAGCACTATCACTCACTCTGGCAGGAAGATTCTCCAACACAGGTGTTTTCTCCATAAGGCACATCACAGCCTTCTTGTGCTTGGTAACACCAGAAAACACCTCATCACTACCCTTGGGAGCAATTTTAAACAGAAAAGTCATCAACACAAAGCACAGAAATGCAATATATATATATGTGTGTGTGTGTGTGTGTGTGTGTGTGTGTGTGTGTGTACGTCACTAAGTAGATCATAAAAAGGATACTTCTGTACAATGGAAGAGCTAAAACAAGAAGGCAGAATGGGACCTCGTTTGACTTCGTCTGGGAATGTGCCCCTAAGACACTCAAAATATTCTCCACTCTGCACAGGTTTGAGCACGACTGTGAAAACACAGAATACTGATTTAGGAGTTACAAATACATTTTGACTAGTAGGCAAACTTAGAATCAGTGAATAACGAGGACCAACTTTATATCTTCTTTCCCTTCTTTCCATTTAAATCCTTCTGTGACCTTATGTCTAAAGTGTGTCTCTTTTCGATAGAAATTGTTGGATCATGCTCATTTTTTAATAACTATTCTGACGATATTTGCTTTCAAATTGGAATGTTAGTACATTCAGAATTCATGTCATTAGTAATATAGTGCACTTTGAGTCTATCATCTTTTTATTCCCTTTGTAATTGTTTTACATATTCTGTGCCCCTTTACTCCATCTTTTTTTCTTTTTGGAGTTAATTATTATTTATTTTGCCTACATTTTAATTATATTATGAAAATGTTATCTTAGTAGTACTCCATATAATTATAGTATTAGTAGTTTTTTTCTTATTATAGTCTGCCTTAAATGGGTGCATTACAAACTTTCCAAGGAGTGCAAGAATCTTAAAACATTGCATGAAGGGGAAGAGGCTCCTGTAATATTCCAATAGCATTAACCCCTTTCAACACTGAAAAGTCATTTACATTCCCTTCCCAATTCCTCACCATGTCAAACAACAGTGGGTTGTTTACAGAGAGACTGCATTTTACAGAGATCAGCCAGTATTTCATTATATTTTTATTATATTGCATTATGCAGATTCTACCATAAGAGAGACTGCTCAGACATGTTTTTCTGGTTGCCCAATATCAATATATCAAAGATGAGGTAAATATTAGTAAATATTAACATTACATAGAACCTGCAAAACAAACTTGTATAAAGTTTTAAAATCTCCCTTAAATTATACATTAATCGCAAAATAAATTATGAAATGCTTGTGTAACACTGAGCAATTTCTATAATTAAATTATAGTAATTTGTAATATAATTATACTCTAAAATTAGAGTGCTACAAGATTTAGTTTAGCTCTGAAGAAATGATTTGGATGCTGCTATGGTTTCGTTGGTTGGCTCTCCAAACCTCACACAGGAATTTGATCCCTAATGTTGGAGTTCAGACCTAGCGGGAGGTGTTTGGGTCATAGGGTGAACCCCTCATGAATGGCTTGGTGCCATCCTGGTGGTAATGAATGAGTATCACTCTGTAAGTTCCTGGGAGAGCTGGTTGTTAACAAGAACCAGGCACCTCCCACCATCTTGCTTCCTCTCTCACCATGTGATCTCGGCTCATACTGGCTCCCCTTCGCCTTCTGTTATGAGTGGAAACAGCCCAACGACCTCACCAGAAGCCAAGCAGATGCCAGAGTCACACTTCCTGTACAGCCTGCAGAACTATGAGCCAAATAAACCTCTTTTCTTTATAAATTACTCAGCCTCAGATATTCCTTCACAGAAACCCCAAATGGGTTAAGACAGATGCTTTTCAGCTCTTTTTTTCTCTGTGATAGAAAATTTCTGACTCTTGATATTTAAATAAAAGACCTAAAACTGCCATAGAAGGAGGTCTACAAAAAGCAGAATGAGAAAGAAGCAGCAGGAAGGTATTCATTACTGATGATCATTAGTGATGTCTAAGCATTTGTTTATGGTGACTCGTCTTTTCTTCTTTACTTGAATCTATTTGTAGTTCATATTTTGTAAACAATTACCTATATCATTCACATATTCTAATGTTTTGCATAGGTTTGTACATTTTATTTTCAAACATATATGCATATGCATTTTATTGTGAAAACAAAAAATTTTACTATAGAAAATTAGAAAATACATTAGCAAAATTAAAAATAAGTTGCCATTAATTATCCAAGAGAATCACAGTTCAACTTTAGAAGATACATTTTATCAATCAAGTTATGTCCATTCAATCTAATTATTTCAAAAGAGGTAATATTCATTTTGGTTCAACTTTATATTTTATGCTGTAATATGTTTGGTTAATAAATCAGATTATAAAAGATAAATTCAATAGAAAATTATTTAAGATTTTTTAAATAATAAAATGCATATCGTGGGTACATACATATTTAGGAAATATATTAAAAATAAATAAAAAATATAGTCCTTGAAGAGCAATGAATAAAAAGTACCAATAGAAAGGAATGAAGGTATAGAGTCTTTTAATTAATTCTCTCTGTAAGATTTCTTAAACAAAAAGAGGGAGAGATTTGAAGCAAGTATGACAAAATGTGTCATGTCTAGCTAATGAGTATGTTGTTGCTTTTATTATTTTCTTGCTATTTCTATGTTATTAAAATAATTTCTTATTGAAAATGTTAAATTAAGCAAATAAAAAGAACCAGGACTACAATATACTTATCAGTTCTACTTTTTCTACTTTATAATTTAATAATTTATTTCTTTAAAATTTCATCCCTCCACTCACTTTTATAAAGTTTCATGTATGATAATTTTTAAATTTAAATGTAGAGTTAATTCATTTTTTCAATTTCTTGATTAGTAAGACAAGCTTTTAAATTCAGAAAATTTTCCTCTCAGTACACCTTTAGAAAATTTCATGTGTTTTGGTATGTAGTATTCTTACACCCTGTTTTATACTTAAAAAGATATTTAACATCAGAACCATTTGCTTTTGGATAATCCAGTAAGCATTGATTATTGCCTAACCTCATTCAATTTATCAGATTCTCTATTAAACATTTACATAATTAATCTCACTTAATTCTTTCCAAAATCCTCAAAATTATTTCTTAAATAACAGAATCCAAAATGTGTTT
>NW_016806392.1:0-1800 GCF_001698545.2 Rhinopithecus bieti | reverse complement strand
TATATATATATATATATATATTTGAGAATTGTCTATTCATGTCCTTAGCCCACTTTGTGATGGGATTATTTTTTTTTTTCTTACTGATTTGTTTGAGTTCGTTGTAGATTCTGGATATTAGTCCTTCGTCAGATATATAGATTGTGAAGATTTTTTCCCATGCTATGGGTTGTCTGTTTACTTCTCTGACTATTCCTTTTGCTGTGCAAAAGCTCTTTAGTTTAATTAGGTCCCAGCTATTTATCTTTGTTTTTATTGCATTTGCTTTTGGGTTCTTTGTCATGAAATCCTTGCCTAAGCCAATGTCTAGAAGGGTTTTTCCAAAGTTATCTGCTAGAATTTGTAGTTTCAGGTCTTAGGCTTAGGTCCTTAATCTATCTGGAGTTGATTTTTGTATAAGTTGAGACATGAGGATCCAGTGTCATTCTCCTACATGTGGTTAGCCAATTACCCCAGCAGCAATTGTTGAAAAGGGTGTACTTTCCCCACTTTATGTTTTTGTTTGCTTTGTTAAAGATCAGTTGGCTGTAAGTATTTAGGTTTATTTCTGGGTTCTTTATTCTGTTCCATTGGTCTATGTGTCTATTTTTATAGTAGTGCCACAATGTTTTGGTGACTGTGGCCTTATAGTATAGTTTGAAATCAGGTAGTGTGATGTCTCCAGTTTTGTTCTTTTTGCTTAGACTTTCTTTGGCTATGTGGGCTCTTTTTTGGTCCCATATGAATTTTAGAATTTTCTCTTCTAATTCAGTGAGAATGATGGTGGTATTTTGATGGGAATTGCATTGAATTTGAAGATTGCTTTTGGCAGTATGGTCATCTTCACAATATTGATTCTACCCATCCATGAGCATGGGATGTGTTTCCATTTGTTTGTATTGTCTATGATTTCTTTCAGCAGTGTTTTGTAGTTTTCTTTGTAGAGGTCTTTCGATTCCTTGACTCTTTGGTTAGGTATATTCCGAAGTTTTGTTTTGTTTTGTTTTGTTTTTTGCAGCTATTATAAAAGGAGTTGAGTTCTTCATTTGATTCTCCACTTGCTCATTGTTGATGTAGAGAAGAGCTACTGATTTGTGTACATTAATCTTGTATCCAGAAACTTTGCTGAATTCTTTCATCAGTTCTAGGAGCTTTCTGGAGGAGTCCTTAGGATTTTCAAAGTAAACAATTATATCATCAGCAAACAGTGAGTGTGACTTGCTCTTTACCAATTTGGATGCCCTTTATTTCTTTCTCTTGTCTGATTGCTCTGGCTAGAACTTCCAGTGCTATTTTGATGAGGAGAGATGAGATTGGGCAACCTTGTCTTGTTACAGTACTCAGAGGAAATGCTTTCAACTTTTTCTTATTCAGTTTTATGTTGACTGTGGGTTTCTCATAAATGGCTTTTATTACATTAAGGTATGCCCTTGTATGCCAATTTTGCTGGTAGTTGTAATCATAAAGGGATGCTGGATTTTGTCTAACCCTTTTTCTGCATCTATTGACATGACCATGTGATTTTTGTTATTAATTCTGTTTATGTGGTGTATCATATTTATTGGCTTTCATATGTTAAACCATCCCTGTATCCCTGGTATGAAACCCATTTGATCATGGTGGATCATCTTTTTAATATGTTGCTCGATTAGGTTAATTAGTATTAGCCTAATGTGTTAAGGATTTTAGCATTTATGTTTATCAAGGATATCAGTCTATAGTTTTCTTTTTTAGTTACGTCCTTTTCTGGTTATGGTATTAGGGTGATGCAGGGGCCATTGAAAACAATATGCTAAGAATAGATAGGGCTCAAGGACAGTA
>NW_016806391.1:0-237 GCF_001698545.2 Rhinopithecus bieti | reverse complement strand
GTGAGTTTCTTAATCCTGAATTCTAATTTGATTGCACTGTGGTCTGAGAGACTGTGTTATGATTTCCATTCTTTTGTATTTGCTGAGGAATGTTTTACTTCCTATTATATGGTCAATTTTAGAATAAGTGCAGTGTGGTACTGAGAAGAATGTATATTCTGTTGATTTGGGGTGGAGAGTTCTGTAGATGTCTATTACGTCCACTTGGTCCAGAACTGAGTTCAAGTCCTGAATATC
>NW_016806390.1:0-1121 GCF_001698545.2 Rhinopithecus bieti | reverse complement strand
AAAAAAAAAAAAGAAAAAAGAAAATTGCTTAGAAATACTTGGTTTGTCTAGTTGGAACGTGTGAGTGATTATAAATATTCAGTTATTGCTGATAAATTCATTGGTGGTAAAATAAAACATTTGTATAGGGTTTTGGAATTCAAATATTTAAAATCACTTCTCTGAATTCCCATTAGATGATTATTGCTACCAACAAAATTCTAGTAGGTAAACACAACCACCTTCTAAGAACTTAGAACTCTCGGGCTGGGCATGATGGCTCATGTCTGTAATCCCAGGACTTTGGGAGGCCGAGGCAGGCAGATCACCTGAGGTCAGGAGTTCAAAACCAGCCTGAGCAACATGGAGAAACCCCATCTTGAGTAAAAATACAAAATTAGCAGGGTGTGGTGGCACATGCCTGTAATCCCAGCTACTCGGAAGGCTGAGACAGGAGAATTGCTTGCACCTGAGATTGTGCCATTGCACTCCAGCCTAGCAACAAGAGAAAAACTCCATCCAAAAAGAACTTAGAACTCTCCAATATTAAATGGCCAGTTGCCTCAGAATAAAAACAAACCAAACTATTTCAACCAAGGTGAACTCTGAATAATTAATTCAATTGTTTCATTTTCTTCTTAAAGAAGTTGTGAAGAACTTCAAAATGATACGACTGTAGAACAATAGTGAGATGCAAACAAAGAACAAAAACCACCACATAAGAAATTGTGAATTTCATTGAGCAGCTTTACTGTTCGTCTTAATATGGTGCTAACTAGGAGTTGGTTTTGCATTGCTCAGGAGCAGAGATATAATTATGGTTTGTTATATATGGTGATATAATATACAAATATACCCTCTCTAGCTTTGTCTACTGACATAATTAGGTGCATTGTCACTCCAGCAGCAAGAGCCTGATATATCTGCCTAGAATTCATGTTTTGATTTGTAAATCTCTGATAGTAATTGTGAAGAGCTCAACTCAGTATGGAAACTGATCCAGTCACATTTTTCTTCAGCCCCTTAAATAAACTGCACAGAGTCTGAGGTCACACTATGCTGGACACACTGTAATTGCACAAACAAAATTGCAGGGCTTTGTTCCAAGATGGTATTAAGACTTGATCTATGGGGCCGGGCGC
>NW_016806389.1:0-3497 GCF_001698545.2 Rhinopithecus bieti | reverse complement strand
TGCCCTTATGGAGTGCTTTCTTTTCTCTCTCTGTTCTCTCTCTGTCTCTCTCTCTCTCTCTCTCTCACACACACACACACACACACACACAGGTTTTTTTGGGAGCTGCTAAGTACTAGGAAGTAAAATAAAGGAGGATGATATACAATGGCAGAGGAGGGGCGACAGGCTGTACTGCATTTGATGGTAGGATGAGGGAAGCCCTCTCGATGAAATGGAATTTGAGTAGAGAAAGGATGATCGAGACAAAGGAAACAGAAAGTGCAAAGGTCCCAAAATGAGAGCACATTTGATACTTGGAGAACACACAACAGGAGTATGGAGAACAAAAGGAAAGGTCCTGGGAGCTGAGATCAGAGAGGCAGACAGGTGCAAAGGTAAATATTATCTTGTAGGTTTTAGTAAGATAAAATTTGGTAAGGTAAAATCACTTCACATTTTATTTTTATTGAGATGAAGAGCCACTTTAAGACAGAAACTAACACCTTAAAATGATCACTCGGGTTGCTGTATGGAGAAGAGACAAGGGAGCCAGGTAGGAGGAGGAAGGCAGGTTGAGAAGATAGTACAGTATTTTAAGTGAAAGCTGATGGCGGCTTAGACTTCAGCGGAGGCAAGCAGTGAAGGTGACCAAAAGTGGTTGGATTATGGCTATGTTTTGAAGTTATATTCAATAGGATTTATCATTTGTCTGGATGTGGAAAGAAATAGAATGAAATGAATCACAGATGCCTTTAAGGTTTTTTGGCTTGAATACCAAGATAATGCAAGTTGCCATTTTACTCAAATGGAGACAACTGGGAGAAGAGACAGCTGAGGGGGTAGGAATCAAGAGTTCAGTGTATACCAATTCAGTGAGTCAGAGCATTGCAGACATCACTCTTCCTTATACCTGATCTTTCTGAGAACCTTCTGGAATTCTCCATCCTAGGACCCGAAGTGGTCATCGTAACCTGAAGTTTATGTCATGGTAACCAACATTAGGGAGCAAGTATTATGCTCAAGATAAAAAAACAAACAAACAAACAACAACAACAACAAAACACTAAGAACACAGAGAAAAAGCCACAGATCAGAAATATCACTGCCTCTACCAATGAAAAGCCGAAAGTTACATCTGTGGAAAAGTTAGTAAGAAATAGCAATGAGCAATTTGGTTTTGGTCATGCGATATTCAAAAACAGATCTTGAGGGGGGTGAATTTAGAGATGGGAAATGAAGAACAAAAAGAGGATTAGGGAAGATGTTAATTTGCATGCTGCCTTTGGAAAGTAGAGTTATGTGTGGGTTAGAATCTGTTGTTCTCAAATTCAGAACAAAGATAACAAATAGTGTAAAATTGTGGCTTGTCATGATTAGCTGGTCACATTCAGAAAGTTACTTCTTTTTCGGCGCTTCAGTTTCTTTCTCTGTTAAAGATAAGGTATAAACTAGATAGCTTTTTACAATGCTCCCACCTTCCAACATTTAATAAATTCTAGAGTATGGCCACTCCCACTGTATCATTTCTCACCTTATGACATGCATCCCTCCCATGAAGTGTGTGTTAATAGATGAAGAGGAACCGTTTCAAGACATTCATTTAGAAAGATAGTAATAGCATCAGAAAAACAATAGAACAAAGAAAATGAGATAAAATTCACTCTCACTACCACAGAAGGTTATGAAAACTTTCCCTTACTCCCCCAGAGTCCACTTACCTTTTGAGCTCTACCCCATATGTTGAAGTGGGAAGTGTCCTGCACAATGCAAAATGTTTGACAGCATGCCTAACCTCTTCCCATCAGATTCCAACAACACTCCCAACCTCCTCCTGTTGTATGTAACAACTAAAAAACATCTCCAAACATTGCCAAATGTCCCCTAGGGGGCAAAATTGTCTCTACTGGAGAACCACTGATCTGAGAGAAGCAGGCCTACCGATTCCATTTTCCTGCTTGAGTGAAACACCACGGTGGGTGGCATACCCTCTGAGCACGGCTCATCACACCAGCTTACAGATAACAATGCTTGCCCACCGTACAAATTCCCATCCATACAATTAAGTAAGACATGGTTTGTGTATTAGCATATCCAGCTGCTTGTTTGCCTGATATTTCAGTCCAAGTACAGTGGTTTGGCATAAATAATACACAGTCAGCTGAAGCCTGAAAGATACTGTAAATATCCAAGTTCTAAACTACTGTGGTTTTTTCAAGTATACTACATACAAACCACTCTTAGCTTGAGAGGGAAAGGGAAAATCCAACCCTAATGCCATTACTTAAATAGGCCCATTAAAAATGAGCTGTGGGTGAAATACGCCTTTATTAAACAGATGACATTACATCAGGAATGATGAATCATAAAGTTTCTTTTCGGTATTACAATGGTATACGACCTTTTAAACTTTAATCACTCACCTCATATTCTGCACTACCGTCAGGTGTGCAGGCTTCTTGCTGATTACATTAACATGAGGCAGCTGGGGAGCTGTTGGCATCCATTCTCGACAGGCTCCATGACACAAAGCCAGAGCTGGGGCAGCCGCAGGCCTGTCCGGAAAGGGAAACATGGCCTCCAGCTCACTACCAGAATCCAGCAGTTACAGGAAAAGTACTCTTGTGTCTCACACACTACTGTTCTCCCAGAAGTTGGCATAGGATCTAGCACACAGTAAGAACTCTATCAACGCTTATGGAACAAATCTCAAAGGGATTGGAATAATCTGTTACATTTGGACAGGGCTTCCAGTTTAAAAGATCGTTATTCAGTTTTCCCAGGGAGTGGGTGAGGAAGGCCCAGGGTCACACTGGTAGTAACTGATGGAACTGGATGACAGTTTGTGTTCTTTCCACTGTGGATAGAAGACAACACTGTGCTGTTGATAAAAGCACAGGCTTAGCTTCCATCCCAGCCCTTCAGTAACTGTGCAACCTTTCACAAGTCATTTAAATCCCCTAAGATACACAGTCTGTCTAGGTTGATTGGGAGAACTATTTGAGATGATGCATGTAAAAAGCTTGCATGATGGGTGGCACCTGGTAAGCACCCAATGAATGTTATTTATAATTATTTACAGCTTCATAAAATATCCTATGGACAAACTGAAAACTACAGAATCCTCAATGGAAAGCGAAATTTGATTTGTCAGTCACCTTGTGAACCATCACCTCTAAAATTTGATTAAGACCCCAGTTAATCTGCATTTACCTTTCTCTCAATCTTTCTTCTTTCTAGTTGTTAGGAAGCTGAGTAAGGGACAATTAGTCATTTGCTCCTTAATAGCCTCAACCTGCAACCTGATACCAAAAATATCCCACAGCCCCTCTTGAGAAGTTTCATTTCATGAAGTCTTGTGCCAGTGATAATCTAACTAATATGTAAGTATTTTTAATCGTAGTTCTTCTCACCAACATTTTAAATGGCAGAGAAGAAAATATAAGGAGGTTCAAGAAGAATTTTAGTAGTTTTTTGATAGATTTGGAAGTTAATAAGAAACAATTTTGAAATAAATC
>NW_016806388.1:0-202 GCF_001698545.2 Rhinopithecus bieti | reverse complement strand
TTTCCACGCCCCACTCCACGCCCCACTCCATGCCCCACTCCATGCCCCACTCCACGCCCCATTCCCACGCCCCACTCCATGCCCCACTCCACGCCCCATTTCCATGCCCCACTCCATGCCCCACTCCACGCCCCATTTCCACGCCCCACTCCACACCCCACTCCACGCCCCATTCCCACGCCCCACTCCACACCCCAAGCCC
>NW_016806387.1:0-1185 GCF_001698545.2 Rhinopithecus bieti | reverse complement strand
CGGGAAGGGGAACATCACGCAACTTTAATTTTTTCATTGTTAAGCTGCATCAAGACTTTTTTGAAAACTTAATTACCACCCAGTACTAACTGTTCCGGCTAGTTTTTGGTGATTAGCAAATTTGATAAGTATGCAGTCTAAACTTTTTTTTTTTTTAACATATTGACAAATACAACAAATAAAAAAGACAGAATTCGTGATTTGGCTCTGAAGCTAGAATATAGAGATGCCGTTTACCCTGGCTTATTTATTCCTTCAAGAAATATCTGTTGATATTTGAACAATAATGAATAAAATGTGTTAGCTTATTGCCTGCCAGTCATCAAGCCTAACATATAAAATATAATCACTGTTGATGACAAATTTATAAAAATGCATAGCATTATCCCCAGTCTACAGATTAGAAAACCAAGGCTTTGAAAACTATGGTGATAGCCATATGTCTAGTATTTGCATGAACTGAGATATGAAGTACAAGTTTTAGAGTTTTATTTTTGTCCTATACATCACTTCTAATTTCTTAATTCATTTTATTGCAATATAAAAACATTTATTCACATTAACTCCAAAAAACAAGAGTGAGTGTTCAAAATCCATAAAAACATAAAAAAGTGACTGCCAGGAACAGCGGCCTACATAGAACTCAAGAGAATATGGGACCATGGTTTAGAAAACAGAGATAGCCGGGCGCGGTGGCTCAAGCCTGTAATCCCAGCACTTTGGGAGGCCGAGACGGGCGGATCACGAGGTCAGGAGATCAAGACCATCCTGGCTAACACGTTGAAACCCCGTCTCTACTAAAAAAACTACAAAAAACTAGCCGGGCGAGGTAGCGGCGCCTGTAGTCCCAGCTACCCGGGAGGCTGAGGCAGGAGAATGGCGTGAATCCGGGAGGTGGAGCTTGCAGTGAGCTGAGATCCGGCCACAGCACTCCAGCCCGGGTGACAAAGCAAGACTCCGTCTCAAAAAAAAAAAAAAGAAAACAGAGATTACGGCCAGGTGCAGTGGCTCACGCCTGTAAGCCCAGCACTTTGGGAGGCCGAGATGGGCGGATCACGAGGTCGGGTGTTCAAGACCAGCCTGACCAACATGATGTACTAAAATCTGTACTAAAAATACAAAAATTAGCCAGGCGTGGTGGTGTGCGCCTGTAATCCCAGCTACTCAAGAGGTTGAGTCAGGAGA
>NW_016806386.1:0-798 GCF_001698545.2 Rhinopithecus bieti | reverse complement strand
ACTTATACCAGACAAAATATATTTCAACAAAAGACTATAGGAAGATATTAAGAAGGTCATTATATAATAATAAAGCTCAATTCATCAAGAGGATATAATTGGAAATATATATGCACCCAACATTAAAGCACCTAGCAAATATTTATAAGAGCTAAAGAAAGAGACATCAATACAATAATGGCTGGACACTTCAACACCCTACTTTAGTCATTGGATAGACCTTCCAGACAGAAAATCAACGAAGAAACATCAGATTTAATCTGCACTATATAACAAATGAACCTAATTGATATTTACAGAAAATTTCACCCAAGAGCTGCAGAATACACATTCTTCTTCTCCACACATGGGTTATTTTCAAGGATAGACCATATGTTAAGTAACAAGTTTAAAAACATTAAAAAAAATTGAAGTAGTATTAAGCATTTTCTCTGACCACAATGGAGCAAACTAGAAATCAATTAAAAAATGAATTTCAGAAACTACACAAACACGTGGACTTTAAACAATATGCTCTTGAATGATCAGTAGGTCAATAAAAATGTTAAAAAGAAAATGGAAAAATTTCTTGAAACAAATGATAATGGAAACATAGCATAGCAAAACCTATGGAATATAGTAAAACAGGTATTATTATAAAAGGAAAATTTATAACTGTAAGTGCTTACATAAACAGCAGAAAAGCTGCCAATAAATAACCTAACAATACATCTTAATTAACTAGAATAAAAAGGCCAAACCAAGCTCAAAATTAAAAGAAAAGAAATAATAGAAAATAGAGTGGAAATAAATAAAGTT
>NW_016806385.1:202072-204595 GCF_001698545.2 Rhinopithecus bieti | reverse complement strand
CCCCTAACACCTAGCAGAGCGCCTGGCTTGATACATACTTGTTGAGTAAATGAATGGATTGGTGAAGTGTAGATCCTGCCACAAATATGAGGTGGGGGAAAAAGTGGACAAGTTGGCCTTTTTCTCTGAAGCAAGAGGAGAAAATGGGTGATGATATACAGAAATATCAAGGTGAAAAAGAAAGAAGTTGAGGTCTATGATTTTACCCCTAAAATATGAAGTAAGCTCATCTGAGAATCTCTTACAGTTTCCATTCTCAGTATGATGGAGTAAATTCTCAATAGATAACATCTGTAAACTCTGGACAAAATACACACACACGCACAGATACACACGCGCGTGTGTGCATGCACAAACACACACACACGCACGCACGCACAACTTGAAGGCTCCAGAGAATGAACAAAAAGCAGGCAGATTTCAGAGGGCAATTGGAGCTTGGAATAAGAGGTCAGCATGGGGTGAGTTTCCCATTTTTGTGGCCTCAGCCTGAGGTCAGGCTGCAATCACTGGCCACATCACTGAAAGTCCATTAGGAAATCCTTATCTTTCTAGCCTGAAGAACCAAAGGACAGAGCCTGGGACAACCACAGCCTCTGGAAAGTGAGGAGATAGCTAAGAAAGGAGAGATTCTGAGAAAAGGAACCCTAAATTATCTGTATAAATTCTTCCCCAAGGCATATTCTGAACTATGCATGCATAGGGCAGTTTCCATCTAAAACTGAAAGAATGGAACTAAGATTTGAGCTGCCACTAACCACAGGCAAGGCAAAGTACAGTTTGAATCTAAACAAGTTAATTACCTGCTAAAAGAAACACATCTACCCTCTCAGAGAATATAACAGAATCCAGAATCTCCACAACATAACATACACAATGTCCAGGAGCCCCTCTAAAAGTAATACAGTTATCCATATCCATGGGTTCTGCATCTGTGGATTCAACCAACTGCAGATCAAAAATATTCAAAAAACAGGCCAGGCACAGGGGCTTACGCCTGTAACCCCAGCACTCTGGGAGGCCAAGGTGGGCAGATCACTTGAGGTCAGGAGTTTGAGATCAGCCTGGGCAATATGAAGAAACCCCGTCTCCACCAAAAAATACAAAAATTAGCCAGGCAGATGGCACGTGCCTGTAGTCCCCAGCTACTCGGAAGGCTGAGGCAGGAGAATCACTTGAACCTGCGAGGCGGAGGTTGCAGTGAGCTGAGATCGTGCCACTGCACTCCAGCCTGGGCGATAGAGTGAGACTCCATCTCAATCAATCAATCAATAAAATAAAATATATGAGAGAATATGTGTAGATTATATGCAAAATTACACCATTTTATAAAATGGACTTGAGCATCCTCAGATTTTGGTATCCATAAGAGGGTTCCTGGAATCAATCCCCCATGGATACAAAGGGACAACTGTATGTGAAGAATTAGGAAAATGTAACCCACACTAAAGGAAAAAGACAATTAATGGAGGCTAACTCAAAGATGATATTGCTTAATGAGGAGAGAAAAATACCCTGGTAACAAATGAAAAAATTGAAAACCTCAGCAGAGAAAAGGAAAATATAGAAAATAACTAAATGAGAATTCCAGAACTAAAAAATACAGTATCTGAAATGAAAATTTAAGTGTGTGGAATTAATGGCAGAATGAAATATAACAGAGGAGTCAGTGAACTTGAAGATATCATAATTAAAAGTATTCAATCTCAAGAAGAGAGAGAGTGGATTTTTAAAAAATGAACAGAGTCTCAGACAATATCAGAGGTCTAAAATATGTGTGAAGGAGGCTGGCCGTGGTGGCTCATGCCTGTAATCCCAGCACTTTGGGAGGCCAAAGTAGGCAGATCACTTGAGGCCAGGAGTTCAAGACCAGCCTGGCCAACATGGTGAAATCCCATCTCTACTAAAAATACAAAAAATTAGCCGGGCATGGTGGTGCACACTTGTAATCCCAGGTACTCAGGTGGCTGAGGCACAAGAATCACTTGAACCCAGGAGGCGGATGTTGCAGTAAACCGAGATTGTGCCACTGCACTCCAGCCTGGGCTGGGCGACAGAGTGAGACTCTGTCTCAAATAAAATAAAATATGTGTGAAGAAGGAGAAAGAGAGAATAGAGCAGAAGCATTATTTGAAGAAATAATGGTTGAACACGTCCCAAACTTGGCAAAGTTATACATTTACAGATTCAAGCTCAGCAAACCTCAAAAAGAATAAATATTAAGAAAACTGCACCTACTTGAATCATAGTTAAAACTGCTGAGAGCGGGCCAGGCGCAGTGGCTGACGCCTGTAATCCCAGCACTTTGGGAGGCTGAGGCGGGCATATTACCTGAGGTCAGAAGTTCGACACCAGCCTGACCAACAAGGAGAAACCCCGTCTCTACAAAAAATACGAAATTAGCCGGGCGTGGTAGTGCATGTGTGTAATCCCAGTTACTCAGGAGGCTGAGGCAGGAGAATCGCTTGAACCCAGGAGGCAGAGGTTGCAGTGAGCCAAGATTGCACTCCAGCCTGGGCAACA
>NW_016806385.1:197255-199020 GCF_001698545.2 Rhinopithecus bieti | reverse complement strand
TGTTAGCCAGGATTGTCTGGATCTCCTGACCTCGTGATCCGCCCGCCTTGGCCTCCCAAAGTGCTGGGATTACAGACGTGAGCCACCATGCCCGGCCTGGGTCTTTCTTTTTTAAAAGTTGAAGATAGAAAGTCTCAGGGTAGGAAGAAGTCTCTGAGTACACCAAAGCACAAGCACAAGTAAAGCAGGATGGTGTTTATGCCTCCTTTCTCTTAACTTATATCTTAATGGCCTGATACCATTTATAGATTAACTGAGTGCATAACCTTGTTGAAGGATGCTAAAAGACTGGCCCCAGAAAAAGAAGAAAGGGGATCAGCAGTGGAAACTGCCAGGGGCAGAAGGAGAAAGAGACTAAGCAAAGAGTTCAGAGAAAGTAAACATAAAAGAAGAGGAAATGGGAGGGGGAGGGAAAGACCAGAGGATAGGTATACTTTTATGCATCAGGGCCCATATGAAAAGAGAAGCTAGTAATGGATTTTATTTTATTTTATTTTATTTTTCTGAGACAGTCTCGCTCTGTCGCCCAGGCTGGGGTGCAGTGGCCGGATCTCAGCTCACTTCAAGCTCTGCCTCCCGGGTTTACGCCATTCTCCTGCCTCAGCCTCCCGAGTAGCTGGGACTACAGGCGCCCGCCACCTCACCCGGATAGTTTTTTTGTATTTTTCAGTAGAGACGGGGTTTCACCGTGTTAGCCAGGATGGTCTCCATCTCTTGACCTCGTGATCCGTCCGTCTCGGCCTCCCAAAGTACTGGGATTACAGGCTTGAGCCACCGCGCCCGGCCTAGTAATGGATTTTTATAACAGGCATAGCTAGCATGTTTTTCATGTTATTTTACTATTGTCTGTATTTGTGCCTTTGAGCCTCTCGATAGTCCTCCTTCCAGCCCACATGTACCGTCATATCTGCCTGATACTGCCAGGGAAGATCAACTGGACTCTAGACCTGGACATTCTGGTGCCTGTTCTAGGAGCAAATTATATAACCATGTGCCTATCTATGTGAGCTATAGATTTAGCAGGCTATATGAGGCAGTCAGGAATCTTCTGGATGATAAAGGAGATCTGCATGGGGATTCAGAGAGCCCCACAGGCATTTATGGAAAACAAGAAAGTAGAGCAGTTCTGAGTCTAAACCCCATTTATGACACATAACCCGACTAAGTGAACAATGCTGGCTCTTAGCCAAGACCATTTTTGTAAGATGGTTATACTCTTCTGTTGATTTTGTGTAATACTTCTGTCATCCTTGAAGCTTTTAGTGGGCTAGTGGGATGATTGATGGGGGATTTTAGTTTATTAAATGTCAAGTGAGGGTGTTGGAATTAGAAATTAATTTCTACATGGTTTGGTTTGAGTATAGTTATTTCCCAGAAAGACAGACATTTTAGCAACCTTGTCCTTTCTGTATGATAATGAATCTCTTAACCCATCTTGAGGCCAGGAACAAGGAGACTTAACCTTAAAAGAAAGGCATGTAAGAGGGCCAAGACAAGATCTCAGCATCATCGCTTGACCTTTAGAGAGTGGACACAATTGTCTTGGAGCTTCTGATTATGTAACTTGTAATATTAAAAAAAATTGTGGCTTTAATGACCATTTGCTAGATTATCGCATCATCCAATTTGATAGCCACTAGCCACAAGTGGCCAAATTTAGGTTAAAAATTAAATCTCAGTTGCACTGCCCATATTTCAATAGCCAAGTATGAAAAAAAAATGGCTATTTTCTTTTTTGGATTTTTTTTTTTTTTTTTTTTTTTTT
>NW_016806385.1:192887-196071 GCF_001698545.2 Rhinopithecus bieti | reverse complement strand
GCCTCCCAAAGTGCTGGGATTACAGGCTTGAGCCACCGCGCCCGGCCTTGTTTGTTTGTTTTTTAAGAGACAGGGTCTCGGCCCAGTGCGGTGACTCACACTTGCAATCCCAGCAGTTTGGGAGGCCAAGACGGGTGGATCACTTGAGGCCAGGAGTTCAAGACCAGCCTGGCTAACATGGTGAAACCCCGTCTCTACTTAAAAAAATACAAAAATCAGCCAGGTGTGGTGGCACACACCTGTAATCCTAGCTACTTGGGAGGCTAAGGCACGAGAATCACTTGAACCTGGGAGGCGGAAGATCCCCTGAGCTCAGGTGCTCAAGGCTGCAGTGAGCTATGATAGTACCACTGTACTCCAGCCTGGGCGACAGAGTGAGAATCTGTCTCAAAAAAAAAAAAAAAAAAGAAAGGAGAGAAAGAGAGAGAGACAGTCTCACTCTGTCACCCAGGCTGGAGCACAGTGGTACAGTGGTACCATCATAGCTCACTGCAGCCTTGGGCACCTGAACTCAAGGGATCCTCCTGCCTCAGCCTCCCACATGGCTGGCACAGGCATATGACCCTGCATCTGGCTAATTTTTACGTTTTTTGTAGAGACAAGGTCTTGAGATGTTGCACAGGCTGGTCTCATTCTTGAACTCCTGTCCTCAAGGGATCCTCCTGCCTCAGCTGCCTAAAGTGCTGGGACTACAGGTGTGAGCCACCATGCCGGCCATTTTTTTTAAAGGATAGGAAGAATGCATATCAAACTCATGACAGTGGTAACTTCAGGGACAGGGGAAAGGTGTGTAGGATAAGGGTCCAAAGGTACTTTTAGTTTTTTCTTTAATGTTCTAAATTTTTAAAGGAAAATATACTTATGTATTACATGTGTAATTATAATTATTAAAACAGGACATAAATGTGTATATATATAATATGAATGTAAATATGTAAACTATGGTGGTGAAAAAATAAGGGAAGTACACAAAACCCTTTGATAGTTGTGTTAGGATGATAGGATTGTGGCTAATTATTTTCTTCTTTTTCTCTATTTTAAAAAAGTTTTTTTGTTGTATGGCTATAACGTTTATATACTAAAAATCTTAAAATAGGTCCAGGCACAGTGGCTCATGACTATAATTCCAACACTTTGGGAGACTGAGGTGGGAGGATCACTTGAGCCTGGGAGTTAAAGACCAGCCTGCGCAACATAGTGAGACTCCCTCTCTAAAAGAAATAAATTCTTAAAATAAAGCGAAGCTGGCTTTGTGTTGCTGACATAGTTTTATTATTGCATATTAGGTATAGTTCTTAAGAGGCAATAGGCTCTGCTACATAATTAGTGCCAGAAATAACAGCTTGATATCATTCATGTAAAAAATTTTAATTGTCCTTAGTGACAGTCTCCAAAAATCAATTGGTCACTATAATGCCCCATTCTGCAGCTAATTCATACTGTAAGGCACACTGGTACCCTATAATTCCTAAAACCCAAGGTTCCATTGGAATATTTTGAGACTCTCTTCTTATGCCCATGCCACCTGACTGGTAATGGGCTTTGAAAATTGTTCACATCAAAAATCCTTCCTCTGTGGCATAGAACTCAGATCCAAAAGCTGCTTCCTAAGAAAAATCTGACTTCACCTGCACCCTACCTCCATGAGAACATGAGGTAAACCTCTATGCAGACAACTCTGGCCAGGCTTTTCAACTTTCAAGCCAGAATGGTAACCCTGTCACCCGTCCACCTGTTTATCTGGCTTCCAAAACATATGGATCCTGCCCCAGTCAACAACAGAGCATACCAATACTTCTGACCTTCATCAGAGAATAAATGTACTCTGCCTCTAAGGTCGTGTCAAAAGCCTGCCTATGAGAAGAGATAATTATGGAATATATTGTAAGGGACATTCTATCCATCCACTCCTTTACGTGGCATTTTAAGTTGTGTCCTCAGATCAAGTTGGAGCCCCAGAAGGTTACAGGCCTGACCCATCTGAGCTCAGTTCTGCAGAAGTGCCTCAATGTTACGTCCTTGGCTTTGAGCCAGGGTAGTTACAAGAAAGTAATGTGAAAATCTCTTCTGTGTGTATTATAAAACCGTTACTGAGGACATTGTCCCTTATGTTAATCCCACATAAGAAATTTCTTATGGATTTTAGTGCCAGCAATAGACAATTATGTAGCTGTTAAAAAATATAATTATGGAAAACTAAATATGAAAACTGGTTTATGATATGTTCATTGAAAAAAGCAGAACACAAAATGGTATACAGACTCTAATTGCAACCATGTAAAATTATATGTGTCTGTGGATAAGGACTAAAAGCTGACAGGCAATGATGAAAGTTGTATGAGGGCAATGGGATTATAAGTGTTTTGTTTTTTTCAAAAAATTGTGTTTGCTATAATCCTGTCTTTTCAATTGGGGGGTGGGGGAAAGAATTTAGTGACAGGAAAATCTCTGTCTCTCTTGAGGAATTGCTATGCTTCTTTCTTTCTGATAACAAAAATTGTGTAATTGATTGTGTTTCCCCCTTTCTCCACCCACTGACTACCCAAAAAGGTAAATTTAGTGTTCAGTCATCACACATGAGCTTCCTCTTCCTTTACAGAAAGGAAGAGGAAGGCCAGGCGCAGTGGCTCAAGCCTATAATCCCAGCACTTTGGGAGGCCAAGGTGGGTGGATCACGAGGTCAGGAGTTCGAGACTCAGCTTGGCCAACATGGTGAAACCGTATCTCTACTAAAAATACAAAAAAAATTAGCCAGGCATGTTCGCACACGCCTGTAATCCCAGCTACTTAGGAGGCTGAGGCAGGCCAGGAGGCGGCAGTTGCAGTGAGCTGAGATCACCTCACTGCACTCTAGAGCTTGGGCGACAGAGTGAGACTCCATCTTAAAAAAAAAAAAAAAATAGAGAGAGACAAAGGAAGAAATAAATTTCTATTTTCTATTTCTATAATCTTATGACATTGGTATTCTTTTGGTAAGGTGCTTCAAATCTTTTGTAGAAAGAGGCAAAATAGGCCAGGCACCGTGGCTCACACCTGTAATCTCAGCACTTTGGGAGGCTGAGGTGGGCAGATCACGAGGTCAGGAGATTGAGACCATCCTGGCTAACATGGTGAAACCCCATCTCTACTAAAAATACAAAAAAATTAGCCGGGCGTGGTGGCAGGCATCTGTAGTCCCAGCTAC
>NW_016806385.1:185245-188567 GCF_001698545.2 Rhinopithecus bieti | reverse complement strand
AAAAAAAAAAAAAAAAAAAAAAAAAAAAAAAAAATGCTACATGTGAATTGTGTGTTTCTTCAGAGCTGGGTACTAAGAAAGAAGTGGGGAAATGTCAACCTCAATTCAAATTCATAGAGCCAGTTTGGCAAAAGACCTGTGGTGGGGGCATGGCACCCAAGTAGAAGAGTGGACAGTAGCAGTGAAAGAGTCAAGAGAGCCAAACCCCTATGACCTTGAAGAGGAAAAAAACAAATTGTGAATGGGGGGCCATTTGAGAAAATAAACTCTGGGGTTTCAAACTGGGAGAAAAGCCTGTGTCCTCTAAATCCTGCCATTATCTGTTTGTAGCTTACAGCTACACTGGTTTCTGGGGGCCTCCTATTAATCTTGTTTCCTGCCCAATGTCTTTTTATTTTCCAAGACCATCTTGCTAATTCTGTCTCTTGACTAATGTTATTTTGCAACATTTTCACAGCTGAACAACCCTGACCTCTCTATCTGCGTGCTTTAAAGTCACGATGGTGTTTTTACCATCCCACCAATCCTTTAGCTCGTCCTCCTAAATTATCTCGTCCTATGACGTGTGGTCATTTTTATCTGTCCAGGGTTTCAAGGTATACTCTCAACAGCAAAGGCTCCACAAACATCTGTTGATTGATGGTAAAGTTCATAATCTAGTTGGGGAGACAATATGCCCTCATGAAATGAAAAGTCATGTAAGCAGAAGCACAAAGTTAAAGAATACAAGCCAGGCACGGTGGCTCACGCCTGTAATCCCAGCACTTTGGGAGGCCAAGGTGGGTGGATCACTGAGGTCAGGAGTTCAAGACCAGCCTGGCCAACATGGTGAAACCCCGTCTCTACTAAAAATACAAAAATTAACCAGGTATGGTGGCCCTCGCCTGTAATCCTAGCTACTAGGGAGGCTGAGGCAGGAGAATTGCTTGAACCCAAGAAGCGGAAGTTGCAGTGAGCTGAGATCGCACCATTGCACTCCAGCCTGGGTGACAGAGTGAGACTCTGTCTCAAAAATAATAATAATAATAAATAAATAAAAATACAAACTGAGTTCATAGAGGTTCAGGAGATGCAAATTGGAGAAGTGACCTGTCAGGTTGAGCTAGTCAGGGAAAGTTTCCAAGGGCAGGTTAGTTTTGAGCTTTGAATTGGAAATTTAAGGACGTGATGGACATGAGTTGGTGGAGAGGTGGACCTTTTCAAACAAATGTACAAAGGGAGACAATGCAAGATACAACTCAGGCCAGGACAGGTGCCTGCCCCACCCTTACATTTCCCTGTCTCAGTAACTGCATGATCTGCTACCATACCTGTTTCACTTAGAACAGAGCTCCTTGTGACCTAGGGCCACAAGGCTCTCTCCTCTGCCAAATTCACCACTCATGCAGCACTTACCAAGTACCCTTAGCTGGGGTGAAGGAAAAGGGGGCATGTGCAGGGAATGTTTGCAGGCATTGTGAGCAACTATGTCTCATCTCTCTAGTCTGGACCTCAGATGGGAATATATGGCCTTCTGTATACACCTAGGTGACAGGTGGAGGATAAATGCATGCTGGAGCAGAAGAAGGCAGGAATATGGAGAACCAATATGGCTATTTTACAATGATCAGGCTAATATCACTTTGAAGGCCCAATGTGCTGCCACCGCTGAAAAATCCTGGGTTGCATGGAGATCCTTCTGCACAGGAGGAAGACCTTGTCATCACAGAACATAATAGCAACACTGCAAGTGGCAGACAAGTCAAATTACAGTCTCTGCCCCTCAGAGGTTGCTGTCTAACAATTGGAACAGGGTCAGGCAAAAAATGCATAGGACATGTTTATTTAAAAGTTAAATGTCCAAGTGCTATTTGTGATATTTCATTTAATAAATGATAATTTGTCAAGCACTGTGGCTCATGCCTATAATCCCAACACTTTGGGAGGCCGAGGCGGGTGGATCACCAGAGGCCAGGAGTTCAAGACCAGCCTGACCAACATGGTGAAACCCCGTCTCTACTAAAAATACAAATATTAGCTGGGCACGGTGGCAGGCGCCTGTAATCCCAGCTACTCAGGAGGCTGAGGCAGGAGAATCGCTCGAACCTGGGAGGTGGAGGTTGCAGTGAACCGAGATCGTGCCATTGCACTCCAGCCTGGGTGACAGAGCGAGACTCTATCACAGTTTATTGGGAGAGACAGATAAGTAAACAAATAATTACAATACAATATAGTTTGTGCTATATAACATAAGACTGCACAAAGCGCTTAGGAATGCAGAAAAAAAAAAGGAGAACTAATCGCACCTAAGGGAGACAGGGGAGGCTGAATAGGAGTTTTCAAAAATAAGAGACATGGAAAGGAATGACAAGAGGGATGATATCTCAGGATGCAGAGAGAAAGGTATAAAAGGGCATGGTATTTCCAGGAAATAGTGTGAAACTCTGCTTGTAACTTAGTGTGCAGGAAAGGTGTGAAGTGGCCTGAATCTGAGGAGCCTGGCATGCCTTGCTAGGGAATTTGAACTTTGTCACACAGGCAATGGGGAAAATCAGAGGAAGATTTAACCAGGGAAATTACATGATCAAAAAAACAAAATTTATAGCTGGGCGCGGTGGCTCATTCCTGTAATTCCAGCACTTTGGGAGGCCAAGGCAGGTGGATCACTTGAAGTCAGAAGTTCTAGACCAGCCTGAGCAACATGGTGAAATCCCGTCTCTACAGAAAAAAAAATTAGCTGGGCATGGTGGCACATGCCTGTAGTCCCAGCTACTCTGGAGGCTGAAGTGGGAGGATTGCTTGAGTGCAGCAGGTCAAGGCTGCAGTGAGCCAAGATCACGCCACTGCATTCCAGTCTGAGTGACAGAGCAAGACCCTGTCTCAAAAAAGAAGGAAAGAAGGAAGGAAGGGAGGAAGGAAGGAAGGAAGGAAGGAAGGAAAGAAGGAAGGGATTATACGATCACATATAAGTTATATAATCCCAGTTCTGCCTCCTTGGGCAAGTCAATCTCTGAGCATCGTTAGTGTCTTCATCTATAAAATGGGGATAATAGTAGTGCCTACCTCATGGGGTTGAATTGAGGAGTAAGTGAGGAGTAAATGAACTAATGTTCGTAAAGCAATTTGCACAAAGACTGGCACATAAAAAGGGCTCCATAAATTTTAGCCATAATTACCAGACATGTTTCTTAGAACGGTAACCTTGTTGGCAGCTCTGAACATAAACTGTAGTGAGGAAAAGACTGATGGAAGGAGATCCAATACTGCACTTTTTTTTTTTTGGACAGGGTGTTATTCTGTCACCCAGGCTGAAGCACAGTGGCATGATCTTGGCTCACTGTAA
>NW_016806385.1:176034-181826 GCF_001698545.2 Rhinopithecus bieti | reverse complement strand
CTGAGGGAAGTCTCATGCCTGAACTGGCCTCCCTGATGATATGCCAAGGTTACTCCCACCCCACCAGGGGGCGGCACTCACTTAGAACAAGAAAGTTTAGATTAGGTGGTTTGGGGAACAATTAGCAGTCACCCCCACCACCCTGCCCTCCAACATGTAAGAGTTATGGGCTTTTGGGAAACTGACCTCTCCAGTTAAGAGGCTGTGTACCACTTGCTAGTTCCAAGGCCTAAAGAAGAGGAGACAAATGGGCCTTGTGGCTATTAAGTAGTAGAGAAAGGAATGGACCTTCTCAAGTAGATCCAGAATTAGAAGATAAAAAGAGGAGAAATCATAGTGCCAGGTCATGGTCATTGTGGTCCTTAGTTACTATGAGGTGAGGTTGGATGGATAAGTGCCACTCCTTGAAGGAACGTCAGCACAGTTGAAATGCCATTACCTCAGGGTCCCAGGAACACAAGGCGTTCTTTGGCTAAAGAGCCCTGGAACAAGAAGCATCATTCCCCAGGCAAAGGGTCCCCTTATCTTAAGAGCACCAGTCAGAGAAACAAGTAGTTTCTGACTGTCCCATGGCCTCAGCCTCCTAGTTGCTCCAAGCACTTCTGGGCTCCTCCTGGATTTCTAAACTAAAGAGCTCCATGTGGGAGGTCAAATGCCCCCAAGGTTGAAGAGTTTATGCACAAATTCCTGAGAAATAGGGGAAAGGCATTGGGAAGGAGGTAGGGAAAAGAAGGCAGGTTTCGGGAAAGGGGGGGTGGCCAGGGGAGGGCCAAACCCCTTGTGTAACTAGCCTGCCCCGCGGCAATCAGTAAATATAAGCTGCGCTGGGGGCTGAAGAAGCTGCCAATCTCAGCTCCCTGGCCACTGGAAAGCATCGTCTCTCTAGTAGAATGTCACCAGTAAGGGAGGAAGGGAAAACATACAGCTTCCAATACCCAAGACACTGAAGAGCTGGCAGAGCCTCAAGGGGAGCCTCACCATTGTCAAACCAGGGGCAACCCACCAATCAGGTACAAATATTGATTATGTACTGTGAGCTTGAGTAGGTATTGAGTATGTGCTGTGAGCTTGGTGCTCTGGGAGGGCTCTGTTGGGGGATGTGGGACTGGAGGACATTACACTTGGCACTTATACTCGATGAGACAAATTACATGAAACCGTAAACCACACAATATAAATTGGGTAAAATTGTGTGGTGCAGATTTTAAAAATACTATACTAGAAATTTGGCAGCCAAAGTCAAGCAGCCGCTTTATAAAAGAGGTGGAACTGAAGCTTGGTCTTGACGAAACTAGTAAAACTTAGAGAGGGGAGATCCCTCTTCAGAAAAGAGGGGAGGGGAAGATTGCACCTCATGTATTTGAGGCACAGCAAGAAGCCTGAACCTGAACTGAATGTAGTTGAGGGTGTGTGTTGTGGATTGGAAGAAATAAGGCTGGGATTCAGGGAGGGAGGAAAAAGGAATCTTTAAATTCTATAGAGAGCTGGGTGGCCCAAATGCTCTGTGGGGAATGGAGCACCTGCTGTGCTGAGATTCCTGCCCTTCAGCCTATTCAGAGAACTGGCTCTGGGCAGGGCGGGTCCATCCTGGGCTGGTGCTGTACCACTGTCCGGTAAACTCCACCCAAACCCGCACTCAAGGAAAGGGGTGGAATGCTCTTTCCCACCTGAACCTAGTTCTTGCTGGGCGAGGAGCACATCTCCCCAATGCCCACCAGCCCCAGGTACCCCCCACCCCCAGCAAAACACACATAGAGCCCTGGGAGGAGCACGGTACCAGGAGCTTTTCCAGGGTGGGCACTCCGTGCCCTTTGCAGTGGGTTATTACATGTTATCTCCCACCCGCTGTACAGAGAAGTCTGGAACAGAGGCTGAGCAGCTTGTCTGGGAGCGGGAAATGTGTGTGGTCTCCCCTCACACCCCACCCCCATCCCTACTTCTACCAGTTTTCCCCCCTGGATTCAACTTTCTTTGAGTCTCCAGGAATATCCCTGCTGTGTTCCAGCATCCTTTTATCTTTTATCTTTTTTCTCTTTTTTTGTAAATTATTTAAAGTTTTTCTTAAACTTTAATGACCTGGGAAATGAACCCCCGAAATGAACCCCGCTGTGGTGGTGGCACCAAATCCTAACCCCTAGATCTTTGTGGACCAGCATCCTCTTAGACTTGACCGCTGGCCACTGGCCTCCCCTACACACACCTCACGCCCCTTTCCTGCCGTCTCTGCCCCTCCAGAACTCGATCCGCCACAACCTGTCCCTGCACAGCAAGTTCATCAAGGTTCACAACGAGGCCACTGGCAAAAGCTCTTGGTGGATGCTGAACCCCGAGGGAGGCAAGAGCGGCAAAGCCCCCCGCCGCCGGGCCGCCTCCATGGATAGCAGCAGCAAGCTGCTCCGGGGCCGCAGTAAAGCCCCCAAGAAGAAACCACCTGTGCTGCCAGCTCCACCCGAAGGTGCCACTCCGACGAGCCCTGTCGGCCACTTTGCCAAGTGGTCAGGCAGCCCTTGCTCTCGCAACCGTGAAGAAGCCGATATGTGGACCACCTTCCGTCCACGAAGCAGTTCAAATGCCAGCACTGTCAGCACCCGGCTGTCCCCCTTGAGGCCAGAGTCTGAGGTGCTGGCGGAGGAAATACCAGCTTCAGTCAGCAGCTATGCAGGGGGTGTCCCTCCCACCCTCAGTGAAGGTCTAGAGCTGTTAGATGGGCTCAATCTCACCTCTTCCCATTCCCTGCTATCTCGGAGTGGTCTCTCTGGCTTCTCTTTGCAGCATCCTGGGGTTACCGGCCCCTTACACACCTACAACAGCTCCCTTTTCAGCCCAGCAGAGGGGCCCCTGTCAGCAGGAGAAGGGTGCTTCTCCAGCTCCCAGGCTCTGGAGGCCCTGCTCACCTCTGATACGCCACCACCCCCTGCTGACGTCCTCATGACCCAGGTAGATCCCATTCTGTCCCAGGCTCCTACTCTTCTGTTGCTGGGGGGGCTTCCTTCCCCCAGTAAGCTGGCCACGGGTGTCGGCCTGTGTCCCAAGCCCCTAGAGGCTCCAGGCCCCAGCAGTCTGGTTCCCACCCTTTCTATGATAGCACCACCTCCAGTCATGGCAAGTGCCCCCATCCCCAAGGCTCTGGGGACTCCTGTGCTCACACCCCCTACTGAAGCTGCAAGCCAAGACAGAATGCCTCAGGATCTAGATCTTGATATGTATATGGAGAACCTGGAGTGTGACATGGATAACATCATCAGTGACCTCATGGATGGGGGCGAGGGACTGGACTTCAACTTTGAGCCAGGTACAGTATCCCCTAATCACCACAGCACCTCATAGCCTGTGACCACTCCTAGGTGCCCAGTTAGTCCCATGATCTGGGCTAAGGGGAGATTTAGGACAAGTGGTAGCCAGATCTCCTGGGGAACTGGAGGGAAGATGTCATATTAGAGTAGCATAGTTTCCGGATGGGACCTCCAGGCCCCTCAGCTGTGCCCACCCCTGCAAGGTAGCACAGAAAAGGTAAGTGTGTGGAAGCGAGGTAGGTGCCACCATCTTCTTTGGTGGGAATCTGGATGATAGAATGTTGGCAAGCCCCAGATAAGCCTCTTACCTTGTTCTCCGTTCGTTCTTCCCACAGATCCCTGAGTCATGGCTGGAAGCTTTGTCCCCTGCTGCAAAGGTGGAGCCAGGCGTGTCCATATCTACTCTTTACCCTTGAGCCCTCCCCAGGAATTTGGGACCCTGCTTTAGAGCTAGGGTGGGTCTGGTCACACACAGGTGTTGAAGAAATTATAAAGATACAGCTGCCCCATCTGGGGACGACATGGGGAGGGAGATGGGAGGGGAAAGGGGAGAGGGTTTTTCTCACTGTGCCAATTAAGGGGTAAGGCCCCCTCTCAGGAGCCATCCTCGGCTTTCCCTATTCCTACCCTCTAGGCTTTGTAGCGAGATGAGCAACGCTGTTGGAAATGCGAAGTCACCAGTGGCCTTACCCCTGCCTTTGGGAGCAGGATTTTTTGTAGAGAGTCTTAGCTGAGCCAGGCTAGCTGGAGCCTGGGATTTCTATGCAGTGGCCCCTTAGGCCAGTGATGTGGGGTGGGTGGGCAGTTTAGGGGATCTGGAAGGGCCAAGGTCTGAGCACCGGAGTGGCTCGCCAGGCCAAATCACCCTTAGAAGGCTGCAGATAACAGAAAGGCTTTTTATAAACTTTTAAAGAAATACAAACACAAATATAGAGATTTTTTTTAACCATGGCAGGGTGCTAGTGGTGGGCAGAATGCTTTTTTTTTCTTTCTGAAGGCTTTGTGATAGTGACATGATACAAACACTACAGACAATAAATGCTAGGAGAGACACAGGGAAGTGGGGAGAAGTGGGGAGTAATAGTAAACACAGGGAAGAGCTCCCCTGTGGACCAGGTGTAGAGAAAGGTCTATGCAGAAATAGGTTGGAGTTTCCCTAAGGAAAAAGCTAACCCAGGTCCCCTCATTCCTTCAACTTGTGCCTGGAAGTGTGTGGTGTTGGGGCGCAGCCACACTCTTCTATGACCCAGCATGGGTTAGTGCTACAGTGGGAGAGTAAATTGAAGGCCTGGAATTAGCTTGGGGCCAGGGAAGGGACTGGGAGGGGAGAGAAGAGGAGGGAAGGATTTAGGATGGTAAAGTTAGGTACAGAGACCTCCCTGTTCAAGGCCCCTGACAGCTGTCCCTGCCCTTCTTCCCCTTCCCTGACTGCAGGGGTTATGTGGAAGTGTGTGTGGCAGCAGGCAGCAGGGAGGGGAGCAACGGGGAAGGGGGAGCTGGGGAGCTTGGCTGAGGGTCTGGGAAATGAGCAGGGATGGGGGGGAATGTGGATCAGGTTTACTAGCACCTGCCAGGGAGGCCATCTGGGGCTCCTTCTCCACCCCAGCCCCCAAAGCAGCCCTTCCCCCAGTGCCCTTTGCATTGTCCCCTCCCCCACCCCTGCTGTGGGTTCCCATCATTTCCTGTGTCAGCGCCTGGCCTACCCAGATTGTATCATGTGCTAGATTGGAGTGGGGAAGTGTGTCAAATCAATAAATGAATGAATTCAATAAATGCCTATAACCAGCTCTGGTTTCTGCTGCCTTGCTTCTCCCCTTGGATAAGGGGGAGGGAGGGGGAAAGGCAAAGGGCGGGAGGAAGAAACTGCCCAGAGGCACAGACATGGAGGAGGGTGGGGGAATTTCAGCCCGGGGAGGTGGTGGAGTGTGGGGGTGGAGGGACACCTAACCCCTGCAGGAGTAGGCGGGCTGTGAGATAGGCCTCCCAAGGGGAGGTAGTCTGGTTTGAGAAGACCCCACCCCCTACTCCGTCCCTCAAAGACTCATTGTACTAAACTTCACAGCCTTCCTCACTCCCACCCATGTGCTTGCCCCAGCCCTCTCCTGCCGTTCCCATCCACCCTCAGAGCCTCTTCGGTGCCTGGGGCTTACATACTCAAGCCTTAGTGCAGATACTGGGAGAAGGAGTCTTTCTAGAAAAAGAAATCTCATGTTAAATTCCAGTAATTTCACACCTAGTATTACTTCTTTTGCTTGGTGGTTTTATTGAGTGGACGACGTTTATCCTTCCTGAAGTCTGGTCTGTTCCTAAAGGTCGGAGACTTGCGAGTGGACTTCTTTTTCTCTGATCGTCCTGATGGCTTGGACTAGAAAAAGAAAGTAAGTAAACAAAGAGGCCCCTGCAGGGAAGGTTTCTACAACCCAGGGCCAAAGGAAGGAAAAAAGAAATTGGAGGCAGGAAATTCATCTCAGAGGGCTGGGATGGAGGAACATTCAGTCG
>NW_016806385.1:170817-174759 GCF_001698545.2 Rhinopithecus bieti | reverse complement strand
GGAGGGAAGGATTTAGGATGGTAAAGTTAGGTACAGAGACCTCCCTGTTCAAGGCCCCTGACAGCTGTCCCTGCCCTTCTTCCCCTTCCCTGACTGCAGGGGTTATGTGGAAGTGTGTGTGGCAGCAGGCAGCAGGGAGGGGAGCAACGGGGAAGGGGGAGCTGGGGAGCTTGGCTGAGGGTCTGGGAAATGAGCAGGGATGGGGGGGAATGTGGATCAGGTTTACTAGCACCTGCCAGGGAGGCCATCTGGGGCTCCTTCTCCACCCCAGCCCCCAAAGCAGCCCTTCCCCCAGTGCCCTTTGCATTGTCCCCTCCCCCACCCCTGCTGTGGGTTCCCATCATTTCCTGTGTCAGCGCCTGGCCTACCCAGATTGTATCATGTGCTAGATTGGAGTGGGGAAGTGTGTCAAATCAATAAATGAATGAATTCAATAAATGCCTATAACCAGCTCTGGTTTCTGCTGCCTTGCTTCTCCCCTTGGATAAGGGGGAGGGAGGGGGAAAGGCAAAGGGCGGGAGGAAGAAACTGCCCAGAGGCACAGACATGGAGGAGGGTGGGGGAATTTCAGCCCGGGGAGGTGGTGGAGTGTGGGGGTGGAGGGACACCTAACCCCTGCAGGAGTAGGCGGGCTGTGAGATAGGCCTCCCAAGGGGAGGTAGTCTGGTTTGAGAAGACCCCACCCCCTACTCCGTCCCTCAAAGACTCATTGTACTAAACTTCACAGCCTTCCTCACTCCCACCCATGTGCTTGCCCCAGCCCTCTCCTGCCGTTCCCATCCACCCTCAGAGCCTCTTCGGTGCCTGGGGCTTACATACTCAAGCCTTAGTGCAGATACTGGGAGAAGGAGTCTTTCTAGAAAAAGAAATCTCATGTTAAATTCCAGTAATTTCACACCTAGTATTACTTCTTTTGCTTGGTGGTTTTATTGAGTGGACGACGTTTATCCTTCCTGAAGTCTGGTCTGTTCCTAAAGGTCGGAGACTTGCGAGTTGACTTCTTTTTCTCTGATCGTCCTGATGGCTTGGACTAGAAAAGAAAGTAAGTAAACAAAGAGGCCCCTGCAGGGAAGGTTTCTACAACCCAGGGCCAAAGGAAGGAAAAAAGAAATTGGAGGCAGGAAATTCATCTCAGAGGGCTGGGATGGAGGAACATTCAGTCGGCTGGTGGGAGAGGTGGGTGCTGGGGCAGACCACATTTGGCGAGTCTTACCGGGACGCTCGTAGTAGGTTCAATTATAAGGACCTTCTTGGCTTCTTGCATTTTAAGTATCTGAATTCGTCTCCTCTCCAGGGTGTCACATTGTATGCGCAGTGCAACTAAGAACAAGGAAAAGGCACCTGCACCTCTGAGAACTAGAGACCTTACCCTTCCTGATGCTCCCATTCATTGTTCAAACCATCAGCTGGAACCCCACCTGGCCTAAGATGGAAATGCTGGAATGGTGATAGGGAGATATACGGAGAAGATGGCCAAGAAATAGGGGAAGCAGGGAGTAACGCGTGCACGTTCCACCTGGTGTGAGCTAAACATCCCTCCTAAAGTGGACCTGGACCCTGCCCCCTTTTTCCTAGGCTCCTATCATCTGACCTACGATATCTCGCTAGTCCCACCCTACATTCTCCATCACACAGCTATATACTGTACCCTTCATGTTCTTCCCTCCCCCATTTCACTTCTTACCGAGCAGCCGAGGCTCCGGATTCTTGAGGAGAGGCACAAAAGCTCTGTAACCATTCTCCAGCCTGGTTCCTGTGAACATAGCCGTGTGCTATCTCCACCCCGTCAACCAGTCTCCACCCTTCAGAAGCCCAAGATTCCAGGACCCAACACTAAAGACTACCCACTGGGTGCGGTGGCTCATGCCTGTAATCCCAACATTTTGGGGGGCCAAGAGTTCCAGACTAGCCTGGCCAATTTGGTGAAATTTGAGACTAGCCTGGCCAATTTGGTGAAACCCAGTCTCTACTAAAAATACAAACAAACAAACAAACAAAAAAGCCAGGCATGGTGGTGGGCGCCTGTAATCCCAGCTACTCTGGAGGCTGAGGCAGGAGAATCACTTGAACCCAGGAGGCGGAGGTTGCAGTGAGCCAAGATCATGCCACTGTTTCAGCCTGGGTGACAGAGCAAGACTCCATCACAGTAAATAAATAAATAAATAAATAAATAAATAAATAAATATAAAGACTAACTTGCCAGGTACAGTGGCTCATGCCTGTAATCCCAGCACTTTGGGAGGCTGAGGTGGGTGGATCAGCTGAGGTCAGGAGTTCAAGACCAGCTTGGCCAACATGGTGAAACCCCGTCTCTACTAAAAAATTAGTTGGATCTGGTGGCGGGCGCCTGTAGTCCCAGTTACTAGGGAGGCTCATAGGAGAATCACTTGAACCCGGGAGGCGGAGGTTGCAATGAGTTGAGATCGCCCATTGCACTCCAGCCTCAACAACTGGACAACAAGAGTGAAACTCCTTCTCCAAAAAACAAAACAAAACAAACAAACAAACTACCTTGAGCTAGTGGATCTTACTTCTTCCCCTTAGATATGGGCCTAGGGGAGAGTATGTGTCAGATAACCTATTATTATAGAGGTAGTGCCCTTCCTTAGGCTGACTAGAGATGGTCAATTTGGATCTAGTTGAGGGCGTTCTGTTTTTTGAGGGTGTTCTGTTTTTTGTTTTAATTTGGTTTTGGTTGTTTTTGGTTTTGGTTTTGGTTTTGGAGGCAGGGTCTTGTTATGTTGCCCAGGCTAGTCTCAAACTCCTGCCCTCTATCAATTCTCCCGCCTTGGCCTCTCAAAGTGCTGAGATTACAAGCATGAACCACTGTGCCCAGCCTTGGATGCCTTGTTTTAAAGATAAGGTTCATAATCTATCTTGAAGGCATTGTTCCATTTCTGGAGAACATTCCTGAGCCTCTACCTGGTGGCCCACGCTCCACCTTACAAACGTAGTAGGTGCTTCGAGCTGTAAGGTATTTGCTGGCATACTCTGCATGGGTGGGCTTCATCAGGAAAAGCATCTTCATTTTCCCCGTTTGTTCACACAAATCGATGGTGCCTGGAGGGAGATCACAGGGTAATTGGGGCAGTTAAGGAAAGACAGTGGGAGCAAAAGGGGCCAGTGATCCTATACAGAATGGGTTGGAGGAAGCTGTAAGGATATGAGGAACTCCCTTCTTGCCAGGAGGAGGGCTTGGGGGTTAGAGATGACCCAACTCCTTCTGACCTTTGGCCATTAGTCCCCTCCCCAAGCTCCTCACTTGTTTTAGGCAACTTTACTTTACTGCGGATGTAATGCAGCAACACGACGACAGCACAGTTGGTATTGACCAGAAACTGCTGATTATCTGAGAAGAGACAGGATGGGACACATGGGCCTGTTTCTGTGATCTCCACTGCCCTCAGATCCCTCCACCCCCATCCACAGACTCTAGTTCTATGCTGCCCCTCACCTCCATGTTTGATGAAGATGAACATGCCCTCAAGATCGTCTCACTCTTCACAAAATGCCCTGATGAGTCATGCAGAAGGAGGGTGTTCTAGAAGCCTTGTGTGGGGCAAATAGGCCTATAGGGTTGGTGGACTGGAGAGGCAGATGGATTTCATAGGCTGAGGATGCCCAGGCTGGACAGGCAGGAGAGAGCTGTTGGTAGTTGTGGATAACCAGTATCCCCAGGGGTGGGGCCTGAGGCTGCAGTTGAGGGATTATGAGGTCAGAAGTGGCAGGTGTGGCCAAAAAGTGGAGTAATGATAAGGAGAGAAAAACTTGGGTGGGGTATGTTAAAGATTAGTTGGAAAGGGGGGCAACATGGTAAGTCTAACTCTTTTTTTTTTAGACGGATTCTCCCTCTGTTGTCCAGGCTGGAGTGCAGTGGCACAGTCTTAGCTCACTGCAACCTCCGCCTCCTGGATTCAAGCAATTCTCCCGCCTCAGCCTCCC
>NW_016806385.1:161424-170314 GCF_001698545.2 Rhinopithecus bieti | reverse complement strand
GATTCTCCCTCTGTTGTCCAGGCTGGAGTGCAGTGGCACAGTCTTAGCTCACTGCAACCTCCGCCTCCTGGATTCAAGCAATTCTCCCGCCTCAGCCTCCCGAGTAGCTGGGATTACAGGAGCGCACCACCATGCCCGGCTAATTTTTGTATTTTTAGTAGAGACAGGGTTTCACCATGTTGGCCAGGCTGATCTCAATCTCCTGACCTTGTGATCCACCCGCCTCAGCCTCCCAAAGTGCTGGGATTACAGGCGTAAGCCACCACGCCCAGCCCATTCTAAGTCTAACTCTAAACTAAACCCTGGAATGAGTGCAGGGCACCTGGAAAGAAGTCAGTTTCCAGAACAGTACTCTTTTTCTAGCGAATTGGAAATACTCCTGCCTCCACAGCGTAAATGTACTACTCCTTTTTCTTCCCTTCCCACCCTCCTTGTATCCCATGTTTCCCCTACTCCTCACCCCACGACAGACATTTTGATGATTATCAACAGAAACTTTATTTCTCATCGGTTCAGGAACAATCGGAGGGTAGATGGAAAGAGGAAGAGAGAGAAAGAGGGAGGGAGGAAGAATCCTGTGAAAAGGAAGGGCCAGACTGAGGGAGATGAAAAACATGTACAGGGCAAAAGGGTAATTCTCAAGTGGGGAATGCCAAATGAAGAGGCGCTTACATGGGGGCACAAAATTCCAAATCAGCCACAGTGGGGTGAGGTGAGTATGAGACGCGGATGGGTTGAATGAAGGAAAGTTAGTACTGCTTAGGGCTACAGGACCCTGGGGTTATTCTGTCAGAGGATTGGGGTTCAGGTTTCAGGCTTCAGGGTGTAACATGGGGGGGCCCAGTAGGGGCTATGCTGGTTACATGGGGAGGGCCCAGGCCCCTCCCCGAGGGCCCCTCCTTTTGGGGGAATCTCACTGACGAGGCAGAGTCGTTCACTGTAGTCTGGCTGCAGACTCTCAGCCAGTCCCTTAGACACACCACTCCAGGCCTAAAGACAGATATGTCCAGGTCAGGGGTCAATTAGGGGCAGGAAGTAAAATACCGAGCTCTGTGCCAAAGGAGTACTCATGATGTCCGCAACCACTGTAATTGATTACAGAAGGGATACACAGACTCCTGGGCCCCCAATACCAGTTTCCATCTGCCTCACTCAATCTGTAATCTGCGCTTCTGTGTGTGTCTCTCTCTGTATAGTCCATCCCCCATTTGGTCGGCCACATCCTGACAGTTAGTGCAGGGCCTCCTTCCCTCTCCTCTCTGCCCCCACCCCCACACTCTGTCTGTCTTGCTGGCAGGCAGTTGGCAGTTGATAGACTGCAGCATGCTTATGACAGCGTTCTCACCGAAAAGTTCCCGTGGTATTCAGTAACAAGATCCTCTAGGTTCTTCAGGGTGGGAATTCGGGGCATCGTCCTGACAGAGGAGAAAGAGGGAGCAGGAGCACATAGGTTAAAGCTTTTTTATCACCCTTCTCCCAGTTGTCCCATATGAAATAAAGTGATTCTGTGTTCTCTGTGCCTGTGGCTTCCTTCCATCACCAAACTCTCTTGGGTAATCTCTCATTTCTTACTGTCTCATCCTTTACTCCTAAAGACCCTGCAAAACCCTTCTCTGCTATTCTCAGCTACTGTTCCCCTTATTTTTATGGGCTTCTCCAAATCTCACCGTTCCAGCCAGAAATACACACAGAGAAGGCTGATAATCAATCCCATGGAGCCAACGGAGATAACCACGGCTTCCAATGCAAACAGGAAAGGATTCTCTACAGAAAAAAAGAAAAGCAAAGTGGACCTTATATTTGTTGTGCGCCTACTACATGCCAGGCACTGGTGCCAGGCACTGCGCTGAAGACATACTCTCTGTTTAATCCTCACAACAGCTCCTGTGAGGCAGGAACAATTATCTCCATCTTATATCTCAGGAAACAGAATCCAAGAGTTTAGTGATGTACCCAAGGCCAAAGAGGTAGTAGTATGTGGCAGAGCCTAGATCCAGCTGGTTCCAAAGCCATCTTCACTTTGCAGGCTCTCTAGGAATGCTTCAGGGAAATCCTATACACTCTATAGCCCCCTTGAGCACCCCTAAGCCTCCTTCTCAATCCACACCCTCTAACAACACACTAACCCAACCCTACACAGAAAAACCTTGATTTCTAGAGGTTGGGGTTGGACATTGTGGGGAGATGGGGCACCAAGTTTGGGGGCTTTAGTGATAGGGGAGTGGAGCAAAACACAGTGGTGTTAGAAAGGCTGGGGTGTTGGGCTTATGGATTGGGGTCTTGTGGGCCCATTTTACCTTTTGAAGTATTGCTCCCCCAGTGGATTGGGTGGCTCCATTCACTCCAATGCTGAGCACTTCCACAGAGTGGGTTAAACCGGCTCCGAACACGAAACGTGTAGCGTTTCTGCCCATCCACACTAGGCAGGGAGAACTTATGTCTATAATCCACTGATTGTTCCTTGAGGAAAAAGAGGATGAGGGAAAGTAGGTGTCTATGAGAGAAGAGAGAATTAAAACATACACCTGAACACCCACCAGTGTCATCTCTGCTACTTCCCAGTTTCTCTCTCCTGAGTACTCAAGCCACATTGCTCCCTTCACTGACTTGAATCTAATGCCTCCCCTCTGGATCCCCTTAATGGCCTCCTTTTATTTATTTGTTTATCTGGTATCAGGAAGAGTATGGGTAGGGAATCCCTAGTGAAAACTCACTGGTGTCAGGCATGGTGGCTCACGCCTGTAATCCCAGCACTTTGGGAGGCCAAGGTGGGCAGATCACCTGAGGTCAGGAGTTCAAGACCAGCCTGGCCAACATGGCAAAACACTGTCTTTAGTAAAAGTACAAAAATTAGTTAGGCATGGTTGTGCATGCTCCCAGCTACTCAGGAGGCTGAAGCAGGAGAATCACTTGAACCCAGGAGACAGAGGTTGCAGTGGGCCCAAGATCGCCCCACTACACTCAAGCCTGGGCAACAGAGTGAGGCCGTCTCAAAAAAAAAAAGAAAAAAAGAAAACTCACTGGGGATTACAGGGAAAGGAGTTGGAGGAGGGAGGGTAGGGGGTGAGCAGAGAAGCTGGGAGGCAGAGAACAGGAGCTTGATATTAGGTCCTCCTATCTGTCTGGTTGAATCCTTTAGCCCCACTTGCTTGGCCTTAGCTGCTACATTCACGTCCCTACTCACTCACAGTCCAGCTGTGGTCCCAGTCAGTCCGGTACTGCACCAAGTGCTCCAAACAGTGGTTCAAGAATCTGTTGTTCCAGTTCAGTTCTAGCTGGGATTCACTCAGTTTGCGAAGTGTTAGGTTCTCTGGAGCCCAGGGGATCACTGGAGATATGTGTGTGTATGTGGTCATTCCCCTGGCCTAGACAAGTCAGGATCCTGAAGGTAGTACCCCTAATACCTCCTCCTCCCTTCCCATCCTGATCCCCTACCTCCTTTTTTCTGCCCGTCTACCCTTATGATAAAATAACACTACTCCGTAGACTCCAATGTCCTACAGTATCCCTGGTCTCTTGACCCTTTCTTTCCAAATTACCCAGATTCTGCAGTTTTAGCATCTGTGTGGCCTGTCTCCTGGGTTCCCGTGGGTCCTGGAGCTGAACAACAAATGTTTGGTAGAGGTGGATCTCCTTTTTTTGCAACTGACAGCCAGAAGTGATTTCTTCAGAGAATAGATAGTGGCCGCACTTCTGGACTTTATCATTATCCGAATTCTTGTACCTAGAGGAGAAAGGTTGGAAGGAAGAGGAACAGTGGGGCCAATCTGGGTACTGCAGCTATCCAGAGCCTAGCCTCATCTCCCCTCAACCAACTTATGACTTACCCCAGGAGAAAACAGTGGGGCACCTGGGAGACTTGCTACCCTCTTTCTTGGTCTCTGATCTAACCCACCTCTTGTTCTTCCCCTCCCCGTCTTCCCTTCTCATACCAATAATGCAGAGTGAGGTTGGTAGGCTGGGGCTCAGAGCTGCTGTTCCAAGTGCAATTCATGTACTCAACATTGAACACAAAACACTGAACCTCTGGGAGGGGCAGAGTGGAAACACTGAGGGAGTCAGTGGGCACAGAGGTCAGGAAGAAATCTAGATTGGGAAGAAAATGAAGGCAGGGAGGGAAAGAGAAGAAATGATGGTCAGAAGGAAGAGGCTGAGCATGGTGGCTAATGTCTGTAATCCTGGTGCTTTGAAAGGCTGAGGCAGGAGGATCACTAGAGGCCAGGAGTTTGAGACCATCCTGGGCAACATAGCGAGACCCTGCCTCAAAAGAAAGAAACAAACAAAAAAGAAAGAAGAAGTAGCATGAGGCAGGGAACCCTCCCCCTTCCCCTTCCCACTCTACTTTTCAATTCTGCCCACATGATTGTAATGGCCAGTGGCAGGTTCCAGATTTCTGTACAGCCCCTTCCCACAGCCACCCTTCTCACCAGCCCCCTCCAGTACCAGATTTCCCACCAGTTGTGGCGTCTTCATTCCCACTGGATGTCAGAATTGTTGTGTTCAGCGCCACTCCCAGCAGGGGCAGCTGCAGGACTAAGAGGGATCTGAATGGTAATGATGGCTTCAACATGGCGCTTGCTCTTCATTCCCTGGGTGTAGTTTGTCTGTGTCAGGAACCTGGGTCCCTCACCCACTACCCCTCCCCACCCACACATTTCCTCTGTCATAGCTTCCGGTGGAAAGAACCTTATAAACCAGGGCTTTACAGAGGGTGTGGCAAATGTGTGCTGTGTGACAAAGGCCAAGTCCTCTCAGAGATTAGGTGCTGCTGTAAGGTGGTAAACATAAACTAAGGCTGGATATACAATAGTGTCACAGACTCAAAAATCCTCAGTCCACCTAGATCCTGGGAAGGATCTGTTCACTACCACTAGCACCATTCTCAACCACCTTCTCCTCTAAATCACTACCTTCTATAATGGAAGTTCTGAACCCCAACCCCGACATCTCCATCCTATGCCATGCCTCTTCCTTGACTCGGTCACCCTTAAATCTCTGTCAAAGCTCTACTGTTTGGGAAGGATGGAAAATACCGTCTTGGCTCCTGTGGGCACATATACAGCTGTCTTTCCTCTGATCTAATCCAAACCAGAATATCCACCCTTAGCTGCTGCCTGAGCTGGGTCCCTGTTGAGACTGGTGAGGAAGTGTGACTTATAATAGAAAAAGATTCTAGAAATGGAGGAACAACAATCCTAGTTTCAAGCTTCCCATCTTCCCCCAACTCTGCTTCTCTTCCTGCCTTCCCCATTTCAGTCGATGGTATCGTCACCCTCTCAGTCACCCAGACTTGAAACCTCAGAATCAGCTTCAATTTCTCCTCCTCTCTCGCCCGGAGAATATAACCCACTCTGCTTCTGTGGTGTTTCTCCCAACAGTTTCCTCCTTTCCATTACCACAGCCACTCTGCTAAATCAGTCTTTCATTAGCTCTAGTCATGATTCTTTCTAGACTCCACCAACTGGCCTCCCTTTCAAAAGGTCCTCTGCTCTCTAATCCATTCTTCAAGCTGTTGCCAGTTTTACCTTCCCGCAAAACACAGAGCTGATTGGAGAAGCCGCTTACAGAAACTATTTATTCAGCAAACATTTATTAAGTCTTTAATATGTGCCAGGCACTGTGCTTATGTTCTGGAAATAGACCAATAAGACATCCTCATATTTCCAGATGCTCACAAAAAAGTGGGGAAGACATAAACAAGTAATACAATATAGTGTAACAAGTCCTATAGCATAAATGTAGAGATACTACAAAGTATGTGAGCACAGAAGAGGAAGTAACTAAATTTACCAAGATGGAGAGAGGGGTAGTTTAGTGAAGGCTGTGCTGAAGAGGTGCTATTTCAGTGGCATCTAAAAGAATGAGTGTAATTTTACCAGACAGAAAGTGAGGTAGGATACCAAGCAAAGAAAAAGAGCACTTGCCTGGGAGTCTCAGGAAAACTGGACTATATGGCCCAGTTTAGTATTTAGTATGTATCTTTAGTATGTATTAGTTTGCCAGGGCTGCCATAGGTTATCCCCAAATTGAGTGGCTTAAACCAACAGAAATTTATTCTCTCAGCCGGGTGCAGTGGCTCATGCCTGTAATCCCAGCACTTTGGGAGGCCAAGGCAGGTGGACTGCTTGAGCAGTTTGAGACCAGCCTGGCCAACCTGGTGAAACCCCGTCTCTACTGAAAATACAAAAATCAGCCAGACATGGTGGCGCACACCTGTAATACCAGTTACTCGGGAGGCTGAAACACAAGAATCACTTGAATCTGGGAGGCAGAGGTTGCAGTGAGCCAAAATTGTGCTACTGCACTCCAGCCTGGGCAACAGAGTGAGACTCTGTCTTAAATAAATAAATAATAAATATTTTTTAAAAAGGGAAAAAAAAAGACATTTATTCTCTCACAGTTCTGGAGCCCAGAAGTCTGAAATCAGTGTGGCCAGGGTTGGTTCCTTCTGGAGGCACTGAGGAAGAAGTTGTTCCATGCCTCTCTTCTAGTTTCTGGTGGCTGCCATCAATCCTTGGTGCTCCTTGGCTTGCAGACACATCATTCCAATCTCTGCCTCCATCTTTGCATTACCTCTTCTTCTTCTCTACATCTTCTTTATCCTTCTCTTCTCTTACAGGGACACCTGTCACTGGATTTATGGCCCACCCTAATCAAGGGTGTTGTCTCCTAGGAGCTTTGCCTTAATTACAGCTGCTAAAAGCCTTTTGTCAAAGAAGGTGACATCCACAGGTTCCAAGTGAACATATCTTTTTGGAGGCCACATTCAACCCACTACAGAGGGCATTCTCCAACTTAAAAGTCTTCAAAAGCTACTCATGGCCTTCAGAATAAAGTCCAAGCTCCAGTGATCAATTCCAGCCACATAGGATATGCCATACGCATTTACTCTCTCTGGAATTAGTCTCTTCCTTTCCGTAGGCTAAAATCCTTCAGAGGGCAAAACTCCGTCTCTACCAAAAATACAAAAATTAGCCACGTTTGGTAGCACTCACCTGTAGTTCCAGTTACTCAGGTGGCTGAGGCACAAGAATCACTTGAACCCAGGAGGCAGAGGTTGCAGTGAACTGAGATTGCACACTGCACTCCAGCCAGAGTGACAGAGCAAGACTCTGCCTAAAAAATAAAAAATAAATCCTTCAGGGTTACATGCCTATTAGAATAGCCAAAATCAGCTGGGCAAGGTGGCTCACACCTTGCCTGAAATCCCAGCACTTTGGGAGGCTGAGGCGAGTGGATTGCTTGAGCCCAGGAGCTGGAGACCAGCCGTGGCAACACAGCAAGATCCCATCTCTTGCTTGAAAAAAAAAAAGAGGCCAGGCATGGTGGCTCACACCTGTAATCCCAGCACTTTGGAAGGCCAAGGTGAGTGGATTATTTGAGGTCAGGAGTTCAAGACCAGCCTGGCCTACATGGTGAAACCCCATCTACTAAAAATACAAAAATTAGCCAGGCAGTAATGGCGCATTCCTGTAATCCCAGCTACTTGAGAGGCTGAGACAGGAGAATTGCTTGAGCCTGGGAGGTGAAGGTTGCAGTGAGCCGAGATTGCACCACTGCACTCCAGTCTGGGTGACAGAGTGAGACCCTGTATCAAAAAAAAAAAAAGCAAGCCCAGATCCAGAACACTGACAACACCAAATACTGGCAAGGATGTGGAGCAACAGGAAAAACTCTCATTTGTTGCTGGTGGAAATGCAAAAATGATACAGCCACTTTGGAAGACAGTTTGGTAGTTTCTTATAAAACTTAACATACTCTTTCAGCAATCATGTTCCTTGGTATTAACAAAGGAGTAGAAGACTTGTGTTCACATAAAAACCTGCAGACGGATGTTTATAGCAGTTTTATTCATAATTGCCCAAACTTGGAAGCAACCAAGTTGTCTTTCAGTAGGTGAGTGCATAAACTGTGGTACATCCTGAAAGTGAAATATTATTCAGTGCAAAAAGAAATGAGCTATTAAGGCCATGAAGAGACATGGGAGAAAACTTCAATGCATATGACTAAGTGAAAGAAGCCATTCAGAAAAGGCCACATACTATAGGATTCCAACTATAAGACATTCTGGAAAAGGGCGAAACTATGGAGACAGTAAAAAGATCAGTGGTTGCCAGGGGTTGTCGGAGAGGGAAGGATGAATAGGTGGAGCAGAAAAAGATTTTAGGTCAGTGAAAATATTCTGTAAGATACTACGATGGTGGACACATGTTACTCTTTTATCCAAACTCACAGACTGTATAAGATAACATCAAGAGTGAACTCTAATGTAAACCATGAACTTTGGGTAATGATGTTCAAGGTAGGTCCATCAACTGTAACAAATATACCATCTATGTGTGAGGGCAGACAGTATATGGGAATTCTCCGTACCTTCCTCTCAATTTTGCTGTGAACCTAAAACTGCTCTAAAAAATTCTTTTAGGGTCGGGCGCAGTGGCTCACGCCTGTAATCCCAGCACTTTGGGAGGCCAAGGCAGGCGGATCACGAGGTCAGGAGATCAAGACCATCCTGGCAAACACGGTGAAACGCCGTCTCTACTAAAAAATGCAAAAAAATTAGCCGGGCGTGGTGGCGGGCGCCTGTAGTCCCAGCTTCTCGGGAGGCTGAGGCAGGAGAATGGCATGAACCTGGGAGGCGGCGGAGCTTGCAGTGAGCGGAGATCACGCCACTGCACTCCAGCCTGGGCAACAGAGCGAGACTCCGTCTCAAAAAAAAAAATTCTTTTAGTCCGGGTGCTGTGGCTCACGCCTGTAATCCCAGCACTTTAGGAGGCCAAGTGGGTGGATCGCTGGAAACCAGGAGTTTGAGACCAGCCTGAGCAACACAGCAAAACCCTGTCACCACCAAAAAAAAAAAAAAAAAAAAAAAAAAAAAAAAAAAAAAAAA
>NW_016806385.1:154041-158306 GCF_001698545.2 Rhinopithecus bieti | reverse complement strand
GGAGGGAGGGAGGGAGGGAGGGAAGGAGGGAAGGAGGGAGGGAGGGAAGGAGAAAAGAAAAGAAAAGAAAAATTATCTTTTAAAAATATCCTTCAGGTCGGTGGCTCAAGCCTGTAATCCCAACACTTCGAGAGGCCGAGGCAGATGGATCGCCTGAGGTCAGGAGTTCGAGACCAGCCTGACCAACATGGAGAAACCCCGTCTCTACTAAAAACACACACACACACACACACAAAAAGTTAGCCAGGCATGGCAGCGCATGCCTATAATCCCAGCTACTCAGGAGGCTGAGGCAGGAGAATCGCTTGAACCAGGGAGGCAGAGGTTGCAGTAAGCTGAGATCGTGCCATTGTACTCCAGTCTGGTCAACAGGAATGAAACTCCGTCTCAAAATAAATAAATAAATAAATAAATAAATAAATAAATAAAATATCTTTCAGGCTGAGCGTGGTGGCTCACGCCTGTAATCCCAGCACTTTGGGAGACCGAGGTGGGCGGATCACTTGAGGTCACGTGTTCGAGGCCAGCCTTGCCAACATGGAGAAACCCCGTCTCTACTAAAAATACAAAAATTGGCCAGGCGTGATGGCGTGAGCCTGTAATCCCAGTTACTGGGGAGGCTGAGGCAGGAGAATCACTTGAACCTGGGAGGCGGAGGTTGCAGTGAGCCAAGATCATGCCACTGCACTCCAGCCTGGGCAACAAGAACGAAACAATAAATAAATAAAAGCAATAAATAAAATAATAAAGAAATAAAGAAATAAAACAAAATAAACAAAATAAAATATCCTTCAGAGTTAGTTCAAATGTTACCTCAGCCTCCCGAGCAGCTGGCATTGCAGGTGCCCACTACCACACCAGCTAATTTTTGTATTTTTAGTAGAGATGGGGTTTCACGACGTTGGCCAGGCTGGTCTTGAACTCCTGACCTCAAGTGATCCGCCCAGCTTGGCCTCCCAAAGTGCTAGAATTACAAACGTTAGCCATCGCTCCCTCCTTGAATTACTTTTTCTTTCCATTGTGATTCAATAGCATTTTATTTTGTTACTGGTGTTATTTTGTTTATTGTTATTTGCTACTTTTGTTATAGCACAATGGCTGTCTTTTCTCTAAAAGGCAATACAAGGCCGGCACAGTGGCGCACGCCTGTAGTCCCGCCTACAGGGAGGCTGAGGCAGGAGGATCGCTGGAGTCCAGGAGGTTGAGGCTGCAGTGAGCCGTGATCGTGCCACTGCACTCCAGCCTGGGCGACAGAGGGAGAACCTGCCTCAAAATAAATAAACAAATAGCAATACGACAATAGGACATTGGCTCTGGAATTGAGAATCTTAGTGCCAGCTCAGTTACTCAGTAGCTGTATAATACTGGGTAAGTGAATTTTCACACTTTGAAAACCAGCTTCCTCATCTGCAAAATCGAGCCAATAATAATCCCTAACTCATGAGGCTGTGAGCAGATTAAAGGAGATAGTGTCTGAAAAGCATCTGACACAGTAGGTGCCTCTTTCGCTAGACCAAGGGTTCTTAACCTGGAGTTCATGGACCCTTAGGGGATACATGGATGAGCTTCAGGGGATCTAAGAATCTAAAGTAACATTTTGCATGTCAATATATGCATATTATTATTATTTCTGGGAAGAAGGTCCATAGCTTTCATCAGCACCTTTAAGAGTTTGTGAATCAAAAAAGTGAGTCTGCGGTACCCTTGGGCAGAAAAAACAAACAAAAAAAGGTTAGACAACTCGATGGTAGACCTTGAGGGATTAGAGCCAGCCTTTCAGGGTTTAATAGGTTCTTTCTCATGCATACGTAGTTTCTAATGTTCACAATAGCCCCTTGAAGGAGGTGTTAGCGCACCTATTTTGCAGATGCCGGAACTAAGAAACGAACTGATTTGTAATAGACGGAGTTCCTAACCAATGCAAATATTATTGAAGACTTTTCTAGGCCAAAACCGAGCTAGGCTGTGGGAACCGAATTCCAGTCAGAACTCAGCACCACAGAGGCCTCCCTCTTCCCTGGTTTGCATCCCCAGCTCACTCTGCGCCTCCGGAACGTTTCATAGATTTTTGCTGAGTGAAATCAACTTACCACCGCCGCCGCCGAAAAACTCCCGGGGCACAGAGCTCCGCCCCATCGGGCCAGGCCCCACCCCTCTGCGGTCGGTATTGTCCGATGGTTCCCGGCGTCCCTCGGCTTCCCTCGGTAGTTTCCGGCAATGGTCGAGAGTTTCTAACGTGCCCCCTTGTTGTCTCTCGGCCGCCGTCCTCTCAACCACCGCCCCCCTTTTCGGCTCCCTCTCCCCTTCCCGTTCCCCCAGTCAGCCTGGCCCTGCTGGCGCCTCCGGCGCTACGGGCTGGGCAAGATGGCGGCCTTCGGGATCTTGAGCTACGAACACCGGCCCCTGAAGCGGCCGCGGCTGGGGCCTCCCGATGTTTACCCTCAGGACCCCAAACAGAAGGAGGTGCGTTCGAAAATCGGGGCTCTGGAGGGGCTGGGGGCACGCGGTCAGCCTAGGAGGAGGCATTGACGGCTGGGAATGGGGAGCGGGGCGGTTGGGTGAGAGCGAAAGTCCCGAAAGGGGGAAGAGTAAAGTGGGTTGGCGTGGGAGGGCAGGACGAGGCGCGGTGGGGGGTTCCAAGGTATGAATAGGGGGTGGTGTAGGGGCCGCACCAGAAGCGCCCTCCTCCACACACGTCTGAGAAAGTTGTCTGAGACAGCTTGGTGGGGTACGGCTGCTCGGATGTTCGCAAGAGAAGAGTGATGTTTGAGGGCGCCCTGGGTGACTGGGAATCCTAGTGACCATGGGGGTGAGGGTGGGGTCCAAGTGAATGTAAGGGCCTAGCTTTAAGTAACGATCTGTTCTACACGGAACCCTCCTCCTGCCCTTTCACCTTGTTCCTTCGCTTCTCCTGCCCTACTCTCCCACCCCTCCCCTCCCCTAAGGAAAAAACAACTAAAGGCTGCTTTCCTGCCTCAGGATGAACTGACCGCCTTGAATGTAAAACAAGGTTTCAATAACCAGCCTGCTGTCTCTGGGGATGAACATGGCAGTGCCAAGAACGTCAGCTTCAATCCTGCCAAGGTGAGACAACTCTGCCAGGCTGAAGGAAAAGGCTGGAAGAATCTGAGAAGGAGCAAAGGCCCTGGGTAGGGAAGACTTATAGGGACAACCTAAGTGGCTGAGTTTGCCTTCATGACCTAATGCTATCTCATTGGCATTTGCCCAGCAAAAGGCAGGCCACCTGTCTGCCCCTTCTTCCCACCCTGAGGTACAGTTTTCTTCCCTCAGATCAGTTCCAACTTCAGCAGCATTATTGCAGAGAAGTTACGTTGTAATACCCTCCCTGACACTGGTCGCAGGAAGCCCCAAGTGAACCAGAAGGACAACTTCTGGCTGGTGACTGCACGATCCCAGAGTGCCATTAATACTTGGTTCACTGACTTGGCTGGCACCAAGCCACTCACGCAACTAGCCAAAAAGGTAAGGTACTGTTTCCTGTCCTTCAGGCCAAGGAGGGAGCATGGGGTACCAAGTACCCTCCTATTCCCATATTAAGCTACATGGGTGTCAGCTCATGGGGATAATAGAGACCTCACTATTTGCAATGTCCATCCAGGTCCCCATTTTCAGTAAGAAGGAAGAAGTGTTTGGGTACTTAGCCAAATACACAGTGCCTGTGATGCGGGCTGCCTGGCTCATTAAGATGACCTGTGCCTACTATGCAGCAATCTCTGAGACCAAGGTTAAGAAGAGACATGTTGACCCTTTCATGGGTGAGTAACTCCTAACACCAGGTGTACTGCTGATGGCTTCAAGGAGGGATAGAGACACCCTTGCAACCATCCTCCTTCTTAATCTAGATTCCTTGTTTCTGCTTGTTTCTTGCATTTGCTTGATCAGTAAACACTGAGAAATTTGAGTGTCTACTGTGGGCATATACTGGGCTACAAAGACGTCCAGTGCATAATCTCTGCCCCTAGGATGCTAGTAGTCTAACAGGGCTGCTAAGGTATATGTACAAATAACATAATTAAATATAGAAAGTGGTGAATGGCAAGCTAGGAGCAGAAGATTCTTTGAGTGGACAAAAGATTACTTTCTTATGGGGATACCCGGAAAGGCTTTAGGAAGGTGGGATTTGACTAGAGACAAAGGATGAACTGAATTTACAAATATGGTGGGTGATTGGGGATGGGAGTAAGGTATTCTAAGTAGAAGGATAGTCTTTTTTTTTTTTTTTTTTTTTTTTTTTTTTTTTTTTT
>NW_016806385.1:141513-153684 GCF_001698545.2 Rhinopithecus bieti | reverse complement strand
ATGTTTTTTTTTTTTTTTTTTTTTTTTTTTTTTTTTTTTTTTGTGAGACAGAGTCTTGCTCTGTCACCCAGGCTAGATAGAGTGCAGTGGCAGGATCTTGGCTCACTGCAACCTCCACCTCCCGGGTTCAAGTGATTATCCTGTCTCAGCCTCCTGAGTAGCTGGGATTACAGGTGCCCACCACTGCGCCTGGCTAATTTTTGTATTTTTAATAGAAACGGGGTTTCACCATCTTGGCCAGGCTGGTCTCGAGCTCCTGACCTCGTGATCTACCCGCCTCAGCCTCCCAAAGTGCTGGGATTACAGGCGTGAGCCACTGCACCCGGCCAGTAGAAGGAAATTCTAAGCAGAAAGATAGTATCAAATAGCCCTTTTTCCCCGTTTCCTCCAGAATGGACTCAGATCATCACCAAGTACTTATGGGAGCAGTTACAGAAGATGGCTGAATACTACCGGCCAGGGCCTGCAGGAAGTGGGGGCTGTGGTTCCACGATAGGGCCCTTGCCCCATGATGTAGAGGTGGCAATCCGGCAGTGGGATTACACCGAGAAGCTGGCCATGTTCATGTTTCAGGTAGGGAGTAGGGCATGCTGTGTGGGGCATTGGGTTGAGCCTGAACTTGTACTCTGCCAGTAGAGAACAGAATCTGCTTGCCACCTTGCCCCAGTTGTGGTTCTCTTCATCTTTTCATTTACTTTATCTGCTTCATCTCTAATAGTCCCCCCTTCCCTCCCCTGGTACCCATAGGATGGAATGCTGGACAGACATGAGTTCCTGACTTGGGTGCTTGAGTGTTTTGAGAAGATCCGCCCTGGAGAGGATGAATTGCTTAAACTGCTCCTGCCCCTGCTTCTCCGAGTAAGGCTTGGAATTTTGGTGGTAGTGGGGCAGGGGGAGTCTAAGAAGGATTTAAGGAAGAATAAAACGTCAGAGCAGGGTCCCCTGGAGAGAACTAGGGGCTCTGATGGTCATGTCTTCACAGTACTCTGGCGAATTTGTTCAGTCTGCGTACCTGTCTCGCCGCCTTGCCTACTTTTGTACACGGAGACTGGCCCTGCAGCTAGATGGTGTGAGCAGTCACTCATCTCATGTTATATCTGCTCAGTCAACAAGCTCGCTACCCACCACCCCTGCTCCTCAGCCCCCAACTAGCAGCACCCCCTCAACTCCCTTTAGTGACCTGCTTATGTGCCCTCAGCACCGGCCCCTGGTTTTTGGCCTCAGCTGTATCCTACAGGTAGGTACTAGGTGGGCCCAAGGAAGCATTGAGAGATAACCTGAGAAGAATCGGGTGCCCATCCCAGAGAATAGGGGTAATTCCAAATTGGATGTGGGAGTAGGTGCTGAGTACTTGCTTGGAGGTTGTTGTTTCTTGGTAATGGGGTGTTAGTCCCCTTTGGGGGTTTTGACCAGCCTCTCTCTCCCTTCCAGGGCTAAATAGTAGGCCCAGAGCCTTTTAGGAAAGTGAGTGAAGGGAGGGAATCAGGGGTGGAGTGATGCCTGTCTTGGGGGCCCAGTCAGAATAACTTTGGATCTGAAATCTATGGGTTTGGTCTTAGAATGGGATTCCAGAGGGGTAGCCACGTGAACGAGTTGGACTTAGCTGTTTCTATCTGGCAGACCATCCTCCTGTGTTGTCCTAGTGCCTTGGTTTGGCACTACTCACTGACTGATAGCAGAATTAAGACCGGCTCACCACTTGACCACTTGCCTATTGCCCCCTCCAACCTGCCCATGCCAGAGGGTAACAGTGCCTTCACTCAGCAGGTATGTCTGACCACTAGCCTGGTACTCTCAGATTGGGCTATGAGGCTAAAGTACTCTCTCAGGAATAGTGATTTGGAGTCTGGTACTATTCTTCTAGCCTGGGGCTCTGGCCTTTTGTATGCCTTGGTACATCCTTATAGCCTTCCTTTTTAATATTGCAGGTCCGTGCAAAGTTGCGGGAGATCGAGCAGCAGATCAAGGAGCGGGGACAGGCAGTTGAAGTTCGCTGGTCTTTCGATAAATGCCAGGAAGCTACTGCAGGTATGTGTCAAGAGAACAGATAATAGGAAGTATGTTTGAGGAAAGGATGAAGATAGTAAGGACATGTAGATCTGAGAGCCAGAATACACTGGGCCTCTGGTTCAGTCCCCTTTACCACTTTTCCTCCTTAGGCTTCACCATTGGACGGGTGCTTCATACTTTGGAAGTGCTGGACAGCCATAGTTTTGAGCGCTCTGACTTCAGCAACTCTCTTGACTCACTTTGTAACCGAATCTTTGGATTGGGGCCTAGCAAGGATGGGCATGAGGTAAGCGAAAAGGGGAATAGAAGGAGCAAAAAACTGCAAGAGCAGTAATATATCTGAGGGGAAGTCATGGTGAGGCATTGAAAGCAGAGCATATCTGCAGAAATGATCTTACTGGGCCCAGAATGTTTTATGATGGAGCACAGTCTTTAGGAAATTGGAACTCATTTCTTTGTCCCCACCCCTACCTTACTCCTCCCTCTCTTCCTTTGGTCTCCAGATCTCCTCAGATGATGATGCTGTGGTGTCATTGCTATGTGAATGGGCTGTCAGCTGCAAGCGTTCTGGTCGGCATCGTGCTATGGTGGTAGCCAAGCTCCTGGAGAAGAGACAGGCGGAGATTGAGGCTGAGGTTAGAGGGCAGAGATAAGAGAACGAGATTGGCCAATGGGAAGGAATTTACTGGGGTTGGAGACCAAGAGATGGAGGTGGTGGAGGGACCAGAGTTGAAGGTATGAGAACAGAGTAAAGAAGTGGAAGAGAACCTAAAGGCAAAGTAACGGACATGAGGTGAAAGTAGAGAAGAGTGGATTGTTATCAGAGTTAGAGATAACATCAAGGCTTCAGTTGGGAGGTGGTAAAGAAAATGGAGGTCAGCAGGGGAATGAAAGTGAAAAGCATGGGGTAGAGGTCAAGCAGGTAGTAGTTTAAGGCCTACACATTGAGGATTGAAGAAGCAGGTAAAAGTCAGTTCTACAATTTGTTCTGTCATCTTGCAGCGTTGTGGAGAATCAGAAGCCGCAGATGAGAAGGGTTCCATCGCCTCTGGCTCCCTTTCTGCTCCTAGTGCTCCCATTTTCCAGGATGTCCTCCTGCAGTTTCTGGATACACAGGCTCCCATGCTGAGTACGGACCCCTACCACTCTCTAGTTGCGTCTGCCTAGACTCAGTTACCCGCCACTGTCATCAAAAAGTATATTTCTCTCTTGGGCTCTATGCAGAATGACTTTTAGATGTAGTTCTAGTGATCCTCTTTTAACTGATCATCTTACAGTCAAAGTAGAGAAATACAGAGAAGGATTAAAACAAGAGCTTGTGATTGAAGCATTTTCACTGCGTAAATCGCCACAAAGATGTTACATTCCTTTCTGAGATGGTGTGTGGGGCAGCATGTGGGGTAACCAACCACACTTTGTCCCTCGACAGTTTCTGGGATTTTTATTTTATCACTCTTATTATTGCCTTAGGTGTGTCCCTCTCTCTTTTGGCCCACCTTTTTGTGTTCTCCTAACTCATGTTTCCTCGTTCCCTTCCTCCAGCGGACCCCCGAAGTGAGAGTGAGCGGGTGGAATTCTTTAACTTAGTACTGCTGTTCTGTGAACTGATTCGACATGATGTTTTCTCCCACAACATGTATACTTGCACTCTCATCTCCCGAGGGGACCTTGCCTTTGGAGCCCCTGGTCCCCGGCCTCCCTCTCCCTTTGATGATCCTGCCGATGACCCAGAGCACAAGGAGGCTGAAGGCAGCAGCAGCAGCAAGCTGGAGGTGAGTGGGCTTTTCCTTGCCCTAGATCGTTTCTTCTGACATTTCTATCTTCATGGCTCCCAGAGGCCTCTAAGAGCCTCTTTTGCCTGGGGCAGGGGGGTAGTATTTTCTTAGCACTTGGTGATTGACTAAGCACTATCACATCGATTGTTTCATTGGTTCCGCCCATCAGCCTTGCGAGGTACTCTTATCCCCATTTTCAAGCTGAAGGAAACAGAGGCCTATACTGGTTAAGTGATTGGATGACTTGACTCCAGATCCTGTGCTTTCCACAATCTGGTCTTCTCTCTCCAATTCCCCCGTGAAGTTTTCTAGATGGTGGGAGCTGCTCCCTAGGGCTAAAACAACTTTGCTTATGTTCTATGCCCTCAGGATCCAGGGCTTTCAGAATCTATGGATATTGACCCTAGTTCCAGTGTGCTCTTTGAGGACATGGAGAAGCCTGATTTCTCAGTAAGTTCAATCCTGAGCGTGGCAGAATCTGGCTCCTTTGATCTTCCCATTATTCCTGCTTTTGGCATTTCTTTATCCCCCCTCATCCCCTTTCCATCTTCTCATGTTCTGCCTTCTCACCTTTCTCTCAGTTGTTCTCCCCTACTATGCCCTGTGAGGGGAAGGGCAGTCCATCCCCTGAGAAGCCAGATGTCGAGAAGGAGGTGAAGCCCCCACCCAAGGAGAAGATCGAAGGGACCCTTGGGGTTCTTTACGACCAGCCACGACACGTGCAGTATGCCACCCACTTTCCCATCCCCCAGGTACTGTTCCCCAGCACCTTGTGATGATCTGTTTTGAACCTAGATTGCTGTCCAAGGAATTTGCTGAGGGGTTGGAGCTGTTCCTGAGGATGTGGGTTGGGAAAGGGAAGGGCTTTAGCATGTGGATGCTGAGGGGTGTGGAGCATGATTTCAAGAGGAGGGAAGGAGATCGGTGCTGGAGTCTGATGGTGCTGCTGGGATGCAGGAGGAGTCATGCAGCCATGAGTGCAACCAGCGGTTGGTCGTACTGTTTGGGGTGGGAAAGCAGCGAGATGATGCCCGCCATGCCATCAAGAAAATCACCAAGGATATCCTGAAGGTTCTGAACCGCAAGGGGACAGCAGAAACTGGTGGGTTTGAGGCTCCTTAAACAGATCTCCCCCAAAGAGTGCCCTAGTCAGTCTTCCCTTCCCCAGCATAGGGAACTCCCCAGTCATGTCCCAATGTCCTGTCTCTTGGAGTCTCCTGAGAGCTCTAGTCCTTTTGAAACTTCCCCCCTCATTCCCCCCCTCTACAGACCAGCTTGCTCCTATTGTGCCTCTGAATCCTGGAGACCTGACATTCTTAGGTACCTCACAGTAAGCCCCATACTGCCCTCCCTCCCTCTCCCTTCCCTCCCTCAACCTAGCACCTCCCTGTACATATTCCTTTAAGGTCCACATAGTCTGTGGTCCTCTAAACCTTTGCTTCACTGTCCCCTTCCCTTCATTCCTCCCCCATCCCTTCCTTGACCCTCCCTTCCCTGTTTCCCTCTTCCTTCCTTCCCTCCCTCCCTCCTTCCCTCTCTCCCTCCCTCCCTCCCTCCCTCCCATAGCCTTCTCTCCATACCCCACTCCCCACCCCTAGTCAACTAGTTATCTTCCCTATCTTGACTGGTCCCTTTCAACTGTCCCCTCAGGTGGGGAGGATGGGCAGAAGCGGCGACGCAACCGGCCTGAAGCCTTCCCCACTGCTGAAGATATCTTTGCTAAGTTCCAGCACCTTTCACATTATGACCAACACCAGGTCACGGCTCAGGTGTGGGCCTAAGCCCAGCCCCTTTCCCACATTCTGGCCTCCTCTCCTGTTTTCCTTTTCTTCCCTATCTTCTCCCTGCTAGGCAGGCTAAGCCTCCTGGTCTCATCCCCTTCCACTGTCATCCTTTCCTGCTTCCCTGGTTCTTTCCTCTCTCCACTCCCGTCTCACTCCCACTGCCCTTATCAGGTCTCCCGGAATGTTCTGGAGCAGATCACGAGCTTTGCCCTTGGCATGTCATACCACTTGCCTCTGGTGCAGCATGTGCAGTTCATCTTCGACCTCATGGAATATTCACTCAGCATCAGTGGCCTCATCGACTTTGCCATTCAGGTGGGGAAGTTGGGGAGATGAGGGTGGAGGAAGGAGTTCGTGCCATATAGGGGCTATGGAGGGTCATAAGGACAGGGGTAAATGCTCCAGCCAGTTTCCCAGGCTATTTGAAGGGGCAGAAAGACTAGCACGGGGGGAGTGGAACATGAGCTGAGACTGCAGGAATAGAGACAAGTGCTCCCTGGGGAGGCCAAGAGGCAGATTAGAGCATTGGGCACAGACCATCCTCCCACTGTGGAGTTCATAGAACTGTATCCTGGACACTGGTTAGAGGTGTTGTTGATAGACTAAAGGACCGTGGCATAGGGTAACGAGCCCTTCTATCCTGAGGTGGCTCCAGCAGGAAGGGGCTCAGGCCCAGCCTTGCCAGCGTCCCCACAGGAAGGTGGGTTCTATGTAACATGAGGGGCCTCTTTGCATTTCTCACCCCCGTTCACTCTGCTAGCTGCTGAATGAACTGAGTGTAGTTGAGGCTGAGCTGCTTCTCAAATCCTCGGATCTGGTGGGCAGCTACACTACTAGCCTGTGCCTGTGCATCGTGGCTGTCCTGCGGCACTATCATGCCTGCCTCATCCTCAACCAGGACCAGATGGCACAGGTCTTTGAGGGGTAAGCAGGACGTTGGAATAACTGAAACAAAGCTCTGGCGAATGCTGGTGGAAGTGGCCTGGGAAGAGCATGCACTTCCTCACACTCTGGGGAAGTGCCTGCCACTCAGATGGGAAAGGAATGGTATTTCCCAGAGGCTTGAATCCCTTTGGAGGAGCCCGCATACCATCTGCTGACCCTCCCAACCTTGCTTCTTCATGCAGGCTGTGTGGCGTTGTGAAGCATGGGATGAACCGGTCCGATGGCTCCTCTGCAGAGCGCTGTATCCTTGCTTATCTCTATGATCTGTACACCTCCTGTAGCCATTTAAAGAACAAATTTGGGGAGCTCTTCAGGTAAGAGAGGTGGAAGGTAAGGGGTAGCAAGTGGGACCTACTCCCTTCTTCCCATAACCACCCAACTCAGGAGGAGAGGAGCATGGCCTGGGACCCTGCTGCCTGTCTAGGGTCATTTGTGGACTGTGTCCTCCACATACTGTTGTATTACCAAGAGTGGGCCCTCTTCCTCAGCAGGCTTGCCCCCCGCCTGTATCTGTGGGGCCCAAACTCTTCCCCCTCTTCCTTGCTGCCTTCAGAGGCCCCAGTTCCTTATTCCCATGTGGTTCCTTTCCTGCCCAGTCCGTTTTGTCCCATCTCCCTTTTCTTGTCCCAAGATCCTTCATCCCTCACTTTCTCCTTTTTTTCTTTTCTCCCCTTTCCTGACCATCCCTCGACCTCAGCAGACCTTCTTCAACACTACTATCTCCTTTCCTCCATCCCTGCAGCGACTTTTGCTCAAAGGTGAAGAACACCATCTACTGCAACGTGGAGCCATCGGAATCAAATATGCGCTGGGCACCTGAGTTCATGATTGACACTCTAGAGAACCCTGCAGCTCACACCTTCACCTACACAGGGCTAGGCAAGAGTCTTAGTGAGAACCCTGCTAACCGCTACAGCTTTGTCTGCAATGCCCTTATGCACGTCTGTGTGGGGCACCATGATCCCGATAGGTATGGGGTGTACTGAGTGAGGAAGGGCACTATGCTCCCACCTGAGATAGGGAGGGCTGAGGTATCTGGGAGGTACTACAACCTTCATTATGTACTGGGGCAGAGATGAGAAGTTAATGGGTCTGAGGTTTTGTGGAGCAAGGTTTTTCCTGAGGGCATTTGTACTTTTCCCTAGGGTGAATGACATCGCAATCCTGTGTGCAGAGCTGACCGGCTATTGCAAGTCACTGAGTGCAGAATGGCTAGGAGTGCTTAAGGCCTTGTGCTGCTCCTCTAACAATGGCACTTGTGGTTTCAACGACCTCCTCTGCAATGTAGATGTGAGACCTGGGGTGGGGTCTTGCTAGTGGAGCAGTGACCAGGGCAGGGGGCTGGTCGTGATCCTCTGATCAGGGACAGAGTTCCATAGAGTGGAGGCACACTGCTTTGAGTGGGCCTCCACTCTGAGTCATCGTGTCTGTCTGTTTTTTCCTCCAGGTCAGTGACCTATCTTTTCATGACTCGTTAGCTACTTTTGTTGCCATCCTCATCGCTCGGCAGTGTTTGCTCCTGGAAGATCTGATTCGCTGTGCTGCCATCCCTTCACTCCTTAATGCTGGTGAACTACCAATCTGTAACCCCTAGCATTTCTAGACCTCAAATTTCAATACACACTGGACGGCCATCCTCTCATTGTTCACTGTGGGAGACCTTGCTGCGGCTCCCTGGCCTTCCCCAGAAGGCCAGTCCTTTGGTATGCTGAAGGCTAGAAGGAACCTGTTTTTTAGCCCTGGATTTGCGGCCCTGACCTTTGCAATTTCTGACCCTTCAACTGCATAACAGTTCTCTGCTCTACCTCGCTTTCAATATTATCTTGCTTTTTCTCCTTTCACTTTACCTCATCTTCTCTCCCGTGCCCCTGCCGTACACTTGCATGCATGCAGGCACGCACACGTATAAACCCACATGCAGTTCAGCTTCATCCTTCCCAGATCTGTTTTGTCTTCCTTTTAGCTTGTAGTGAACAGGACTCTGAGCCAGGGGCCCGGCTTACCTGCCGCATCCTCCTTCACCTTTTCAAGACACCGCAGCTCAATCCTTGCCAGTCTGATGGAAGTAAGTGACCCTGATCTGAACCAGCCAACAGTAGAAAGTGTGGTTCCCCTGCCTCCGTGGATTCTACTTTTGCTTCCCCTGACTTCATCGCCTTCCCCAGACAAGCCTACAGTAGGAATCCGCTCCTCCTGTGACCGCCACCTGCTGGCTGCCTCCCAGAACCGCATCGTGGATGGAGCTGTGTTTGCTGTTCTCAAGGCTGTGTTTGTACTTGGTACGGGGGTAGGAAGGGAGTGGTGCCAGAAGTGTGTATAGGGTGGAGTGCCAGCTAAACTACAAGGGACAGTCTTTCTCCCTTCTGAAGGTGGTCTCTCTGACCTTTGGGGAGGAGGGGAGGGAGAGAAGTATATTTCTGTCCCATAGGGCAGGATTTGGGGTGTTTCTGCCTCTGTGGGCCCAGGGTGGGTCTCCACACAGTGTTCCAATCTCACTCTGCCCTCCCTATCTCCCACCCGTGAACCACAGGGGATGCGGAACTGAAAGGTTCAGGCTTCACTGTGACAGGAGGAACAGAAGAACTTCCAGAGGAGGAGGGAGGAGGTGGCAGTGGTGGTCGGAGGCAGGGTGGCCGCAACATCTCTGTGGAGACAGCCAGTCTGGATGTCTATGCCAAGTACGTGCTGCGCAGCATCTGCCAACAGGTCAGTCTCACCTTCCTCCCACACCTCCTAAATGCCTCTGTGTAATATAGTCCCGTTTCCAGCCCATGATCACACCACCTCCCTACTATACATTGTGTTCCTTACCAACTCCAACCCGTCCTCCATATTCCTAACCCCCTCACTGGTTGCTCCCAGTCCCTGATTGTCAGCTTCCTCAGGAATGGGTAGGAGAACGTTGCCTTAAGTCGCTGTGTGAGGACAGCAATGACCTGCAAGACCCAGTGTTGAGTAGTGCCCAGGCGCAGCGCCTCATGCAGCTCATCTGCTACCCACATCGACTGCTGGACAATGAGGATGGGGAAAACCCCCAGCGGCAGCGCATAAAGCGCATTCTTCAGGTAGGCCAAGGCTGTGGGGGCCGCAGAGGAAGCAGTGGGCCCAATCTGGGGAGAAACAATAGGAACCTTGAGAAAAGGAGAGGGGGAGTTAAATAGAGAGGAAGACAAGGATATAGTGGAGGAGAGAGGTAGCGAGAGAAACAGCTCCAGCATGGGCTGAGGAGTAAGTCCAATATGGTCTAGACTCCAGTGTAAGAGTATTAGGTGAGGGCATAGCTATCTGGAATGAATCTAGCTTATCAATGGGAAGCATAGCATCTGGGAGGCCTAGGCGTGGGCCTTGTATATTTGGCATTTTGGCCATGGCTCAGAACTGAATAGTAGTAGCTACTACTTGCTGAGCATGTGTTTTGTGCCAGGTACTGTGCTAGGTACTCCGCACACATTTCCTCATTTAATCTTTATGACCCTATGAAGTAGATGAGCCTCCCTGTTTGACCGATGAGGAAACTGAGGCTTGAAGAGGTTAAGTAACTTGTCTAAGGTCACATAGCTGATAAGTTTAGAGTCAATATGTGAACGCAGACATGTCTCTGCACTTTCCACTTGACATTGCTTCACACCTTCAGATGACCAGAGAGTGGAAAAATAAAGCCGTTGAGGAAAAGCTAAAGGAATAAAGTCTCTTCAGCCCAGAAGAGATAGTGTCGAAGAGAGATTAGCTAACAGTAGCCTTCTGGTCTCTACAGGACTTTGAGAGATTGTTTTATAAAGGTCCTGTCAGGGACTTTGAGCAGTTGGTCTAAAACGAGAGAAGCAGGCTTCAACTTTAACATCAAGGGTTTCAAGGTTAAGCATTAAGCAGAACTTTCTGATACGAAGGGATGGGAAAGATGTGAAATCTTTCCTGAACATTTTAAAATTGGAAAGATTTTCAAATATTTTTGGGTTTTTAAATGTTTTTTTTTTTTTTTTTGAGACGGAGTCTTGCTCTTGTCACCCAGGCTGGAGTGCAGTGGCGCGATCTCAGCTCACTGCAACCTCTGCCTCCCAAGGTCAAGTGATTCTCCTGCCTCAGCCTCCTGAGTAACTGGGATTACAGGCGCCCACCACCATGCCCGGCTAATTTTTGTATTTTTAGTAGAGACGGAGTTTTGCCATGTTGGCCAGGCTGATCTCGAACTCCTAACCTCAGGTGATCTGCCTGTCTCAGCCTCCCTAAATGTAGTCTTTCTTAAAGATGGGGACATAGAGGTCCCTTTCAGACCTCCAGGAGTCTGTGATTCAATGTTGTAGGAGAACAGGAATTGGCCTCAGATTGGTGGGTAGCTGGGGGTAACATGATGATGACTAGCCTGGGTGTGGGGCCTCTATCACAGAACTTGGACCAGTGGACCATGCGCCAGTCTTCCTTGGAGTTGCAGCTCATGATCAAGCAGACCCCTAACAATGTGAGTAGTGCCTGGACCCTCCCTTTCCTGTGTTCACGTTCAGCTCCATGTGTCAGGGAGGCGGTCCACCACAGAAGAACCTAGATCCTACCCTTGGGCTCTTGAGCTGAGAGATAAGAGGGGATGGAAAAATGGTGAACAAGTGGAGCTGCTGATAAGGGAAATGGGTTGAGAGTGTTGGAGCTCTGAGCTGTGGGGAAGATTGGTGGTGGTAGTGGAGCCTGTTTATCTGGCCACAGATGTAAGGAGGTATGTAAAGGAGAAGACAATGAGGAATTGGAGAAATACGGAGGTACTAGAGGACATGATTCCCAAAAGAGTTGGGTTCCTATCTCCCCATCAACCTCCGCCAGTGCTGTCCTTCTCCCTCATCTCCCATCTCTCCTACCATCTGCTTTCCTTCACCCTTAGCTACCTATTTTAGCACTTCTGTGCCTTTCATCCTCCCCAGGAGATGAACTCCCTCTTGGAGAACATTGCCAAGGCCACAATCGAGGTTTTCCAACAGTCAGCAGAGACAGGGTCATCTTCTGGAAGTACTGCAAGCAACATGCCCAGCAGCAGCAAGACCAAGCCTGTGCTCAGGTCGGATAGAAACATGTTAGGACCCATCCCCTTAGGAATTTCTCTGCTGGTAGCATGAGCGATGTCAGATGCGTGGAGATGCCAGCATGTCCATCAGGGAAAGGAGAGGATGGATTGTTCCAACCTTGCCTGGCTCCCCTGTGACCCTGTGTCCTCTGTTCTCCAGCTCTCTAGAGCGCTCTGGTGTATGGCTGGTGGCCCCCCTCATTGCTAAACTGCCCACCTCAGTCCAGGGACATGTGTTAAAGGCTGCTGGGGAGGAATTGGAGAAGGGTCAGCACCTGGGTTCCTCTTCACGCAAAGAACGTGATCGACAAAAGCAGAAGAGGTAAAGGGGCTTAGGGAGTGGACCAAGATTGAGGGGTAGAAAGGAGAAGAGGCAGGCCTGGGGAAGAATAAAACTGGGGCTAAGGAGAAGCATCATAGGAAAGTGGAAAATCAGAAGATAAGAGTGGGCATGGCTGAGCAAGAGGCTAGGTGTTAAGAGCATAGAGTCTGGAGAAGGAGGTTGGAAATTGACCCCCAACCCACAGTCTCCCTTTTCTCCTCCTCTCCTCTCCTCTCCTCTCCTCTCCTGTTCCCTCCCCTCCCCTCCCCTCCCCTCCCGTCTCCTCCC
>NW_016806385.1:138014-141151 GCF_001698545.2 Rhinopithecus bieti | reverse complement strand
CCCTCCCGTCTCCTCCCCTCCCCTCCCCTCTCATCTCTTCTTTCTCTTGTCTCTAGCATGTCCCTGTTGAGCCAGCAGCCCTTCTTATCACTGGTGCTAACATGTCTGAAAGGGCAGGATGAACAACGCGAGGGACTCCTTACCTCCCTCTACAGCCAGGTGCACCAGGTACAGATCTCTGGGCCATGGAGGTGGGCAGGAGGGCAGGGAAGGATGCACCTAAGGGGTTACTCTGTACTTGGAAACTTCAGTACTTTCTGATAAACATATTGGCTACTGTGAGATGGAAACACGAAGATCCCTGAACTGCATATTTTATTTGTTTCTCTTCTAGATTGTGAATAATTGGCGAGATGACCAGTACTTAGATGATTGCAAACCAAAGCAGCTTATGCATGAGGCACTCAAACTGCGGCTCAACCTGGTGAGAAGGCCAGCTGGGGAGAAGAAGGAAGACGGTAGGGCTGGAAATGCAGAGTGCAAAAGCCTCAGGTTGGGAGAATGGGGGTAAGGATAGAGGCCCCAGGTTATTCTGAGTCTTGAAGTTGTTGTTTTTTTTCTTTTTTTTTTTTTTGGAGTCAGAGTCTCGCTCTGTCACCCAAGCTGGAGTGCAGTGGCACCATCTCAGCTCACTGCAACCTCCACCTCCTGAGTTCAAGTGATTCTCAAGCCTCAACTTCCTGAGTAGCTGGGATTACAGGCGTGCGCCACCACACCTGGCTAATTTTTGTATTTTTCATGCAGATAGGGTTTCACCATGCTGGCCAGGCTGGTCTTGAACTCCTGACCTCAAATGATCCGTCCGTCTTGGCCTCCCAAAGTGCTGAGATTATAGGCATGAGCCACCGTGCCCGGCCTGAGTCTTGAAGTATTAACCCTGTTCTCTGAAAGGATGCAGGGACTGAAAGTGGTTAAGGGGGCTGTATCACTGTGGTCATGGTCCAATAGATTATGTACCCTGGATCCTTGCAGGGACTCTGCCTCAGTATTCTAGATTCTGACTGGGCCCTAGCAGTACTGGAAACCCATTGTGGAATGTTGAATGGAATCCTGGAAATCATTCAGTCCAACTCCCATCACTTTCTAAGTATGGAAACAGAGGCCCAGAGATGTCAAGAATTTCCTCATTGTCTTGAGATCATGTAGCAAATCATAGGTTCAACTCAAGCATGAACTCAGGCGTCCCAACTCAGATTTGAACTAAGGTTTCCTTAAACTCTGGCCTTGTCCCTGAGCCATCTGACTGACTTGTTGTGGCCCTGGCAGGTTGGGGGCATGTTTGACACAGTGCAGCGCAGCACCCAGCAGACCACGGAGTGGGCCATGCTCCTCCTGGAGATCATCATCAGCGGCACTGTCGACATGCAGTCCAACAAGTAAAGCATCCCCACCTGCTCCCTGCAGTTTCATACCCAAGAGGTTCCCCCTACTCCCACGTCAGTTGCACCCACTGAGATTGGTGTGGCTGTTACTGTGGACTCCGTGGCCCTGGGCTCCCCATATGGTTTTGGTGCCCTCGGGATGACATATTAAGCACCTCTCCCTGTTTGTGTCCTCTGCTGAGGCCTTTTTCTATCTTCACCTCTTTCTTCTCTGGTTTTCTCTCTGGCTTCCTGTCTCAGTGAGCTCTTCACTACTGTGTTGGACATGCTGAGCGTGCTCATCAATGGGACATTGGCTGCAGACATGTCTAGCATCTCCCAAGGTAGCATGGAGGAAAACAAGCGTGCATACATGAACCTGGCAAAGAAGCTACAGGTGAGCAGAGGAGGCAGGGACAAGGTTTGCGGGTACCGGAATCTGCTGTCCAGCCTCAGGAACTTGCTTCTGGCTTGAGCCCTCTACCTTTCCTTCTCACGTCTATCTTTTCTTGGTTACTCATGCCATGAGCATTTACTGAGTGGGGGTCTTCTCTGTGCCAAGTTCTGTGCTGTCCCCTGAGACTTCCCATCCCTGTTTTCTGTATCTCTTGTCCCATCTTCCTGTGCCTGCAGAAGGAGTTGGGGGAACGCCAGTCAGACAGTCTGGAAAAGGTTCGCCAGCTGCTGCCACTGCCCAAGCAGACCCGAGACGTCATCACGTGTGAGCCACAGGGCTCCCTTATTGATACCAAGGGCAACAAGATTGCTGGCTTCGATTCCATCTTCAAGAAGGAGGCATGTTCCATTGTCTGCCCATGTCCCTTGCCTTTTTTCTCCTTTGGGCAAGAACTTTCCCTGCATCAGCTTTGTAGCTCCAACAGACTCATCAGATTCAGGAGCCCATCCAGTCTCTGCCAGTGAACACCATCTCTGGGGTTTTCAGCAAATCACTTAACTTTCCTTACATTTCATCTCCATCTCTGGAGTCCCAGCCTCTTTCCTTCACCCTGCCCTCACCTTTTAACATACCACCCATTTCTCAGTACCCTACCCTCCTCTTTCCTCTGCTCCACCTGCCTCATGTCCTACCCCACCCATCTATCTGGCCGACAGCCTGTATCTCTTTTATTTCTGTGTTTCTCTCCCTACACCCACCCATCTCGGCACAGTTTTATCTTTTCCCTCTCTGTCAGTTGCAGTATTTGTTGAGTAACCATAATTATTGTGTATAGTTTAAAACCCAAAGTCTAACTCCTTCATATATACATTCTCTTCATCTGTCTTCCTAGTCCATCTGTCTCTTTTCCTCTGTCTCTGTCTCTCTCCATGTCTGACTCGTTTGCCTTTCTTTGTCCCTCCACCTTTTTGTCTCTCTTCCTGTTTCTGTCTCTCTCTGACTCTGTCTTTCTCTGCCTGCCTAAAGGCAGAATCTCTCCCTGCCTTCCTCTCTCTCTTTCTCTGCCTTCCTTTTTCTGTCTCCCTCTGAATGTCAATCCCTCTCCCTCCCCACTTCCTCTCTGGCTTTCTCCCCAACCCCTTTCTCTCCCGGTCTCCGCTTCTCTCCCCACATGCCCGCCGCCCGCCCCGTTCATTCGTCTCCTCTCCTGGTCCCGGCTGGCTTCATCTTGCGCCTCCACACCTCTCCCTGTCCCCCACCCTTCACTCTCTCCCCGCATAACTCTCTTCTGCATGTATGTGTGTATCCATGTCTGTCTGCTTCTTACCATCTCTCCTGAATCTACCTATGACTTTCTTTTTTTTTTTTTTTTTTTTTTT
>NW_016806385.1:133538-135125 GCF_001698545.2 Rhinopithecus bieti | reverse complement strand
ACACACCACCACGCCCAGCTAATTTTTTGGATTTTTAGTTGAAATGGGGTTTCGCCATGTTGCCCAGGCTGGTCTTGAACTGAGCCACCACACCTGGCCAAAAAAAAATTTTTTTTTAATTAGCCGGGCATGGTGGTGCTTGCCTGTAGTCCCAGCTACTCAGGAGGCTGAGGTGGGAGGATTGCTTGAGCCTGGAAGTTTGAGGCTGCAGTGAGCTGTAATCACACAATGAGCCAAGATTGCGCCACTGCACTGCAGTGGTGACAGAGTGAGACCCTGTCTAAAAAAAAAAAAAAAAAAAAAGAAAAGAAAAAAAAATATCTGGAGTTCATAGATGAACTACATGATAAGGAGTCATAAAGCCGGTACTGGCTTTAAATACCAGGTTGAATACTAGGATGGACTAATGAATGAATCCTCCCACCATGGTTAATGTTAGTCAAGCCTTAGTTCAGGCCTTTTAACTATGTTTAGAGACTCCAAAGCTTGGGATTAAGAACACTGGGGAGTGGACTAACTGCCCATTGTGTGGCCAGCACTATACCAGGACTGGGTGAGGTGAAGAAAGATAGCAAAAAAAACCCAAAATATATAGTTCCTCACTACAAAGAATCTTTACTATAGCTGGGGAGATGAGACTTACAGAAGAACATTGAGAGAACACTCTGAGCAAAGATATAATCAGGTATGCAGTTGTACGCTATGAGGTAAAATGCGGATTGAGAAAAAGTACGGGCTAATATCTGTGGGCCTGACTCATCAGAGAATGTTTCATGAAGGAGGTCAGACTTGAGTTGGCCTTTGAAGAATAGCTGTGATTGGGATTTGTGGAGAAGAGGAAAGGGCATTCCAGGTAGAGGATGTAACATGACCAAAGACATGGGGACAAGAATGAGGATGGTGTCTGGAGAGAAGGGGCTGGATGGAGTGTAAAATCTGTGCTGGGGAAGTCACTGGGGCTAGGCTAGGAGGGGGCAGGCTGCGAGATGGCCTTGAATGCTCAGCTGAAGAATTGAGACACAGTCCCAGAAAGGGTTCTTTTGATCAGAAGAGTGATAGGAGGAGTTGGGTATGTTGCAAGACTCCTTAGAATGAATGGATAGCATGTGTACTGGAAGGTGCAAGAAGAAGACTTCAGGCTGGGCGCGGTGGCTCATGCCTGTAATCCCAGGACTTTGGGAGGCCCAGGTGGGCAGATGACCTAAGGTCAGGAGTTTGAGACCAGCCTGGTCAACATGGTGAAATCCCGTCTCTACTAAAAATACAAAAATTATCTGGGTGTGGTGGCGGGCGCCTGTAATTCCAGCTACTCGGGAGGCTGAGGCAGGAGAATCGCTTGAACCTGAGAGGTGGAGGTTGCAGTGAGCCAAGATTGCATCATTGCACTCCCGCCTGGGCGACAGAGTGAGACTCCGTCTCAAAAAGAAAAAAGAAGACTTGAGACAGGGAGCCTGGCCAGTAGACTCTTGCAGTGATATACAGGTGTAGCAGAACAACTTGAAATGTTATTGGGGAACAACAACAGCAACAGCAAAAAACCTCAATGAGTGTTTATAGAATGCCTATCTTTTTTTTTTTTTTTTTTTT
>NW_016806385.1:131071-133275 GCF_001698545.2 Rhinopithecus bieti | reverse complement strand
GGCCTCCCAAAGTGCTGGGATTACAGGCTTGAGCCACCGAGCCCGGCCTATTCTACCTATGACTTTCTACCCACTCCGACAAGTGCTTGCGGTCTCTCTTGTGTTTTCTAAGTCCCAACAGCTTACTGTTTTTCATTTTCTGGAGCAGGGTCTACAGGTTTCCACCAAACAGAAGATCTCGCCCTGGGATCTTTTTGAGGGGTTGAAGCCGTCAGCACCGCTCTCTTGGGGCTGGTTTGGAACAGTCCGGGTGGACCGGCGAGTGGCTCGAGGAGAGGAGCAGCAGCGGTTGCTGCTCTACCACACACACCTGAGGCCCCGGCCCCGCGCCTATTACCTGGAGCCACTGCCACTGCCCCCAGAAGATGAGGAGCCCCCTGCTCCTACCCTGCTAGAGCCTGAGAAAAAGGCTCCAGAGCCCCCTAAAACTGACAAACCAGGGGCTGCTCCACCCAGTACTGAGGAACGCAAGAAGAAGTCCACCAAGGGCAAGAAACGCAGCCAGCCAGCTGCCAAGACAGAGGTGAGCGTCTCCCCCATGACAGTTCTCCCACAGCCTCTTACTTCATGACGCTCCAGTTTCTGGTTTGTGGGAGGGGTGGGGGCGCATAAGGAAGGGGTGCCATTAGAATCATAATAAAAATTAACCATGTACGAATCCAGCTCCTCTTTACCTCATTCTCCCCCAGCTCCCCAACCCCACTCAGCTACAACCCACTCACCCTCTTCTTCTGTCACTCACACAGGACTATGGAATGGGCCCGGGTCGGAGCGGCCCTTATGGTGTGACAGTGCCTCCAGACCTCCTGCACCACCCAAACCCTGGTTCCATAACCCACCTTAATTACAGGCAAGGCTCCATAGGCCTGTACACCCAGAACCAGCCACTACCTGCAGGTGAGTGCCAGCCACTAGGAATGCTGGAGGGACCTAGGTGTATACTCCCCCTGCCCAAAGGATGATGCCATTCCCCTGAGGAGCTATGGATGTCAAGGACACTGAGCAAGAGACAGAGGGATGAGGAGCCTAGAGGTCAGCCCACTCTCCTTTCCAGGTGGCCCTCGTGTGGACCCATACCGCCCTGTGCGCTTACCAATGCAGAAGCTGCCCACCCGACCGACTTACCCTGGAGTGCTCCCCACAACCATGACTGGCGTCATGGGCCTAGAACCCTCCTCTTATAAGACCTCTGTGTACCGGCAGCAGCAACCTGCGGTGCCCCAAGGACAGCGCCTTCGCCAACAGCTCCAGGCAAAGATAGTGAGAGGGGCAGTAGGGAGGGCTGTCAGGGAGAGGGGCTTTTGAGGGTCACAGGACTGAGGAGACACGGGATCTTCACAAGGACACTCAGAGCAGGAGACACGAGATGAGATGGCAGCAAGCATTTCCTGAGTTTGAGTTGTTCTCTTCTCTCCCTTTAGCAGAGTCAGGGCATGTTGGGACAGTCATCTGTCCATCAGATGACTCCCAGCTCTTCCTACGGTTTGCAGACTTCCCAGGTAAGAGCCTGGGATTGTGAGACTCGGGGGATGAGGCAAGCTGCTTTGCATACTCTCAGCCCTGATTCCCTCTCTCCTCTTTCCCTCCAGGGCTATACTCCTTATGTTTCTCATGTGGGATTGCAGCAACACACAGGCCCTGCAGGTACCATGGTGCCCCCCAGCTACTCCAGCCAGCCTTACCAGAGCACCCACCCTTCTACCAATCCTACTCTTGTAGATCCTACCCGCCACCTGCAACAGCGGCCCAGTGGCTATGTGCACCAGCAGGCCCCCACCTATGGACATGGACTGACCTCCACTCAAAGGTACCCAAAGTAGTGGTGAGCTAGGAAGAGATGCAGAGGTATAAGGGAGCATTTGACTTGGAAAAGCCCGTGCCTGAAGGTGATGGGACTGGTCAGAACTTTTAGAGACATCAAGAATACTTATCTGGCCACATAGCCCATAACCACAGAAGTCTCGAGCTGGTAGGGACCCTGGAGACCAATAGTTTCATGTGTACTTCCTTAACAGTTCTTTGAGGTCCAGAGAGGGGAAATTGTTTATCTGACTTATGGAAAAATCTGGGCTGTGTGGTAGCTCACACTGGTAGTCCCAGCACTTGGGGGCCCAAGGTGGGAGAATCAGTTGGGTCCAGGAATTCGAGGCCAGCCTGGGCAACATAGGGAGATCCCATCTCTAAAAAATATATATATATATATG
>NW_016806385.1:117984-127557 GCF_001698545.2 Rhinopithecus bieti | reverse complement strand
CTGTAATCCTAGCTACTTGGGAGGCTGAGGCAGAGAATTGCTTGAACTTGGGAGGCAGAAGTTGCAGTGAGCTGAGATCGCACCACTGCACTCCAGCCTGGGGATGGAGCGTGACTCCGTCACAAAACAAAACAAAACAAACGGATTGGGAAAGGAGGTTGAAGAAGGAGAAAAGTTGGACTTCAGTCTTCCACTTCCTATTTCCACCCAGTTCCAGCGCCAGGGGCTTCAGCAGACCCAGCAGCAGCAACAGACAGCAGCTTTGGTCCGGCAACTTCAACAACAGCTCTCCAGTAAGCCTGCCTGCCTTCCCAAGGAGAACCCCATGGAATAAATTTAGGGGGCGGGGTGGGCCAAAGTAGCTGAAAAGATGGCTTCAGGCCCAGGTTATGAGAGGAGGCATTCCATTCCATCCCCTTCCCTTGATACCTGAACAGCTTTCCTCATGCATACCCACACCCCTGCCTGGTCTTCCATCCCTGATAATCTCTGGTTTTTCACAGATACCCAGCCACAGCCCAGTACCAACATATTTGGACGCTACTGAGCCACCTGGAGGAACTGCTTGTGCACTGGATGTGGCCCCACCCTTTCCTCTTAATTCCCAATCCCGTTCCTGGGCTAGCACCAGTAGTGATTGGGGCCCTTCCCTCAGGCTCCGTTTTTAATAAGTTTTAGTATTTTGTTAATGTGAGGCATTGAGCTGTTGGGTTTTGTATATTATTTATATAGAGACCCCAGAGCTGTTGCACCCAATACACAGAGCTTCTTTGCAAAGGGAATGTGTGAGTTCTGCATGTCTGGGAAGGGTGGTCTCTTGGGAGAATGCTGGGGGCTGGATCAACAAGTCAGAGTCTTCATTCTATTCCAATCATCTCCCCTGTTTACCTTACACTCTAAATTTCTTTTTTTCTTTCTTTCTTTCTTTCTTTTTTTTTTTTTGAGACGGAGTCTCACTCTGTCACGCAGGCTAGAGTGCAGTGGCAATATCGGTTCACTGCAACCTCCGCCTCCCAAGTTCCAGCGATTCTCCTCCCTCAGCCTCCTGAGTAGCTGGGATTACAGGTGTGTGCCATCACGCCTGGCTAATTTTTGTATTTTTTTTAGTAGAGACAGAGTTCCACCATATTGGCCAGGCTGGTCTCGAACTCCTGACCTCGTGATCTGCCTGCCTCAGCCTCCCAAAGTGCTGGGACTACAGGCGTGAGTCACCGCGCCTGGCCTAAATTTCTTAATTCTAATTGGATTGCTACCCTCTCTTCCTCTTCAACATGGCAACACGTTAAAGTACAGGCCCTTAGTCTCTCTTTATTTATTTTTGAGACGGAGTTTTGTTCTTGTCGCCCAGACTAGAGTTCAGTGGCGCAATCTCGGCTCACTGCAACCTCTGCCTCCCAGGTTCAAGTGATTATCCTGCCTCAGCCTCCCGAGTAGCTGGGATTACAGGCATATGCCACCACGCCTGGCTAATTTTGTATTTTAGTAGAGACAGGGTTTCACCGTGTTGGCCAGGCTGGTCTTGAACTCCTGACCACAGGTGATCCGCCCACCTCGGCCTCCCAAAGTGCTGGGATTACAGGCATGAGCCACCACACCTGGCCCCTTAGTCTTTTAAGAAGTGGCAGTGAACCTTCTCAACTAAATGTTGCAACGTAAGCTTTCCTCCATGGGGGATATACCACTGGGATTGAGGAGAGGCCATTAGGCCAGGGGAAACATCAATGGAACCTGATTCTTCCACAACACCCCAGATGTTGGGCCTCAAACAAGCTGGGGAAGGTGGAGATGACAGACACTGCCTACGCTTCTTGTCATCTTGTGTCATCATGTACCAAGTGGCATACCTTTCATAGGACAGAGAACTTCTCTGAGAGTCACATGCCTGGATGAAAAATTGCCCTCCATTGGCATGTGCCATCATAGAATAGGTCGTGGAAGGACTGGTTGGTTCTAGGAGGAAGAAAGACCAGTAAAAATAAGCACCCTTTCTCTCTCTGCCCTGCTGCCAGAACTGCCTGTTCTCACATGACCCACCTTGGCAGTTACCCAGGATGACTGTTGCTCTCTCCCATTTTACAGTAGAGAAAACGCAAAACTGTTACCCCAGAGTCACATTTGGAGCTGTGGCAGGGCCATTCTCACCCTCTTGCTTTCCAGTTTGAGTTCTAGATCCAAGGCTGTCCAGGAGAGCCAACTTGTTTACTACAGTGGAGTCTTGGAGTCTTCTGCCCTGCCTAGCTAGGGCTGGAAGAGGATCAGCCTCAGCCTTGTGAGTGGGTGGTACAGGATGGTTTGACAACTTAAGGATAACATGCAAGCCATAGTTGCACCCTATTACTGGGAAGTGTCTAGTGTGCTGGCAAAACCAGGAGCGCCAATCAATACCCAAGTTATAAAAAATAAAATAGCCCTCTTTGAGGCCCACGAAGCCCTTGCTTATATGGGACTTACCAAGTTTAAGAGTTGCGTGCACAAGGAATGGAACTCCTTGACAGCGTAAAGGCAAACATGACCGAAACTTTCTTCTCCCTTACTCTATCCTGACAAACATTCTGAGGAGTCACAGGAGTACAGGCTTGGCTGGGATAAGGGACATTCAGCGGGACTTGGGGGCTACTAAACAAACGGCAGGTGTGCCACATACAAAAACACAAGACACGAAGACACTGAACCTGGAGGGGAGAGACTGAAATGGTCAGACAACTGGCATGCTGACAGTCTGAGTCTGACATGCCCCAGCAGAAGCAGCAGAAGGGAACAGCACTGACCTTTGGGAGAGTGACAGGATGAGAGCAGAGTGGCCCCACTGGTTGCTGCTTGGGTAGTGCTGGCGCTGAGAAGGGATGCTGACTGAGGTGGAGGTGTGTTTTTGTGTTGTATGACTGAGAGTTCCTGCAGGCAGTGACTCAGTTTCTCTCTTTGGGTCAAGGTCTCAAGCTTTGCAGGTAAAGTTTGGGCTAGCTGCCCTGGAAGATCACCTGTCTGATAGCTTGCAATCTGAGGTGTGTGTGTGCGCGCGGGTGAGAGGGAGCGGAACGTGCCTGAGCATGGGGGGAATTGGGCCATGCCCCAGGACTTGAGCCATCTCTGGCACAAAAGGAGTTAATGGCAGGGACCGCGCCCCCCCGTGTCCGGGCACGCGCAGCGCGCCCCCTCGGTGCGCGGGCACAGCAGCCAGGCTGCCGGAGAGCTGATCTCGGGGATTCGGGTGCGGAGCCCTTGGCCTGGAGGCGATATGGGTGGTCCGTGGCCCGGTTCAGTCGCTTGCAGCAGCCCGGGGAACAGGTGAGGCCGCCTGCCCCGGTCTCTCATCCTCTAGCTGCCCATACCTTGCCCCCATCCTAACCCCTCCCTATCCCAGGCTCCTCCACTCCCCAGCCAGTGGCCCCCATCCCTCTCAACCCAATGTTCTCCATCGGCACCCCTGACCCCATCCTCCCCGCTTCTGTTCTCTCCTCTACCTCCTCCCTAAATCCCGCATCCCTATCATCCTCCCGCCCATGGTTCCTCTATTTCCACAGCCCATCCCGCATGCTCATCAAAATACCCCTATTGAGGGCCCCCAGCCCCATCCCGGGATTGCACATTGCCAGTCCCCCCTCCCCTGCAGTGCAGCTCCATCCCCCTTCCATCATAGCATCTCATAGCCAGGCTCCCTCCCCACTCTCTGCAGCCCCCCCACCCAATGGAGGCCTTTATCCTATCATCCCCATTCCAGTGCAACTCCATCCCCAATCCATTCCAAGCCCTCATAGCCCCCAATACTGCAGTTCTCAATATTGGTCCATTCCTGCACAATGCCCCGCGCCCAACACCTCTGCAGCCCCAAAAGTACCCCCAGATGCCATTCTCATCCCTGGCATTGCTGCCTCCCCTTGTCTTCTCCCAAATTGCAAGTTGGGCAAGGATGGAGATCTTGGCCTTGGGGATTCACAGTGGGTCCTAGGGTACAGAGGGCGTTTGGGGGTCGGTCCAATTGTCTAGGTGTTCACGGGGGAGGGGCTGCAGGGAATTGACTCAAAGGAGAATTTGGCATTTGGCGCCGAAGGAGAGGGGGTCCATCCGGAAGGTTAAATGGAATTTGTGGGGTGGGGCCCAGCACCGAGGGGGTTAATGTGGGGGGGTTTGCCTGGCGGGGAAGCTGTGTGAATGAGCGGTCCGTGTGCCCTGGAGTTGCCATGGAGACGGTGAATGGGGGGATTGTGTGAACTCAGCTGGCGGACTATCCGCCCCCCATACACACACCCACCCACTCTCCTGCCCACCTCCCTACTTCTACCCCTTCCTTCCCCTTCCCCTCCTCCCCCCGACCCCGGGTGCATTCTGGGCAGTGTCTGGGATCTTCCCCCCCAATACTTTGCTCCCCATTTCCTCATTTCCTCTGAGCCCCACCCCTTAAGCCACTTTACCCCCCCTCCCTCCTCTTCCTTTTCTTCTTTTCTCTCTCTGTCACACACACACACACACACACACACACACACACACACACATTCTCATTCCCCTCTCGTGGTGGCTGATTGCCGGGCGTTCCCAATCTCCCTCCCCCACCCCTTCAGCCAGTTCTTAAAGGAGCAGGCCTGCAATCTGGGAAGGCGGGAGAAATGGAGGAAAACTAAATGTGCATGTGGCGTGCATGTGCATGTGTGTGCGTGTGTGTGCGGGAGCATGCGGGAGTATCTGTGTGTGCCTGTGTCTATGTGTTGACTGTGTAACTGTGTCAGAAGGCCTGTGTGTCTGAGTGTGTTGCTATTTCTGTTTCTGTCTCCACCTATGTGTCACCATTATGCTGCATGTGTCTGGATATTTACCTATGCGGGTATGTGTGATTATATTTCAGTAAGTCTCTGTGTGTGTCTCTGAATGTATCACTCTGTGAGGCTCTGGCTATGTGAGGCGCTCTGTCTCAGAATGTGGGACTATATGAGGGGATCTCTGTGGGTTTGGAATGTATGTCTCTGTGAGTGAATATCGCAGTGTCTGTGATCCTGGCTTGGTCTCTCTCATTCCCTCTTTGAGTCTTTGTGAGTTTATTTCTATGAGTCTCTGAATATGTGTTCCCCACGTTCCGTTGTTTATTTTATAATACACCGGAAGAGCATCCACAATGCCTAGGGTGCTAGGCAGAACTCTTTCTACCTCACTTCTGGAATTCGGTGTGAATTAAGAGAGAGCCAACTGAAAGGACCAAGGCTTAAGGATTTGGGAGCAGTGAGGGCTGAGGAGAAATGTACAGAAGGGGCGCAGGAGGGTCCAGGGACTCCGGTGAATGGCTGTCCTGCCCTCTGCCCTGCCTGAGGGTAAGGGAGTCTCTCTGTGGGACTCTGCCGATTCGCTGCTTTCTGTTCTTGTGTCTTAGTGTCCCAGAGTGAGGTTGACAATCCCACCCTGTCCTGAAGTGGAGGTCCCTGTGTGGGCTTACCAGGTCCCAAGGGCTACACAGCTCTGCTCAAGCAGCATGCCCGGGGACCTGAGCTCCATCTTTGTTTCTCCCCACCCCCTGGCTGTCACATGCTACTCTGGCTCCAACCGACCCTGATGAACCCCTTTGACTGTGGGGTTGAAGTTGGGCACCGGGAACTTGCAGTGGCAACAACTGTCACTGTCAAACCCCTTGGATTTTCTAGCCATGGTCAGGCACATAGAATGGTTCTGATTGGCAGTGGATCATCTGGGCCCCTGGCCATGTGAAACCTCTCCTGCCTATAAGAGAATAGCCCAAGCCCAGTGGGGCCCCCAAAGACCAACTCTGTCACCCTCCCAGACCATCTTGGATGACACATACTTCCCTCTTTCCACAGGCCTGTCTGGCCCTGAGGGAGTCCCCTTTCTGAAGCTGTGGTGCTTGGACGACCTGCTCTCTACGTTGCTGGGCACCTGTAGGTGTCCCTCGAGAGCTCAGTTTTGAGGTTCAAGTCAGTGTGGCCATGAAGGGGCTGCCTATTGGGCTGATGCTGTGACCCTGGAGTCTGCCTCTCCTGCCAGTCCCCCTGCCCGGAACATGTGGCTGCGGCTTGGCCCGCCCTCGCTGTCCCTGAGCCCCAAGCCCACGGTTGGCAGGAGCCTGTGCCTCACCCTGTGGTTCCTCAGTTTGGCGCTGAGGGCCAGTACCCAGGCCCCAGCACCCACAGTCAACACTCACTTTGGGAAGCTAAGGGGTGCCCGGGTACCACTGCCCAGTGAGATCCTGGGGCCTGTGGACCAATACCTGGGGGTGCCCTACGCAGCTCCCCCGATCGGCGAGAAACGTTTCCTGCCCCTGAACCACCCCATCCTGGTCGGGCATCCGGAACGCCACACACTTTCCCCCAGTGTGCCCCCAGAACATCCACACAGCTGTGCCCGAAGTCATGCTGCCAGTCTGGTTCACTGCCAACTTGGATATCGTCGCTACTTACATCCAGGAGCCCAACGAAGACTGTCTCTACCTGAACGTCTATGTGCCGACGGAGGATGGTGAGTGCTGCGGCCAGGCACTGTGCCCTCCCTGCCTCCCGCCTGCCCTGTTGTGTTTGTGGCTTGCATGTGGTTGTGTGCCCTGCAGCATGCGTCTGTCTGTCTGTGAAAATGCTTCTAACCATCACTCTGCTTGGCCTCCCACCCCCCTCCCTGTTCTTCCCTCTCCCAGCATTGTCCGAGCTCCCATGTGTGAGTGACACTGTTGCCAGGAGAGGCCTGGCCCGGCCTGAGAGCTCTGATGGGTCTAGGTCCAGTGCTGGATGGGGGTCCCCTGGGGGAGTATGGGTCACGACTGGCAGCTGCCCGCGGGAGGATGCTGGCTCCACCAGGCCCCCCTGTTGCCATTCCACCTGCTTCGAAAGGTGGTAGGTGTGTGTGGCCAAGGACGCTGGGTGTGTGGGGGGCGGGGGGCAAGCCTGGTGGGCAATGCTTAGGTGCCTCCTCTTTCACTAGCTGATGCCTCCTCCCGCGGGGGTCACACTAAGGTAAGTGACAGAAACAAGGAGATGGTGGGACAGGCTCTCTGCCATGTGCCGCCTGCAGAGCAGCTCAGCTCTTGGGGCCTGGGGGGTGGGGGGTGCATGCCCCTGGGCAGAGGCCTCCTGTTATTTTTTAGTTTTTTATTCATTTTACAGTAAAGCGGATTTCCAAGGAATGCGCCCGAAAGCCCAACAAGAAAATTTGTAGGAAAGGAGGTAGGTAGCGAGCCGGCGGGGAGGGAGAGAGAGAGAGAGGGAGGGCTGCCTGCCCACCTGCCCTTGCCCCCAGGACCCAGCCTTCCTCCAAGTAGCCCAGGCTCAGGGGGCGGTGAGCAGGCATAAGCGCCACCTCATCCGAGGGCCCTGGCTGCCTTGCAGGGAGGATTTGGTGGCCTAAGGCAGCCTCAGAGCAGAAGCAGCAACCCTATTTCTTCCAATATTCCCAGCCCCAAATTCCACCCTAAAGTGTGTGCCAAAGGCAGAGCCAGTGGCTCTCTTGGTGACACCTCAGGAGAAACTCTAGGAAGCCAAGATGGAGCCAGAGGCTCCACCCTTTTCCTAGTGAGTGGAGCCAGAAGACCATCCCTTCTGTGTTCTTTCTCCTGGATTGAAAGTCTAGACTCAATTGTCCCACCCTGAAGCTTAGACCAAACACGTGTACACAGGTTTAATAACTCCTGCCATACACACCTCTGCCTCCCACCCCACCACCTCTGGCCAGAGTGTAGCTGATAGACCCACGCTGCTCTGGTGGCAGAACTTGGGGGTCTCTGGGAACTATGGACTTGAAAGGAGGCACAAGATCCTGAATTTTAAATTTACCCTCATGCTGAGAGGAGTTTCTCCCCCTGTATAATAATTCTTCCTGTTGGAATATCACTTTATGTTTTCTGTAAAGTGCCTTGGCATTTACCTTGTAGAATCCTCCCTATATCTCTGGAAACATCTAAGGCAGGAATCAGTATCCCAATTTTACAGATGAGGAAACAGGCCCAGGGGAGTGACTTGTTGCTGCTCAAGGCCCCCGTCGCTGGTCTGTGGCAGAGCTGGGACCAAAACCTGGGTCTCTTGACCCTCAGGACATGTTCTTTCCACTGTAGCACACGGAAGCAACTCCCATCTGCTCATTCCCATCTCCCCAACTCAAAAAAATGGTGAGATGTGGCTGGGCTGGGGAGAATTGGAACAGTAACAGCCTAAGGAACAGGTGGAAAAATCACAGCTTGATCCCTACAACCCTCTGACAAGCTGGGAGTTTGTTTTCCTTTGATGTCCTAGGGCAGAGTTTCTCAGAATGGGGTTGTCAGGATTCCTGGGATGGGGTGCTCCTTACTGAATAAGAATTTCTGGGGGCAGAGCCTGGGAATCTATATGTTGAACATGAGCCCTGAGTGCTTCTAATGCACACCTGAGCATGGAGTAAGACCCGCTGCTCTAGGGATAGTATTTCACCACAGCCCCATATCCCACCCAGGACCTCACACACTATAGGCAATTGATGTTTTTCGTGTAATTCAGAAGCATCATGGTGCTGCAGAAAGAGTACAGGTCTGGGAAGCACAAGGCCTGAGTCCCAGCTCTGCTGCCAACTCACAGCGAGACCTTAGGCAAGTCTTTTCCTTCAAGAACCTCTGTTTCCACATCTGAGGTTGGTAGGGGACAGTTCTGGCCTTAGCATTCCATTAGCCTATAAATGAATTCAGGAAGAAGGTCTCTTAAACCTGCAGGAGTGGCTGGGCACGGTGGCTCACGCCTGTAATCTCAGCACTTTGGGAGGCTGAGGCGGGCGGATCACGAGGTCAGGAGATCAAGACCATCCTGGCTAATACGGCGAAACCCCATCTCTACTAAAAATACAAAAAATTAGCCAGGCGTGGTGGTGGGCACCTGTAGTCCCAGCTACTTGGGAAGTTGAGGCAGGAGAATGGTGTGAACCCAGGAGGCGGAGCTTGCAGTGAGCCAAGATCGTGCCACTGCACTCCAGCCTGGGCGACAGAGCAAAACTCCGTCTCAAAAAAAAAAAAAGAAAAGAAAAAGAAAAGAAAAGAAACCCGCAGGAGAGAAGATGGCATTCACATTAACCATTTCTTAGGAAGAGTGATCTCCCAGTAAGAGCCTTGGGCTGTCCAGTCCAGCCCTGAGAGTGTGGCCAGAGAGCAGACTGGAAGCCCCAGCTCAAACATGCACATTTACCGATTGTGATTGTTGACTGTGGGCAAGGCCATGTGCTAGGTATTGTTGGGATGTGGAGGGATGTGAGGTAGAGGAAAGATCTAGAAATGACTAAAGGCCGAATCACTGCTCTGAAGAAGCTCTTAGCCTTGTATTAAAACTCAGCTGGTTTGGCCGGGCACAGTGGCTTATGCCTATAATTCTAGCACTTTGGGAGGCCAAGGTGGGTGGATCACTTGAGTTCAGGAATTCAAGACCAGCCTGGCCAATATGGTGAAACCCCATCCCTACTAAAAATACAGGTGCATGGTGGCACGCACCTGTAGTCCCAGCTCCTCGGGAGGCTGGGGCAGGAGAATCACTTGAACCCGGGAGGTGGAGGTTGCAGTGAGCTGAGGTGGTGCCATTGAACTCCAGCCTGGGCAACAAGGGTGAAACTCTATCTAAAAAAAAAAAAAAAAAAAAA
>NW_016806385.1:111408-117487 GCF_001698545.2 Rhinopithecus bieti | reverse complement strand
AAAAAAAAAAAAAAAAAAAAAAAAAAAAAAAAAAACAAAACAAAAAAAAACTCAGCTGGTTTCCCTAAGTCCCATGGGCCAATCAGGAAGTGGGTTCCAGACAGTGCAAGGGAAGGCATTTGGTCATTTCGCTGTTCAAATTAGTTCCCTACCCAGGACCTGGTGGCCATTTGGAAGAGTGACAAATCCCGCCTCTTGAGGGAGACCCATCCCCAGAGGTCCTTAGGGTTGTGGTGTGCAGAGGTCTGGGGGCCGGCCTGGCTGGGATCCCTCAGCGGCACAGGGTCTGGGAATGGGGGTCGGCAGTCAGGCTGGCCTGGGTAAGAGGCATGGCAGCTAGGAGCTGCCCAGCAAGTGCCAGGCTGAAGGAGCAGAGGCATCTGTGTGAAGAAGGCTGGGACAATGCAGCAACCCAGGGACACTCTCAGAGGGGTTCACAAGGGATATATCTTCTAAGTCAGGGATGATGGGAAATGAAGTGTTTCCTGGGGAAGACCTGCCCCATCTCCCCAACACCCCACCCCATCAAGTTGGAAGGAATTCGTGTCTGGGGATAAGTGACTTCTTTCTGTTTGGTAGGCTGTCCACAGTGTGAGGGATGATACCCATGTCCCATTAGGTTTCTGAGGACAGCACTGGCAGGTGTTGAGCTAATGTATTAAGACGGTAGGTACCACCGGAAGTTCAGGGAGCCAGAGGCAATTTCTCCCCTAAGCTGTACTCTTGTCCTAGTTGAAAAGCCATTTTGTAGGATGAGGGCAGTTCCTGTTTTGATGAATGGCTGTAAGGAAATCTAGTCATCAGAGTCCAGACCGGCTGGGAAAGAGGGCTCTTTGCTCCTTCCAGGCTGAGGGTATCTGATGTCATAGATGCAAGAGAGCAAGCCCTGGGATGGCAGCACAGCCCCCTCTGTTTCCACACACTGACCAGCATCCAGACAGCCGGTCCTCTCCCTCCTTGGCCATCACCAGGATGCACTTCTAGCCTCCTTAGAACAGGAAGGAGAATTTGTGCCAGCTTAGCCCCAGATCCTAAATGTTTCCCTTCTCACCTCTAGTCTCTTCTTTTTTCTCTACCCTCCTTTCCCCTTCTCTCCCCTCCCCTCCATGCCCCACTGCTTTTCTCATCTATTTCTTCCCTCCCCTCCCCTTTCCCCCACCCCAGAAAGGTGGCATGATGCAGTGGAAAGACCATGGGCTTTGGAGTCAAGCAGACCTGGGTGCGAATCGCACCTCTAGCACTTCCTAGCTGTGTGATCTTGAGCAAGTCACTTTACCCCTCTGAACCTCAGTTTCCCCATCAGTGAAACAGGAATAAGGATAGGACCTATCTCATTGGGGTGTAAGGATCAAACAATATGGCAGAAGTAGAGTGTCTGGCACATGGTAAATATTCAGTACATGGTTGGAGCTGTGACCATTATTCCTATCTCTTTGTTTCTCTTCTATTTTTTTTTCTCTCTCTCTCACCATCCCTTTCTCCTCTTCCCCTTTCTTCTCTCCCTCTCTCCCTCTCTGGCTCTCTCTACATCTCAGAGCAATGCTTGCTGCTCTCAACACTGGTTCCTGTGGGCAGGAACCCCATTTGCCATTAACCAGAGCAGGGGCTCCAACAAGGAAGACCAGAGGGAAAGCTTCATCTCCCATTTTCTCCTGTGGGGATCAGGGTCAGCTGAGGCCCAGCTTGAACCTGCCCACTGGGCCCCAGGAGCTCAGGCCTGGGGTCCCTGTACACATCTCTGCCCTAAGTACCTCATATCCACAACCTCCACCCTTGCTGGCAATGTCGCCCCTCACCCTTGGTACCTGACCCTGCTCTCCAGCTCAACCTGCCTGTGTACACACGAGCAGCCCCTTCCACCCAGAATGAATCCTTCTCCTGAGTGGGTCTCTGGCTCTGTGCCCTGGCCCACTTGCTGCTACCTCATTCCTCACTGGAAAGGTAGTTGGTTGAGATGGGCTGTTGGGGACAGGGAGGCGGGGCAGGGCAGTGCAGAGAGGCCAGCACAGCAGGGACCTGCAACACCATCATCCTGGTGAAGGTCTGGGCCTCAGCCCACCCATTCCCTCAGTTCTTGCCATCCCTCCTGCCTGTCCTGGGCCCAGGCCCGGAGCTGGCTTGCTGGGCCACACTGCAGTCATGCTGTTTTTGAATTCTCTCTCTGTTTTGTTCTCTGTTCTGTGCTGTTGTGTCTCCCCGTGTCTGGTCCCCAGGATCCGGCGCTAAGAAACAGGGCGAGGACTTAGCGGATAATGACGGGGATGAAGATGAAGGTATTTGGGGGCTGCAGGGCGCGGCGGCTGGTGCATGGCACAGAGCCCCTCCCCTTCTCAATGGGGAGAAGCCCCGTCTGTCTGTCTGTCTGTCCATTGGTGTGTTTCTGTTCCTGTACAAGGCCGTTGGGCTGTTCATCTGTCTTTGGCCCCGTTGGCCACTGGGAGTTCCGGGGTGATGGACATGGCTGGCAGGAGCAGGGGACCACAAGCAGAGCCATGGGGAGGACATCCTCCTTGCCTGGGTCTCCCGCCCCTTCCCCATCTTCTGTGGTTCAGAGGCACCTGCCCCTACTGAGCAGCAGGGAGAGTGGAGAGAAAGCAGGACCACTGAGGGTGGGGAGAGGACAAAGGCAACGGAACATCAAGGAGATTACCTGTGTTTCAGTGAAGAGACCCCTGTGTCTCACAGGGAGCCTGGCTTCTGGGAAAGGGACCCCGCAGGACGGCGAACTGGGGAGTGAGGCAGTGACAACCAAAGGGGCTGGAAAAGCAGCACCAGAACCTCCCCAGCCTTATCCTAGAAAAGAGAGAGATGGTCTCAGGGCCAGGGGCTGCAGTAGGTACAAGACAAGGCCAGAAAGAGTGGGCTAAAATGCCAGGCTAAGGCCAGGACACCACAGCCATCAATAAATGGCATAAGATCCTTGGGCAATGATCGGACCAGCCTTCCTCCTTGGAGAAACAAGTTCTGTTTGCTCTGCAGCAGAGAGCATCCCTTCCTCCTCCATGCCCTGGCCCCGCCCCTCTGCCCCAAAGGGGCCAGGCATCTCAGGGGGGCCCAGTGGTGATGGGTAGGGCTGTGCTGGCATGGCAGAAAGTATTGGTCCAGTTCACAGACTGACAGGCTACAGCAGAGGTGATCAGGCCTGGAGCCTTCTCTTGACTGCCCCAGCCCTGATGCCGTGCTGCCTGGGCTTGGGAGCAGCTGCTTGATGGTCCCTTGTTGAATGGCCTCTGGGGAGGCTCCATCTTCATCTTGGTGCTGACTGGGAGCAGGCTCTGTCATTCTTAGTTCTGCCCCATCCCCAATGCTTCTGGTTAAGTCTGCCCGGGGAGAATGGGGAAATGGGCACATGGCTAAGAAACCATGTCAACAAGGTTCCCCCCACCCTATCTCTGCCATTCACTCCCCTTTCCCCACATCCTTCCTTGTTCTCTCCCTGTGCCACCCCTTATTCCCACACCTCTTGTCTCTGTCTGCACTGGGGGGCCAGCTGCTGCCAATGGCCGTTTTTCCATGTAACTGGTCTAGTCTTGGGGGCTTCAGGGCTCCCCAGCTCCTGCTCTCTAAAGCCATGTCAGGTCCCAGGACTCCTGGGTGCCCAGGGCAGCGACTCACCTGATGTGGCTAAAGGACCAGCCCTTCCCCTTTCTGCGGCCCCCCGCCCCCAAGGGCCCAGCCATGGCCCACTGAGGCCTGGCTATATCACATGCCTGGCTGCCTTCAGCTGGGAGACACTTGAAACCAGAGCCTTCAAAAACATCACTGAAGTCCCACCATCTCAGGCTGATGCTTGAGCTCCAGGTTGAGCAGCCTCATGAGTCCTGCCCTCAGGGATGGCAGTGGTGTCCTGGCACCTGGGATAGCTTTGCTGCCCGCACCCACCCCCCGGGCTGGCGGGGGTTGGGGAAGAAGGGCATCCCACCCAGCCTGTGTCTCACCCCTTCTCCTTGCAGACATCCGGGACAGTGGTGCTAAACCCGTCATGGTCTACATCCATGGAGGCTCTTACATGGAAGGGACAGGCAACATGATTGATGGCAGCGTCCTCGCCAGTTATGGCAATGTCATCGTCATCACCCTCAACTATCGGGTTGGAGTGCTAGGTATGGTTGGTTCCCTGTCTGCTGCCTGGAAGGAAGACTGGCTTCTCAAGGAGGGGAGGAAAGAGTGCTAGAGAATTTAAAAACAGATAGCCTTGCTTCTCTAGCTGGTGCTAATAACCACAGTCAAAATGGTGTTATCCTCTGGCCCCTACCCAAATGCTAGGGGCTTCCCCATATCCCCAGGCCCTTTCTTGGAAGGTTTAGATGCCACTGGAAATTCAATTCAAACTTCATACCTTCTTTCAGGTCCCAAGCCAGGTCTCTGCTTCCAGACTTTCACTTGGCTGGGTTTTGTAGGATGCTTCAATTTTCCACTGTCCTGTCTTCACCTCTACCCACCCGCCCCACATCCCTAAACACCCCACACATGCACAGATATTCCTTCCAGTCCACTCCATGGCCACACACCTATTTACCTTCACGTGTTTAAACATCCACCCCGCCATGCACCTGCAGGTAGACGGTGATTTCTCACTCACCCCCACAAAGTACACACACCTAGCCCCACATTCACATCTCCAGGCCCCTCACATATAAACACATTCTCCCAGCACTCCAGGTAACTCCATTCACATAGTCTCTCCAGAACACATATCCACATACCCACACGGTCTGTGTACTCCACATCTGCACCCCGCAGATGGCTCTCACCCTCTGCATATGCACACACACATGCTCATGTACTTCTCCCCATGTCTCTGTAGCCACATCTACACCCATACCCATGATGCATACACACCCACACTCACACTTTACCCCCATATTTATAGCCCACACAAAAACCTACACCCTGCACATCCACGTCCACACCCAAACTCCACACATATACACCTTAAACGTATATAAATATTCCTTTCACCCACCCCGCACACATACCTGTACACACCCGTATCCCCCTGCACACCCCACTTCCACATCCACTTTACACACCCACCTACTACCACACACACCTGTCCCTATCTCCTCAGAAACACAAACCAACATTCCCCTTCCCTACATACATATACTCTTACCCGTTTGTCCACACTGTCCCACCCTACACATACACAGATACTACAGACACACCATATCCACATCTACATACATCCCACATACTGCCCTTATGTCATTCCCCTACACATACACTCCCCTACACACACACTCCCCCCCACACACACATCGCACATGCATGCATATAAATGCGCACACTCTTCCATACACAGCCTGCATATGTACACCCAGCACACACCCATGCACTTCTCCCCTCACCCCACCCCACAAATACATACACATCCGTGTACATGGGGCTGCACCTGTATCCATACATGCACACACACCTCTACCCACGCCCAACCGCATCCCCCCAAGTCCCCCCACACTTCCTTACCCCGTATATGCACACATACACACTCCTTGTACTCTCTCTGTGCATGTCCCCTGCACACTCCCACCCATCACACACATACTCCCATTCATACGCGCTCATTGCCCAAATGCCTCCTCATATGCACCCATACACTTCCCCACCCCCGCATTCTCTGCTGTGCACAAGCTTGTGTCAGTCATTTAGGCTGCCCCTGGACCCTGTACCTTCCTTGGTGACCACCCATGCCTATCTATGGTGAAGGTCTTGAGGTAAATGAGTGCCTCAGAGAGGGTGACTAAGCACACAGGGCCCTGCTCATGCTTCCCCAAGCCCCGCATCCCTGTAGTGGCATGAAGAAGCCAACTTCTTCCTGGAGGAAGAGTTTCAACGGGAGTATAGGCTCTTGGTCAGGTCTGTAGGCATATGGGTGCTAAACCAGCAGTTAGGCATGGCTTATTCCATGGCTAGTTAGGGGACATGACTGTATTTTATTTTATTTCATTTCATTTTTATTTAATTTTTGAGACAGGGTCTCACTCTTGCCCAGGCCAGTTTTGAACTCCTGAGCTCAAGTGATCATCCTCCCACCTCAAGGGCCTTATTTTAATTTTTTTTTTTTTTTTTTTTTTTT
>NW_016806385.1:105748-109211 GCF_001698545.2 Rhinopithecus bieti | reverse complement strand
CTGTAGTCCCAGCTACTCAAGAGGCTGAGGCAGGAGAATCGCTTGAACCTGGGAGGCGGAAGTTGCAATGAGCCAAGATCATGCCACTGCACTCCAGCCTGGGCAACAGAGTGAGACTCCATCTCAAAAGAAAAGAAAGAAATAAAGAAAAAACAATTTTACAGATCCCTCTTAAGTTCATCCACAAAATCAGGTTAAGAACTCGCACTTGACAGCCCCTGTCATTTGGATAACCAGAACAGCACATCTGGGGGGCAGGAACATTCTTCTTTGGGCTTAAGCAGTTGATGATCAAATATTACTGAAAACTCAGAAGGAGTCGTCCTACACTGAGATTTGCTCAGAAGTTCCTCACCACTTCCTACATACCCTTCAGTTCCTGTTTTGGAACACAAATATAATCAATAAGCCCGTATTGGATCCTGGGTACATATAAGATGTTTTGTCTCTTGACACCAGATGTAGAACATGGGTTTGTCCCTGATGCTTGGGAATTTTCCTGTGTAGTGCAGCCTTTGTTGTTTTGTTGCCCAAAGCATCCCAGAACAGGTGGCTCGTTTTGGACCCCAGTCACAGGCATTCATTCACTCTCCTTCTCATCAGCTTTCCTGAGCACTGAACTCATCAGGCGGATCACTCTAAGGTGCTTTTCTTTTTTCTTCTCTTTTCTTTTCTTTCTTTCTTTCTTTCTTTTTTTTTTTTTCTTCTTGAGATAGAGTCTCGCTCTGTCGCTCAGGCTGGAGTACAATGGCGCGATCTTGGCTCACTGCAACCTCCGCCTCCCGGGTTAAAGCAATTCTCCTGCCTTAGCCTCCCAAGTAGCTGGGATTACAGGCACCTGCCACCACGCCCGGCTAATTTTGTATTTTAGTAGAGACGGGGTTTCACCATGTTGGCCAGGCTGGTGTTGAACTCCTGACCTCAGGTGATCCATCTGCCTCAGCCTCCCAAAATGCTGGGATTACAGGCATGAGCCATCATGCCCGGCCTCTAAGGTGCTTTTCTAGATATCTTGGGTGATTCGTGCATGTTGAGAATGTCACAGGCTAATCCATGAATCCTCTCCAAGGCAGAGGGGTAGCTATTATTTGAGGAGGCCCCACTGGGCTTGAGGCCAACAAAGAAAGGGACTCCAGCAGGATATAGGATGTGGATATCCCTGAGGCTGAGCAAGCAGGAACTTGCCACGTTTTTTACTCCAGGTTCCAGAATTGAATCCTACGTGCTTGCTCAGGTACCCTCCAGGCAAACCGAAACCCAGTAAACATCAAGTCTTGAGTGACACAAATATCTGGTTTTGTTACAATCTGCCAGATTCCCCCATATTCTGTTGACGAGCAGTTTACTGTGAACTACAGTATAAACCTGGGCCCAGGGAGACTGGCTTCGATTTATTCTGACAGTTTATGGAGTTGGGTATTTCACCCTTCATTCTCACACGGTTTCTGTGGATGGTTGAGTTACTGGGAACTAGCAGTGAGTGACCTCTCCCAGAATGCCAGATTTTGTGTGCTTGTGGTTGGTCAGGTTTGCTGTCACCTTCCTGAGCCTGTTGGAGATAGTATTTCTTTTTCTTTCTCCTTTTTTTTTTTAAGATGGAGTTTCATTCTTGTTGCCCAGGTTGGAATGCAATGGCACGATCTCAGCTCCCTGCAACCTCCGTGCCTTGGCCTCCCAAAGTGCTGGGATTACAGGCGTGAGCCACCGCGCCCAGCTGGGCTCCACAGTTTCTAGAGAGGAATGAACGTGCAAATGTAATCACAAACAGATATACAGACACATGTACACGGTAGTTCAAAGCCAAAAGTAATTTTGCTACTTTCTTTTCTTAGAGTGACAGGAAATACTCAACTCAGCTGCTTAAAAAAGTATAAACACAATGCTCCATTCTATAAGGTTTACTGGAAAATACAAAGAATATTAAAAATATGCTTCAGAGCAGCTAGGAATGAAGAAAGAGAGCACGGAAAAGAGGGCGAGAGACAGGAGAAAGCAAGGAAGAAAAGGAGAGGACAAGAGAGAGTCAGGGAAAGGAAGCAGAGAGGAGACAGAAGGAGAGACTTAGGATTTGGAGAGAGGCTCGGCATTTCACGTAGGATGTGAACTCTCCAGCGTCAGTTGGGAACTGTGTGCCGCACAGAAGGCTGTCGCTGGTGAGCATTCTGTATGATATCCTGATTTGCTGATTACTTCAGAGTCCTTCAGCTGCTCTAATCCTTAAGCTTCTACACCAGAAGTTCTTAACCTTTTAGGGGATCTTGGACCCTTTTGAGATTCTGATGAAAGCTCTGGACTCTTCCCTGGAACGATGCACACATGCGTGCACACACACACACAGACACGCACATGCTTAAGAAAACAATTTTACAGGGCCGGGTGCGGTGGCTCATGCCTGTAATCCCAACACTTTGGAAGGATGAGGTGGGTGGATCACCTGCGGTCAGGAGTTCAAGACCAGCCTGGTCAACATGGTGAAACCCTGTCTTTACTAAAAATACAAAAATGAGCTGGGCATGGTGGCATGCGCCTGTAGTCCCAGCTACTCAAGAGGCTGAAGCAGGAGAATCGCTTGAACCTGGGAGGCGGAAGTTGCAATGAGCCAAGATCATGCCACTGCACTCCAGCCTGGGCAACAGAGTGAGACTCCATCTCAAAAGAAAAAGAAAGAAATAAAGAAAAAACAATTTTACAGATCCCTCTTAAGTTCATCCACAAAAATCAGGTTAAGAACTCGCACTTGACAGCCCCCTGTCATTTGGATAACCAGAACAGCACATCTGGGGGGCAGGAACATTCTTCTTTGGGCTTAAGCAGTTGATGATCAAATATTACTGAAAACTCAGAAGGAGTCGTCCTACACTGAGATTTGCTCAGAAGTTCCTCACCACTTCCTACATACCCTTCAGTTCCTGTTTTGGAACACAAATATAATCAATAAGCCCGTATTGGATCCTGGGTACATATAAGATGTTTTTGTCTCTTGACACCAGATGTAGAACATGGGTTTGTCCCTGATGCTTGGGAATTTTCCTGTGTAGTGCAGCCTTTGTTGTTTTGTTGCCCAAAGCATCCCAGAACAGGTGGCTCGTTTTGGACCCCAGTCACAGGCATTCATTCACTCTCCTTCTCATCAGCTTTCCTGAGCACTGAACTCATCAGGCGGATCACTCTAAGGTGCTTTTCTTTTTTCTTCTCTTTTCTTTTTCTTTCTTTCTTTCTTTCTTTTTTTTTTTTTCTTCTTGAGATAGAGTCTCGCTCTGTCGCTCAGGCTGGAGTACAATGGCGCGATCTTGGCTCACTGCAACCTCCGCCTCCCGGGTTCAAGCAATTCTCCTGCCTTAGCCTCCCAAGTAGCTGGGATTACAGGCACCTGCCACCACGCCCGGCTAATTTTTGTATTTTTAGTAGAGACGGGGTTTCACCATGTTGGCCAGGCTGGTCTTGAACTCCTGACCTCAGGTGA
>NW_016806385.1:99517-102777 GCF_001698545.2 Rhinopithecus bieti | reverse complement strand
CTGGCTAATTTATTTTGTTTTAAAGATAAAAGGAGACAGGATCTTGCTACACTGGCCAGGTTGGTCTCAAACTTCTGACCTCAAGTGATCCTCCCACCTCAGCCTCCTAAAGTGCTGGGATTACAGGTGTGAGCCACTGTGCCCGGCCAAGGTTTTAAGACTCAAAGGAGCAGTTTCAATTACTGAATGGTCCATGCAAAGGAAAAGCTGGTTTCCTTGTCTGGAAGAGCAAGGGTTCCTTTGTTCATCGTCATGCAGGCTTTTTCTAATTCATTCTCATTTCCTCCTCTGGAACCTGGGGCTAAAGAGGACTTGTGACTAGGGCCCGGGAGAAATAACTAAGTACTTTACATACTTAATTGTACCAGAGGTAAATTAATAACACACTTGAAGAGGATGAGATGAGCTCTTTTGCAGAAGCTAGGTACAGAAGGACTTGAGAAAGACAGTGGTGAGGTCTTGTGACTGCTTGAGTCTATTTGAATTCAGCCTCTGCCTATGGACTGCAAGGACCACCAGAGAACTCCCCATGAGCTCTGGGAGCCTTCTCCAACATGGCTTCTCACAAAGTTGATTCCAGGTGCTGTGAATGAGCTTTTAACTGGGGAGTAAAAATACTGATCCAAGTGTGGGTTTCCAATGTGTAGGAGCTCCACAATTACCCACCTCCAAAGACTTCTTCCAAAAGCCTATGGCAGGAGAAGACAGAGCCTTCCAACGGACCCAAGGATTCAGGGAAGAGAGATGAAATAAGGCCGCAGGATCAGTCTAAAATGGAAGCAGAGTAGGGGGGAATATAGGACATATCTGTGGGATAGCCAGCAGGTGGGCAGGAAGGTAGTCTCCATGGCAACAAGTCTCCACAGCAGCAAATCCCAGCAGGTGGGTGGGAAGGTAGTCTCCATGGTGACATGTCTCCTCAGCAGCAAATTCCAGTGGGGGGCGGGAAGACCTGTTTCTGTGGTAACGCACTGCGCTACTTTCCTATTTCTCCACCAGATGAAAAAGATGGTCTGATCCAGTGGTTTCTCAACTTTAGCAGGTGTCAGCATCACCTGGAGAGCTTGTTAACACAGATTGCTGGCCTCACCCCCAGAGTTTCTGATTCGTTAGGTCTCCAAGGGAGGGAAATGAGGGCCTGCCCTGAAAATGAGGGGAAGGGGGCCATCGAGGCCCCAGAAAGAAGTGGAGAGGGACTGATTTGAGCAGGAAGGCCAAGGAGAGTTTAGGGATTGTTGCCTCTTGGGATCATCTGCACTTCCTTTGGAGAGAGAAGAAAGGGGAAAGAGGAGTAACTATAGAGCTACAATGTGCTGAGCATGTTATAGATGCTTATATTCGTTTTATCCTTGTTACAACCCTGTGAGGTATTTGTATCCCCATTTTACAGAAGAGGACACTATGGCTCAGAGATTTTAAACTAAGTGCCCAAGACTACATGGCTAAGATGTGATAGAGCCAGGATTCAAATCAAGGACTGTCTGACTCCAAGGTTTCCATTCTATCTTGCCAGATGTTAGGGTAAGGTCCTCAATAGTACCTCAGAGCAGAGAATGCTGAGTTCTAGACATTTGCAGTTTCTGCAGTTTGTCTCCTACCTGGAGGCATCCACTTCAAATGGTCTGCAGACCCCTCCTTCCAAGCTGGATAACAGGTGGGAGGCAGGGAGCCGACCCCTCCTCTGTTGACGATGCTGGATATTGCAGAAAGGAGCACTGGTTTAAGTTAGTTAGGTGGGAAGAACTACGCTGCGTGCTCATTCTCTATCCCCACCTCCCCTGTTGACCCTGCCTGCCGTCATCACCCAAATCCTCCATCCCTCTGCCTTCATTGTCCTCATGCCCTTTGTCGAATCCAGGTTTCCTGAGTACTGGAGATCAGGCTGCCAAGGGCAACTATGGGCTCCTTGACCAGATTCAGGCCCTCCGCTGGGTGAGCGAGAATATTGCCTTCTTCGGGGGAGACCCCCGCCGGATCACCGTCTTTGGCTCAGGCATTGGTGCATCCTGCGTCAGCCTCCTCACGTTGTCACATCACTCAGAGGGTGAGTAACTCATGGGGCAAAACATGAACTAGCCAAGTGCTGGCTGCCCAGCATGCTCCATCCATGCCCCCAGGGCATCCAAGGGAATCGGCCAGCTCTCTTCTACCAGCTTGGTATCCCTTTGGCAAGAAGTGGAAGAGAAATGTTCCTCTGGGAGAAGTACTTCTCCCAAAGCTGAAGAGGGAAGGAAGAGAATCCCATTTATGTCCCGGGAAAGCAAGATTCTCCTTCTGATGTGGGAGTCTTATCTGGGGGAGTGGGAATAGAACGACTGTCCCCTCAGAGGACAATAGTTTGACAGGGGTTGGGGGGGATCTTTCAGTATGGGAAGGACATGTTACTTCACAGTAGAGATATAGGGTGGAAATTGGTTTCTAGGTCTAAGAAACACCCATTCTCTGCCTTTCTCTCTGAAGAACAAGTCTGTACAAGAGGAGAAACGTCCTAGAGGGGAAAGTGGATCTGAAATGAGAGTCACTAACCCGTGAGGTGGGCTCCTTCCATAGGACAATGGTCTATTATTGGACTCCAGACCTCTTCCCGGACTGTGCAAGCTGCCGGGGAGATTTTCATTTTTGGCCACTTTCCTTGTGGTGGGTCCCTTTGCCAGTGACCCTTCCAAGAGAGCAAAATAGGTCCTTTTTGCTCGGCAGGAAATGTTTTCTCCACCTCTGGACTACAGGGAACATTCTATCTCTGAGAGGCAAAGCTGAGCTTCTCAAGAAGGAAAGATCTTCCTGAAATAGGTGCCCTTTTCTGAAGTAAGGAAATCTGTGAGCGAGGATGCTTTCTTTCTTTTTTAATTGAACACTAACCCCCTGAGTTAGGGACATTCTCACAGGAAGACTTTGTGTCTCTCTGAAGAAGTTCTGTCTCTCTGAGAGAGAAGAACCACCTTCTTTGACCTAGAAATTCTGTCCTTGCCCCTCCAGGGACTACCCTGGTGAGGGAGGACTCAGGTGGGATCTGCATCTCTAAAGAGAGAGACTGTGTTCCTAGGTGACCATAGTGGGAACAGGAATCTCCCCTTTTTCCCCAAAGGAGGGTGAAATGACAGGCTGCAAGGGTGCCTTGGCCTGAAAAAACGTTCTGTGCCTCCTCTGACTGGGGACTCCTCCCCCAGGAGAAGAAAGCCTTTCCTGGAGTGGTGCTATGCTTTGTCTCATAGGGGGCCTGTGTCTCTGGAGGTTTGACTTTTTTTTTTTTTTTTTTTTTT
>NW_016806385.1:77184-99124 GCF_001698545.2 Rhinopithecus bieti | reverse complement strand
TTTTTTTTTTTTTTCTAGAGGGGGAAAATTATCTTCTTTTTGAGTTTGGGGGACTGGTTCCCTCTCTGCTGGGGGAAAATCTGAATTTGAATTATCAGTAGTTTCAGATAAAAGGAAAGTCTCTGCCAGGTGCGGTGGCTCACGCCTGTAACCCCAGCACTTTGGGAGGCCAAGGCAGGCGGATCACCTGAAGTCGGGAGTTCAAGACCAGCCTGACCAACATGGTGAAACCCTGTCTCTACTAAAAATACAAAATTAGCCTGGCATGGTGGCGCATGCCTGTAATCCCAGCTACTCGGGAGGCTGAGGCAAGAGAAATGCTTGAACCTTGGAGGCAGAGGTTGCGTGGAGCCAAGACCCTGCCATTGCACTCCAGCCTGGGCAACAAGAGTGAAACTCCATCTCTAAAAAAAAAAAAGCAAAGTCTCAGTGGAGACCACAGATGGGGAGCACAGATTCCCTGGAGACTTTCAGACCCTAAGGCCTTTGCCCTTGGGCTCCTTCCCCAAACCCTCAGAATGTGGGGCTCTTGCCTGCCTGCATTTCTCATCTCTCATGAAAAAGACTCCTTTGTGGTGCAAGTGCCAGCTCCCTGGTGGTGCGCTGGCACAGAGCTGGGCCCAGCTGGGCAGGAAGCAAGAGGGGAAGACAAGGAGAGATAAAGAGAGGCGGCATAAGGGGGCTGACGTCTGGGATTCAAGGGGTTAATTCTTCCTGACATTGCCTTAACCCCTAAGTTACCAGTCATTGCACCAGGACAGGGAAGGGATGGAGGAAGCTGTCAAGGAAGGGGTTCAGCAACCCCTCCTTTGGCCCTACATCATCCCCTGCCAAAAGAGTTGTTCCCCCTTCCTAGCCCATTTAAACCATGGGGCAGCCTCAGTGACAAAGGAATGAGGGGATTTATGGCTATGTATGACACGACAGATCTGACCTGGTGCTACCTGTCTTCTGTAGGACTTTTCCAGAGAGCCATCATCCAAAGTGGCTCTGCTCTGTCCAGCTGGGCTGTGAACTACCAACCAGTGAAGTACACCAGCCTGCTGGCAGACAAAGTGGGCTGTAATGTGCTGGACACCGTGGATATGGTGGACTGTCTTCGGCAAAAGAGTGCCAAGGAGCTGGTAGAGCAGGACATCCAGCCAGCCCGCTATCACGTGGCCTTTGGCCCTGTGATTGATGGTGATGTCATTCCTGATGACCCTGAGATCCTCATGGAGCAGGGCGAGTTCCTCAACTATGACATCATGCTAGGTGTCAATCAGGGTGAGGGTCTCAAGTTTGTGGAAGGGGTGGTGGACCCTGAGGATGGTGTCTCTGGCACTGACTTTGACTATTCTGTCTCCAATTTTGTGGACAATCTGTATGGGTATCCTGAGGGTAAGGACACCCTGCGAGAGACCATCAAGTTCATGTATACAGACTGGGCAGACCGTGACAACCCTGAGACCCGCCGTAAAACACTGGTGGCACTCTTCACTGACCACCAGTGGGTAGAGCCCTCAGTGGTGACAGCCGATCTGCACGCCCGCTACGGCTCACCTACCTACTTCTACGCCTTCTATCATCACTGCCAGAGCCTCATGAAGCCTGCTTGGTCAGATGCAGCTCATGGGGATGAAGTACCCTATGTTTTTGGGGTTCCTATGGTAGGCCCCACTGACCTTTTCCCCTGCAACTTCTCCAAGAATGATGTTATGCTCAGTGCTGTCGTCATGACCTATTGGACCAACTTTGCCAAGACTGGGTAAGGAGAAAATAGGTTTTTTCTTCTTTGAGACCCCAGCATGCCCTCCCCTCCACTCCTCTAGCTAAATCTCTTCCATCATATCCCTTCCTAAGATGTTCCCAAAATCTTGCTTGGAACCCCTTCACTCATCTTCCTACCTCCCCTTCCTGAGTCTTTCATGCCATTTTCCTTCCTTCAAAAATGTTGTTGAGGCTCAGAACTCAGTTAGCATCGGGACTAGGAAGGAATGAGAGTTACTGGAAGAACTATGAGATTGAGCCAGGCCCAGTGGCTCACGGCTGTAATCCCAGCACTTTGGGAGGCCAAGGCAGGCAGATCACTTGAGCCCAGGAGTTCAAGACCAGCCACGGCAACATAGAAAGACCCTGTCTCTAAAAGAAAAAGCATTAGCCGGGCATGGTAGTGTGCACCTGTAGTCCCAGGTACTTGGGAGGCTGAGGTGGGAGGATCGCTTGAGCCCCGGAGGTTGAGGCTACACTGAACTGTGATCATGCCACTGTACTCTAGCCTGGGTGACACAGCAAGACCTAATCTCAAACACACACACACACACACACACACACACACACACACACACACTACAGGATTCAAGGTTAGCTGGTCAGAGGTCATGCGAAATAGGAATGCAGTACTTCAGAAAGAGGCTTCAGGGCCGGGCGCGGAGGCTCACACCTGTAATCCCAGCAGTTTGGGAGGCTGAGGCAGGCGGATTGCCTGAGCTCAGGAGTTCGAGACCAGCCTGGCCAACATGGCGAAATCCTGTCTCTAATACAAAAAATTTGCCAGGTGTGGTGGCAGGCGCCTGTAGTCCTGGCTACTTAGGCAGGAGCATTGCTTGAACCCAGGAGGCAGAGGTTGCAGTGAGCCGAGGTTGCACCACTGCACTCCAGCCTGGGTGACTCTGTCTCAAAAAAAAAAAAAAAAAAAAAAGAAGAAAAGAAAGACAGAGACTTCAGGTTCAGCAATTTCTGCTTGCTTAATAAAAGAAAGAAAGAGCCTTTATTAGGGGGCTCCTGGCAAAACTGGGCAGCTGAAAAGATTGATAAATGCTCAGTAGCATGTGCAAAGAAATAGCATCTATAGCCTTAATCTTAAAGGATGAGTGCCGGGAAGGAGGAGATAGGAGTTCAGGCCCTGGGGAAGAAGCAAGTGTGGGCAGAGCAGGGGGGACCCTGAAAAAGATGGAAACGGTGGGAAGTTCTGAACTGGGAAAGAGGTTTGGCTGTCACAGGAAAAATGCTGGGCCTTTTCCTCAACCAGATAGAGTGGTGACCCCAGATTTCCATGTGGTATTTCAGGGATCCCAACAAGCCGGTCCCCCAGGACACCAAGTTCATTCACACCAAGGCCAACCGCTTTGAGGAAGTGGCCTGGTCCAAATACAATCCCCGAGACCAGCTCTACCTTCACATCGGGCTGAAACCAAGGGTCCGAGATCATTACCGGGCCACTAAAGTGGCCTTTTGGAAACATCTGGTGCCCCACCTATACAACCTGCATGACATGTTCCACTATACGTCCACCACCACCAAAGTGCCGCCTCCGGATACCACCCACAGCTCCCACATCACCCGCAGGCCCAATGGCAAGACCTGGAGCACCAAGCGGCCAGCCATCTCACCTGCCTACAGCAACGAGAATGCCCAGGGGTCCTGGAACGGCGACCAGGATGCAGGGCCACTCCTGGTGGAGAACCCTCGTGACTACTCCACTGAATTAAGTGTCACCATCGCCGTGGGGGCCTCCCTCCTGTTCCTTAACGTTCTGGCCTTCGCTGCCCTCTACTACCGTAAGGACAAACGGCGCCAGGAACCCCTGCGGCAGCCTAGCCCTCAGCGGGGAGCCGGGGCCCCGGAATTGGGAGCTGCTCCAGAGGAGGAGCTGGCAGCGTTACAACTGGGCCCCACCCACCACGAGTGTGAGGCCGGTCCCCCCCATGACACGCTGCGCCTCACTGCGTTGCCCGACTACACCCTGACCCTGCGGCGCTCCCCAGATGACATCCCACTCATGACCCCCAACACCATCACTATGATCCCCAACTCCCTGGTAGGGCTGCAGACATTGCACCCCTATAACACCTTTGCTGCAGGGTTCAACAGTACCGGGCTACCCCACTCACACTCCACTACCCGGGTATAGCTCCAGCTCAGAGCACAGCCAATCTCCCGGCTCCCTCCCTCCCAGATCCAGGAACACATGCACACACACACACACACACACACACATGCAGACACACACACGCACACACATATATGTATACGCACGCACCCACACCCTACAGCAGCTCCACCCGCACAAACATAGACAGATGTGGACATGCACCCGCATGTACAAAAACACAAATACGGAAGTAAACCTGAACAAACCCTTTAAATGGGGACGCAGATGAGTCCTTGGGAAACCGAGGACCCATGAAACAGCAGCTGAAGCCAGCTCCCTGAGCCTGACCACAGACACTCCTGGGGGGCCTGAAAGCAACAGCTGGACACCCCCTTGGTGCTCGCCTTCGGCCTCTCTTGGAACTGCACCACCGACCAACTCCAGACTTGGGAGCTTTACAGAGCAGAATAGCTCTTCCTCCCCAGGACTTGGTCTTTTTTCTGGGTCTTGTTTTGTTGATTTTTCTTTTTTAATTTTGGAACAAATGCTTTTCCAACCCGTGAGTGCTAAGAGGCTCTGGAAGGGAGGGCTCTAGGCCCGAAGGTCTCTCTGGCTCTAGGACCCCCAGTGCTCACACAATCAGACCAAGGAACGGGACCCCCAGGAAGGTAACAGATTCAAGCAAGACCATGGGGTGGAAGGAGAAAGGGGCTAGCGCTGGATGGGGCTGGAGGGCCGGAGGGGAGAGATCTCCAACGCTCTCTGTGTCCGTGTGGAGGGCTGCAGAGCCTGCAGGGTGACTTGCCAACAGCGTTGGCAGCGTTGGCCTGGCCAGACCAGGGGACCTTAGATTTGGTGAACAAGGTACTACGGAAGCCACATTACTATTGGGCCCCCAGGTCTGATCTGGGTTTTGCCTCTGCCCTTGGGGAAATGCTATCAGAAATTCACCCCATTTTCTTTACAGTCTCTTTTGTGTCTGTCATTTCTCTTTCAAAAGGCGGTGTTTTTTTTTTTGTTGGCTTTTTTTTTTTTTTTAAAGAAAAGTTCTTAAAACACTAACGGAAACCCATGGAGTTTGTCCTTTGTAAAATTTTAAACACAGTGTCTTGATATAAAATAAAAAATCCAGTTAGCACTCCCAACCTGCCTCCCTTGCACAGGCCTTGCCCCAGCAGACCTGCCAAACAGGGTGCCCCTGTGGGCTGGGAATCAGGCAGTCTCCCCCTGCCGCCTGTATCTTTAAGCTGATATGAGTCTGGGCTGCACTGTGCGGGGTTGGGCGGGGGGTTGGCGGCCCCTGCGTGAAGGCCTCTCCAATCTTAATCAGGTTGCTCTTCCCATCCCCCTGCCCCCAGCGCGCTGGGTTCCTGCAGCTGAAGCCTCCTCTCAGCACTTCAGGCCTCCTAATGAAATGGCAAAAATACTTCCTTCCTCCTCTGCCACCGCTGCGGCCTCCTCCTCCTCTTCCTTCTCCTCCTCCTCCTCTGCTGCAACCACCCAGCCCTCACCTTGGACTGGGGGCTGGGAGGAGGTTTGACCTCTAACATGCTAAAATTCTTTCTCCTATCTGAATCCAGTGCAGCGTCAGACGTGGACTCCCTGGCCTTGAGTGACTGACAGAGCAGGGGCCCTCTCCTTCCCCAGGAATACTTGTTTGCTGCTCTATGAATTAGAACTGGAGAAGTCCTTGGGGCCCTGGGATCGATTTTTCTACAGGATTGTGATCAGTGACTCCCTGTCAACCCTGGGGCATGGATTCAGTGGGGCCCCACAGGGTTAGCATTATGGGATTTCATATTATTCTCAGTGACTTGAAAGACTGAACTGGGAGTATGCTTGGCAAGTATGATAGTTGGGTGGGGTTGCTGATACCTCAGAAAGCAGGAATAGAATTCTTCAAATGACCCTGACAAAATGATGGAGATGAACCATCACAAGCAGGACCATGTTCAGAGAGGACGAACACAGGTAGTGTGCACAAAGACCAAAACCCAGAACTAATACACTAATATGGTACACTGGACAAGGGAGATGGGCAGTGATTGACTTGACACAAGTATAGTTAAAAAGAAGAACTGGGGAGATGGTGTCAGGGTACATCACAAGTGAGTCCATGGTGTAAAACTGCTTTTCTCCCTCCTTTCCTCCCACCCTTCTTTCCTTTCTTTTTTCCAAAACTAATGTGGATCCTGCATATAGTAACAAAAACACAGCATGGAGGAGCTGAGAAGCCATCCAAGTGTGAGTTTTAGAACCAGAAGTCACCTGAGAGTCATCTAGTCCAACCCATTTATTTTATAGTTGGGGAAATGGGCCCAGAAAAGCCCGTCACAGTTAGTATTAGAAACAGACCTAGGATGTCACCCAGCACTACATGACCCTTGCCACGGTCCCACTCAACTTGTTCCATTCTACTTGCCATTGGTCATACCTTTCAAGGCATGATGGGTCTACCTTTGGCCAACACATTTTTAGCATAAGTGGAAAGCTAGAGAGGATCTGGAGAAGAGTATAAATAATGCCACAGGACTGGGTGCTGTGTGTGCGTGTGTGTGTGTATGTGCGAGTGTGTGTGTGTGATCTAGAAAGGAAAAAGCTGATGAGGTAACATTCAATGGTTGTAGAGCACCTACCATGTGAAAAGTGTGCTATACCCATCTTCAAAATTTAACTCCTAAATAAGGACAGAGCTGATGACCTGTTCTCCATTTCTTTTGAGAATGATAGAGGGGAAAATGAGATCAAGTGACATACAAGGAATAACTTTGCTATGAATAGGAAATGATCACAAGCACCTAGTGAGTCCTCAATAACAGTTGCCAAATTGAGTGAATGGCTACTAAGGGAAGCACTGGTATTTCTCATCTTTCTGAAAGCAGAGGGCTAGATTATATGCCTTTTTTTTTTTTTTTTTTTAAACAGAGATGGGGTTTCACCATGTTGCCCAGGCTGGTCTCGAACTCCTGGGCTCAAGCAATCCTCCCACCTCGACCTCTCAATTGACCTTTTGAAGTCAATTCAGAGTCTTTGTTCTTTTTTTTGTTTTTGTTTTTGTTTTTTTGTTTTTTTGTTTTTTTGAGACGGAGTCTCGCTCTGTTGCCCAGGCTGGAGTGCAGTGGCCGGATCTCAGCTCACTGCAAGCTCCGCCTCCTGGGTTCACGCCATTCTCCTGCCTCAGCCTCCCGAGTAGCTGGGACTACAGGCTCCCACCACCTCGCCCAGCTAGTTTTTTGTATTTTTTTTTTTAGTAGAGACGGGGTTTCACCGTGTTAGCCAGGATGGTCTCGATCTCCTGACCTCATGATCCGCCCGTCTCGGCCTCCCAAAGTGCTGGGATTACAAGCTTGAGCCACCGCGCCTGGCCCCAGAGTCTTTGTTCTTATGTTCCATCCTTTGATTGATCCATTTGAGATATTACGTGGCCTCCTATTTAAGACCATACCTGGCCTCCCGTTCTGGAGTGGGGAGTGTACCTCCAAGTTAGGAGGGCTCTCTATTTTGGGATGATTTAGACACTGCCTCTCCTCTAAGAACTCAAGGCGCCATAGCAAAACCAGCTCCAATCCTATTAGGGACCCATCAGTGAGAGATTACAATTGGTCTTCACACTTTTGAAAGGTCTAGGTGGAAGAGGTGATCTCCAAGACAGGCAGGATTTCAATCTAATTGACAGTCAATTCCATGCCCATGTAGCTTCAGGTTCTCAGCCCTGTTGCTGACAGCTGGCCCTGGGCCCAGCTAAAAAGCCCAGCTCCTTGTTTGAAGTGAAGTTGAGGATATACTTGGATTTTATTTAACATTACAAAAAGCATTAGTGCCTAGATTGGGTCAGTCCACATCCCTAGATTTATCTGGTTTCTATTTTAGTCTTTTAAGGAGTTGGACACAGCTATCATATGATCTGAATTTGTAGTGTGTGTGAAGGGTCAGAGGTTGGTCACTGTGGAAATCTCCATAGCTTGAAGTATGGTTACCAGGACCATAGGCTTGGCCCTGTGCTAGTTTACATACTATGGGGGATAGAAGACACCGGTTGCGTACCGTCAGGAAAACAAAACGGAACCACAATCAAATGAATGAAATGCATGTGCTTCAATTGTATGGTAAAGGTTAAAGGGATTGGAGAAACTGTAAAAAAGGCTATGATGGGATTGGGGTGGGTGGGTGGATAGAGTAGTGGGCATTGGAGGGAAAACACAGCCAAATCATGGAGATGAGAAGGTCTAGGTGTGCTTGAGGGGACTGGCCAAAATGGTGGGAAATCAGCTTGGTGAGGCAGCTCATGAAGATCTTCACAGCAGAAGAGTTTGGCTACTATTGAATGAGTAACTGGACACCCTGATTGAACTCTTTTGCGAATGGTTTTATGGTGGAACAACAAAACCTCCTCAGCTCCTCTTTCACTCCTTCTCTTCTACAAGGAAAAGGATTTTCACACTAGAAAGGACAAGGTGAATACCAGAGAGAAGCTCCTGAAGGCAGACTAGTCCAAGAGAGCCATAAGCTGCCCTGAGTAATTCCATTTCATTGAGTCAGTTACATCCCAAGGCACTTAAGGACTTGCAGCTCAAATTGCAGGGCAACTGGTGGTGGCCCTGAAAACCCCGGAGAAGGGAAGAGATACGTGCTGCAGCCTAGAGATGGGCAAATATGGCCCCACTTTGACAGATGGGAAAAGGTAAACTCCACAAACTTTAGATCAATACATTTGATATTGATGGAGGGCAAGATTCTAGGACAGATGATTAAAAGGGTGGTTGGTGAGCACTTACAAAAAGAAGCAACGATCACGCAGTCCCCACATGGATTCAAGAAAAAAAAATAATGCCCCCTGGGTTAATTTCCCTTGACAGAGTGACCAAAGAGGTAGAGGAGGGAAAAGTTATCACCCACAGCATATCTGGAGTTCAACCAAACATTCTCTCAATGCTTTTGGGACAACATGTACACATGTGGGGTGGGTAAAGGTAAACCTAGGCGAATTCTTAACTGGTTGAATGACTACATACAAAATAGTTCTGTTTTAATGTCACTAGATCAAAGTTACGAATTACACAAAGTTGGTAAAGTCCCTTATTTGAACTTCAAAATGTGGCAGTACAAATGTAAGATGTGAGAGATGTGGCTTAGAGGGGTTTTAGAGTGAATGAAAGCTTATGAGTTAAAAGTGTGGTTTGGTTGCTATAAAAAGTATTGTGACCTTGGGCCATATTACTAAGAGTACAACTTTCAGAACAAAGGAGGTGATCATCTTGTGCTACTCTGCACTGATCAGACCACATCCGACGCCCAGTGTTCAGTTATGAGCACCAGACTTCAAGGGAGATGTTAACAAAAGTATATCCAGAGAAGAGTGAGAGGACTGAAGAATCCCAGGAGAAATCTGTCTACTGTCAGTGAATAATTACTGGGCTCACAGTAGATTTGTTCTGCGTGACTTCAGGGCTCCAAGATCTAATGGATGGAAATTATAGGAAAGCAGATTTGGGTTCAACATAAGGAAGAGGCTCTTTTTCCTTCCTTTTTTATAATGAAAAATTATAATAAAAGTTTCAGCTCCTGATTCCAGCCTCTTGAAGTCCTTTAAAATGTACTACCAACAGTTTCAGAAACAGAAGAAAAATGTCCTAATCCCAACATCTAAACATAAGCATTTTGCTGTGTTTGGGAAGAGCTTTCTAGTATTAGTAGTACTCTCTGCAATTAAAATGGACTGCCCCTAAAAGTAGGCAGCTCTCCATCACCAGAAATATTCAAGCAGGGACTCCATGTTGGTGATGCAAAGACGATTAAAGCATCTGATAAAGGACTGAACCAGATGACCTTTAGGGTTACTGAGATTCTATCATACTTGAGCTGGAAGGTCTCATGGTAGAGTATTCAAGAAAATATTTCTAGAGCCTACGTGCAAGGTGAGCTGGAGGAGGAAAGCCTGAAAGCAGAGATAATAACTAGTTCAGAGGTACCTACTCTGAGGGCTACAACTATTTTCGCCTCCAACCACCACCCCCCAACTTGAATTTCCAAATTATAGTGTCAGAAGTAGCTTTAGGCTAGGTGCGGTGGCTCATACCTATAATCTCAGCACTTTGGAAGGCCGAGGTGGGAGGATCTCGAGCCCAGGTGTTTGAGACCAGCATGGGCAACATAGGAACACTCTGTTTCTAAAAAACAAAGAAATTAACCAGGCGTGATGATACATGCCTGTGGTCCCAACTACTCAGGAGGCGGGGGTGGGAGAATCACTTGAACCCAGGAGGTCGGGGCTACAGCGAGCTGTGATCGAGCCACTGCACTCCAGCCTGGGTGACATAGAGAGACCTTGACTCAAAAAAAAAGGAAAAAGAAGAAGAAACCTTACTGGTTACCTAGTTCCCCTCCCTTATGATCTGGTGCTTTATTCCTTTCTGCAATCTCTTTGCCAAGTAGTTATTTTGCCTCTGTTTAAATATTAAATACTTCCATTGATAGGAAATTCTTGTCCTCCCCAAAAAGACTAGTGCATATTATAGCATCTTAAACCATTATGAAGTTCTACCTTATGTTGATTCAAAATCAGCTTTCCCACAGCACCCACCCATTGCTCCTGATTGCACGCTGTTACAAAGCAAAACAAGGTGAATCCCCCTTCTATATGAGGAATCTTCCAATACTTGTATTGTTTTCTCTTTTTAATTTTTTTATTTATTTTAATTATTATTATTATTTTAGATGGAGTCTTGCTCTGTCATCCAGGCCGGAGTGCAGTGGCGTGATCTCGGCTCACTGCAAGTTCCGCCTCCCAGGTTCAGGCAATTCTCCTGCCTCAGCCTCCCGAGTAGCTGGGACTACAGGCACACACCAGCTAATGTTTGTATTTTCAGTAGAGACTGGGTTTCACCATGTCGGCCAGGATGGTCTCGATCTCTTGACCTTGTGATCCACCCACCTCAGCCTTCCAAAGTGCTGGGATTACAGGCGTGTGCCACCAAACCCAGCCAAAATTTTTAAAAAATATTTTTACAGAGAAGGTGTCTCGCTATGTTGCCCAGGCTAGTCTCCAACTCCTGGGCTCTTGTGATCCTCCCACCTCGGCCTCCTAAAGTGCTGGAACTATAGGCGTGAAGCACCTTGACCTATCCCAGTATTTCAAACCTGTATTTGAAAACTGGATCCTGAACCACCATCATCACCCTGTTGATCCCTACTCCGGGTTAAATAGCTCCAGTCATTCACACACAGTGATTTTCAAGTCTTCCCACACTCCTGGTCTCTTGCTTTTGTGCATGCTCCAGGTCGCTAACATCCCTGTTCATATATGGTAATCCAAGGCTAAAGACAATCATCCACTGTCGTCTAATGAGCAGACAGGAAAGCAGAACTGTAATCTCTCCCATTCCAGATCCTAACATATTAGCATTTGGGGCAGCTAGTGTCAAAAATAATGAGGTTACAATTACCCCAAACACTTAAAACCTTTTCACACATGTCTCTCTTAACTTGCACTTAAGCATTTGGTTTTAAAAACTTGATTATGAAACTTTACATTTCATCTTCCTCGTTCATTATGGACTCTTGGGATTCTTTCTGAAGCCAGCTTCATGTCATTTGCAAATTTGATCAGCGTGCCATCAATGTCCTCATCCAAGTCATTAATTAAATTATTGGCTAGGCAAAGGACCTCCCTCCAGGCTGACAAAGATCCATTAGTCACCAGCTGTGAATACACCCAACTGTCCTGTCTTCACCCCACATTTTTCCTTCTTATCTACAAGGACATCTCACGCCAGGGCATTCTTCAACAAAACAAGATTGCATTTTGAAATTCTTTTTGGAAACAGGGAGTGGGGAGGAGAAGGGAGTGGGAACGAAAGGAGTTTGACCTTTAGATCTTCTCCTCCCTTCTCCCCAGCCCCAGGATGAGCCCTGTGCCTTCAGTCTCCAAGAAGGAATTTTCCAACCAACAGCTCAGATGTAGAAAGTTGAAATAACTGGACTTAGGGTCAGAAAACATGCATTCAGATCCATCTCTGCCTCTTCCTAGCTGGATGACCTTGGTTGAAGTGTTTAACGTCTCTGAGTCTGTTTGCTCATCTGTAAAATAGGGACAGGCCGATTACACCTACCTCACAGGGTTGTTGTGAGGATTAAATGAGATGTATGTGAATGTGCTTCAGAAACTTTAAGTGTTATACAAATGTAAGATATTATTATTATGACCGAATGCCTACTGTGTTCCTCAGTATAGGCTATAAAAAGATAAATACGACATAGTCTTTGCCCTCAGGGAGCTCACAGTTCTGTAGGGGAGATATATTCACAAATAGCCATGGTATAAGTACAACAGGGCAAATGGTCCAAGTTGTTACAGTAATTCAGAAGAGGGAGCAGGCCCTTCAGACTGGGGGGAACCAAAAGAGAGGCTTCAAAGAGTTTGATCTGTACCCTGACAAATGGGATGGACCTGACAGATGGACACGGCTGAGAGAGGACAGCATTCCAGGTGGAGGAGTCTAGGAATGGGTATTTATGGAAAGCGTCTGCGGTGCTGGAAGCAGGCCTGTTTGATTGTAAGAAGTAATGAGGTTGGTCAGCCACATCACAACTTTTTTAGACACGGTCATTTTCAGCATGCCCAGGGTACAGCATTCAGTCCTTCAGAATGAGGACTAGAATTTAAGCAGAGCCTCTGAGGTCTCATGTCCACTGTTCAACTGACCTCCTTGGAGAAAAACAACTCTTCTGGAGGGTGGAGGCATCCACAAAGGTTCTAGGAAAATCATCCTTTTCCTCTTCTGAAGCTGAAAAATAGGTCTCTGGGAAGAGCAGGGACTAAGGCCATATTTAAATCCTAAAATTTGGCCGGGCACGGTGGCTCACGCCTGTTATCCCAGCACTTTGGGAGGTCAAGGCGGGCGGATCACCTGAAGTCAGGAGTTCCAGACCAGCCTGGCCAACGTGGTGAAACCCCATCTCTACTAAAAATACAAAAATTAGTTGGGCGTGGTGGTGGGCACCTGTAATCCTAGCTACTCAGGAGGCTGAGGCAGGAGAGTCGCTTGAACCCAGGAGGCAGAGGTTGCAGTGAGCCAAGATCACGCCATTGCACTCCGGCCTGGGCCACAAGAGTGAAACTCCATCTCAAAAAATAATAATAATAAATCCTAAAAATCTTCAGCTGGAAGTGGCTCTGGCTTAAGAATTCAAGAGTTTTAATTGAAGGAGGGTCATCCACCATATCTGAAAGGCTTCATACTCTTCAATTTCGTGTGGGGAGTGGGGAGGGAGAGGAAAATAGTTCAAGGGCTCTCAAGGTCCATTTCCTGATGGTTTCTTTGGAGCTATGGTTATGATTTGGTGCCACCTGGTGTCCAAGACAGAATATAGCGCCCTCGTGTAGAAGCCGCCTTCCCCCTCCTTCCTAAATCAATAGCACTGAACTGCTTCCCAGCATCTAGGGATGGGGCTATCTTCCTTCCAGCAGGATAGAGCCAGTCATTCAGAGGCATTCTGCGGTCTGTGTAAATGGAAAAGAGGAGGAGGAAAGGGAAAGTCCTGCACCAGGCCTCATAGCCATCCTTTCCTATGTTACCAAAGTTTCTATTTTCCCCAGAGCACCCCTGCGGTAAATAGAGTATCTTCCCCAGAGTACTTTCCCCAGAATACTACAGGACTGGGTTTGCCATGTCCCCTCTCTCCACCCACACACATTCTCTTATGGTGGCTTGAGTATCCACAAAAGATTATTACAATACCTCTCTCTCAGACGTGACCAAGAGAAATTGTCATGATTGTCTAGGGTGGCCAAGGGAGGAACAGTAAATGAGTCTTGATCCCCACTCAGCTCAAGTTTAAGTGTTGTTTCTTCCTGAGTGGGCTATACTATTCTAGAATGACTGGGCTAGAATAGCTCCTCCGTAAGAAACCTGTTTACTGAAACTACACTGAGAAATCCTACAGCCCCTCTTAAAGGTTAGGGGAGGGAGAAACGGTGCCTCTGATAATAGAACAGATGGTGGCCCCCTTTCCCCTCAAGCCCCATTCCTAAACAGATTCAAAAGGATCAATAAAACTGACACTGCGGCTGGGTGTGGTGGCTCACGCCTGTAATTCCAGCACTTTGGGAGGCCGAGGTGGGCAGATCGCTTGAGTCAGGAATTTTCGAGACCAGCCTGGCCAACGTGGTGAAAACCCATCTCTACAAAAAATACAAAAAATTAGCCAGGCTTGGTGGAGGGTGCCTGTAATCCCAGCTACTCTGGAGGGTAAGGCAGGAGAATCACTTGAACCTGGAAGGCGGAGGTTGCAGTGAACTGAGACCGTGCCACTGCACTCCAGCCTGGGTGACAGCATGAGGCTGTGTCTCAACAACAACAACAACAATAAACAAACAAACAAACAAAAAAAAAAAAAAAAAACAGAAAAAAACTGGAGTGGTCTGATGATGTCTTATAAAGGAGTATTAGTAGAGCATAGTTTGAGGGGATGGCTTGAACTGGGATGGCCAGAGCTGAGCAAGGACAAGACTGAGCTAATGAAAAGGTTAATCCTTCTGCCACTACTTCCATTCCTAGGTACCCTTAAAGTCTGAGTTTCTGTTGTGTCCACCTCAGGCTCTTCTGGGTGCTGGAGAATCCTGGACCAGCTCTCAGTTTGGATTGTCAATTGCAGGTGAGGGGCACGAAAATGGCAGAAGTGCAAAAGAAAGAAACCATCAGCTAGACTAGAATGCTTCAATTCATGGATCACTACTTTATTTGCCTCAATTCTTCCCTGGTCCCTACATTACAGGGCTGCCAGAGTGCATGCCCTCTAACTGTACTGGCTAAGAAGTAAATAAATTCCTTTTTATCTTTTAGTTAAGACAAGGCTGCAATTTTTGAAAAGTAACATTTGCTAGGACACTAATGGATAAGAAAGTAACCAAAAAAGGTAACAAGAGAACACACAAACAAATGGGCTTACAATGTTCACATTTCTTATCCTGTATCAACTAAAGTTTAACCATAGTTGGCCGGGCCTGATGGCTCACACCTGTAATCCCAGCACTTAGGGAGGCCGAGGTGGGCAGATCACCTGAGGTCAGGAGTTTGAGACCAGCCTGACCAACATGGTGAAACCCTGTCTCTACTAAATAAAAATAAATTAACCCCATCTCTACTAAAATACAAAAATTAGCTGGGCATGGTGGCACACTCCTGTAATCCCAGCTACTCGGGAGGCTGAGGCTGGAGAATAGCTTGAACCCAGGAGGTGGAGCTTGCACTAAGCTGAGTCACTGCACTCCAGCCTGGATGACAGAGCGAAATTCCATCTCAAATAAGTAAATAAATAAATAAAGCTTAACCATAGAGGAGGCCGGGTGCAGTGGTTCACGCCTGTAATCCCAGCACTTTGGGAAGCTGAGGCAGGTGGATCACCTGAGGTCAGGAGTTCGAGACCAGCTGGGCCAACATGGTGAAACCCTGTCTCCACTAAAAATACAAAAAATTAGCCAGGCGTGGTAGCAGGCACCTGTAATCCCAGCTACTTGGAAGACTGAGGCAGGAGAATTGCTTGAACCCGGGAGGTATAGGTTGCAGGGAGCTGAGATCGTGCCATTGCACTCCAGTCTGGGCAACAAGAGTGAAACTCCGTGCAGAGACCCTAGTGGGTGCCTTCTATCCTGGCACGTGCTGCTTGCCGGTTCTACAGTCACCCTGGCCCTTGGGTTTCCCCCACCCTCCTCCCACCCTTTTCAGGCCTCCGGAAAGAGAAGACCCCCGGTAAAACTCTACCCCTTCACATAATTTTGATGACTTAGGACATGTGTTCGGATAAATACAAATAAATGTGCTTACGATTCTAATCAGAAAAAGACACTTAGAATTGAGACTGCTTCTGAAAATCTGATCCTGTGCTGGCAGTTCCTGTTCATATCAGCTAGTATTTCGTTTTAGTCCCCTAAAGTGGCCATGTGACCTTGATGGCAAACGCCATCTTTCTGCGGAGCACGCCTGCGCTGCATCAGGCTGCTCTGACGGCTCTCTCGAGCTCCGCCTTTTCCGATTTCAAAAGCTTTAGACCGCCCACCAAGACCCTTTTTCCGGTCGGAGAGGCCGGGCAGGCTCTCAGGTCATTTGCGGAGCAAACGTGATTGACACAATCTGCGTCTAATGAATGTTCGTCTGCTTCCCAGCTCGGATTACTAGTTCCGCTCCCTTTCCCAGCTCCTTTTTGATGACTCATCCCTCAGATTCTTCACACGCTCGTCTGATTCCCGCCCCTCCCGTCCTCTCTCGCCTCGTTCCCGCTTGACGCCCACCCCCCACCTCCGCCGCCTTGCTCTAGGGAAGTGGATTTGGTGAATCCTATCGAGGATCGTTTTTTACAGTGTATTTTGAACATATAGAAGCAAAAAGCACAATTTCCGCACAGGAAAGAGGAGGTTCATTTCCTTATAAGGAGCTTAACCCCTCATTGTTCTTTGAGCTTTCTCCCTTCCGCAAGATCGGGGTGGGGGCAGGGGCGGGAGAAACGACAGCGGGGCTTTGCCTCTCGGTTTCCAGTTCAATTCCAGACCCCCCGCAGCTCTGAGTCCCTAGCAAAGGTCAGCTGCCTTGCCCCAACAGCCGGCCCCACCGAGAGAGGAGTCCAGGGAAGCACAGTCAGGGTTGAAGGTTTACAAACATTTCTCCGGGTCTTGGGCATCTGCAGTGGGCACCTGCAGTGGGCACGTGTGACAGTTTTGCCGGGGACTGCAAATGCAAAATTGCAGCCCTAAAGAGGAAACAGACCTTCAGTCGTTAAAAGGGGAGGGGGAAAGGAAGGGGGAGTAAGAAAAGTAGGGAACTGAGACTGGAATAACAAGCTGTTCTGGACCCAAACTCTTGAAATAGGCGAATGAATGGACTTCCACCTGCACAAGAAATCCTAGCTTTCCTGGATAGGGTCAAATGAAGTCAATAGAACATCCATAGTGGGAAGTTGGCAAGAGACTGGCTAAGTTTGCCCGCTTTGGGCTGCTGCTTGTAGTCTCATTTGCTCTTTGATGCTCATACAACCATCACCACTTCTCTGCTGTGTCTCTTCATCCCACAGCTAAAGCATGTGATTGAAAACTTGCAGTTTGACCTAAGTTTAACACTGCCTTGTATAGGGCTTTGTGAATAATGGGTGCAGGATCAATTCCCCGGAGCCTGAGTATCATACCAAAGGCTAGAGACTCAGGGGCTTCCCAGTCTGCAAAGTGCTCTCAGACTCAGGCACATATTCTGAGAGAGCTTTTGCATTTTGGTATTGGATCTCCAGGAGAGGGGAGGAGTTTGCCAATTGGGAAAACAAAGAAGGTGCTAAGAAATAGGTGGCCACCTTATTTTTCGATTCCCTCCTAAGCAGCCCTGCTGCTCTCCCTTTGGAGGCCCCTTGGCTAAGTCTCATCCAATGTTCATTTGCATTGTCCAGCTTGCCCCTCTGGCCTCAGAGAGGAATGTAGCCAATGAACAGGAAAGAGGAGGCATGCTTTCTGTCCCTGCTGGGGTGAAGAGTAAGTGGAGACACAAATCCTACCCCCTCCCCAGCTTCTGCTTCCAGCGCCTCTCCTTCATCTTCATCACAAAACATTTCTAAGGCGTTTCTCTGTCCAATACTCCGTCCACATTAGTTTACACGCAGTCGTTGCCTTGACAATCAGAGACAACAAGGGCTGAGTGACACTGAAAATGCAGAAAGCGGCCAGTCGTGGTGGCTCATGCCTGTAATCCCAGCACTTTAGGAGGCCGAGGCAGGCGGATTACTTGACGTCAGGAGTTCCAGACCAGCCGGTCAACATGGCAAAACTCTGTCTCTACTAAATTACAAAAATTAGCTGGGCATGATGGTGCATACCTGTAATGCCAGCTACTCAGAAGGCTGAGGCAGGAGAATCGCTTGGACCTGGGAGGCGGAGGTTGCAGTGAGCCAAGATCGTGCCGCTGCACTCAGTGAGACCCTGTCTCAAAAAAATAAAATAAAAAAAGAAAGAAAATGCAGAAAACACATATATGCAGGGTGAGGAGAAGTAGGTTCATGTGTAAAATATGTAATCCACAAACGTTCACACCAGCTACACATCTGAGGTCAGGGCAATTTCAGGGGGAAGAAATCAGGATAAATGCATGTAACTGAGATGAAAAGTGGGAGTGGGCAATTGTGAGAGTTTTTGATTTATCTAGGCATATTGGGACCAGGAAAGCTATTGGCTCTCGACTGCACAGGATTCCTAGAGGACATGGGATTGCAGAAACATCTGAGCGACAGAACCAAATGGTGATAAGGTACTTGCCTCCTGAGGTGGGAATGGGATTAGCAAATGGAATAGACTTTGATCAGGAAATGGAATAACCAGTGATTATTATTTCTTTTCCTCCTCCTCTCTCAACACACATTTGTTGAGTGCCAATTCTGTCGTAGATACTGGAAACATAAAAACAATAATGATAGAAAATAGTTCTTGGATATTTACTTGGGTGCCAGCTACTATATTAAGCATGTTATCTTCTTTAAATCTCAAAGTGACGTTCTGATGTAGGTATCATTATCATGCCCATTTTGCAGATGAGCCAGCTGTGGTTCAAAGAGATGAAGAGACTCACCCCAAGACCACACAACTGGTTGTAAGTGAAAGAAGTGGGATTTGAATCTAGGAAATTAAAGTCTAGAGCCTATGTATTTAATCAGTATGCTCTACCTTATCTTTTATCAGGACAGTGACAGAAATTGGATTCCTTTGGTGACAGGGGATGCTAGAACAGGGAGGGTCAGGACTGTGAGAGCAGACAGATGGTCCAGGGTAAAGCAGAAGATCCCAGAAGTAGAAGCAGAGCCTCAGCCAGCTATTTAGACAGGCAGGTAGAGCAAGCATCTGGGTAACCAGGATGCAGCAGAAGCCAGGAGGAAGCCCAGACAGGCAGGTGGTTGGCAGCCAGAGTGTCTGGCAGCCAGTGACAGAGGCCCTGCCATGGGGCCTGGGCTCCCAGGGAAGGATGCCAGGTGTCAAAAGGTCTGGCAAGAGCTAGACAAGCACTATCCCTGTGAAGATGAAGGTGCCAGACAGGGCACGAAGGTAGGATGCAGGAGCTGGGGGCACCAGAACAGGTGCTTCAGGTAGGGGCTTCTCTACAACAAAGCAGGAAACAGTCTTATGAGAGCAGGGACCAGCTTCACTCATTCACCCTTGAGTCTACTCTTTCAACAACATTTTTTGAGCTCTTGCCATGTTCCAAGTACTATGCTAGGCTCTGAGGTAACACACAGTCCGGCAGGGGAGCCAGACCTGTTTTACAGGTATCTCCAATACTGTGTGATAAGTTCTATATTAGAGGCACAGACAGTGTGCTGATGGGGGTGGGGAATACTAACTTATCCTGACAGAGTTCTCAAATAATTGTTTTTTTGTTTTTTTTTTTTTTTAGATGGAGTCTCGCTCTGTTGCCCAGGCTGGAGTGCAGTGGTGCAATCTCGGCTCACTGCAACCTTTGCCACCCAGGTTCAAGCGATTCTCCTTCCTCAGCCTCCTGAGTAGCTGGGATTACAGGCATGGGCCACCATGCCCAGCTAATTTTTGTATTTTTAGTAGAGACGGGGTTTCACCATGTTGTCCAGGCTGGTTTTGAACTCCTGGCCTCAAGTGATCCACCCGCCTCAGCCTCCCAAAGTGCTGGGATTACAGCCATGAGCCACTGTGCCTGGCCCACAAAGAATATTAACTCTGAGCTGGGTCTTTAAAGAAGAGTAATTTTGGCCGGGCGCAGTGGCTCACGCCTGTAATCCCAGCACTTTGAGAGGCCAAGGCGAGTGGATCACGAGGTGAGATCAAGACCATCCTGGCTAACACAGTGAAACCCCGTCTCTACTAAAAATACAAAAAAATTAGCCGGGCGTGGTGGCAGGCGCCTGTAGTCCCAGCTACTCAGGAGGCTGAGGCAGGAGAATGGCGCGAACCCGGGAAGCGGAGCTTGCAGTGAGCCGAGATCGCGCCACTGCACTCCAGCCTGGGCGACAGAGCGAGACTCCATCTCAAAAAAAAAAAAAAAAAGAAGAAAAAGAAGAGAAATTTTCCAGGCTCAGAGTGGTGGGGAGGATTTCAGACAGAGGGAATAAAGTTTTGAAAGAGTAAGGCACATTTCGGGGACAGTAAGCAATTCATACAGGACAATGGGTACATGGTAGGGAGGGGTGGGGAACATGAATCTGAAGAAGACCTAAGGCAAAATTTTAAAGGCTTTTCTGAGAGCTGCTGAACATCTTGGATACTCTCCCATAGGTAAAGGTGAGCCAGCTGTGGTCTTTATGTCAGCAAGTACCTGGATTACACTGGGGTGTTTTAGAAAGACCACGAGGGACAGTACCCGGATGCACTGGAGGCAGGTGGATAACCCAAGAGGTTCTTGCAATTGTTCAGGAAAAAAAAAAAGAATGATAGGAGCAGCCGGGGGCAGTGGCTCACGCCTGTAATCCCAGCACTTTGGGAGGCCGAGGCGGGCAAATCACAAGGTCAAGAGATCGAAACCATCCTGGCCAACATGGTGAAACCCTATCTCTACTAAAAATACAAAAATTAGCTGGGCATGGTGGCACGTGCCTGTAGTCCCAGCTACTCGGAAGGCTGAGGCAGGAGAATCACTTGAACCCAGGAGGCGGAGGTTGCAGTGAGCCGAGATTGCGCCACTGCACTCTAGTCTGGCGACAGAGCGAGACTCTGTCTCAAAAAAAAAAAAAAAAAAAAAAAAAAAAAAAAAAAGATAAGAGCTTGAGCTAAGATAGTGACAGAGATGATTAGTTTGGGAAAACATTTCTGAAGGAGAATTGGCAAGACTCAGTGATTGATGTGGTCGATGAGGGGGGAAAAGGAGTCATAAACAACTCAAAAAATTTTTTGCTTGAGAAACTGGGCTTGTGGTGACATCATTCACATAGGGACTGGGAATCTAGGATGGGGAGCAGGTTTTACGGAGGGAGACAAGTGATTCAGTTTGGCATATGTTGAGTTGGAGGTACCCAGTGGTGTGCTGGAAGACATTTAACTACTGGCTCTAGATGGTGGGAAAAGCCTTGACGAACCAATTCCTGTGGTAAATACTCCCACCCCTAATTTCAAGCCACCCCTAATGTGACATCAATCACTCGAAAAATTCCTAAAATTTTGACAACTGGTCTCAGAGACCCATGGACAGAACTATACCAGATACTTTGAGAGCACAGGCTTCTGATGGCATTGCTTAAATAACTTTGAGACTGTACCACTGGACTAAGTTGAGATTTCCAGAACTCCAGTGGAGAAGCCGATGGGGTCACAAAACTGCTAACCCAGTATCTTAGCAGAACAAGAATTAATTACATAGGACTGAATAAACTGATGAAAGATTATTATGGTTTTTATTTAGAATATTGCTGCTGGATTTAAGAAAGCCCTTTTCTCTTTTCAGTTATCTATACTCATAACAACTAGTAGATTATACTTTTATTTATCTATTTATTTATTTATTTTTATTTGAGATAGACTCTCGCTCTGTCGCCCAGGCTGGAGTGCAGTGGTGCAATCTCAGCTCACTGCAAGCTCCACCTCCAGGGTTTACGCCATTCTCCTGCCTCAGCCTCCCGAGTAGCTGGGACTACAGGCGCTCACCACCACGCCCAGCTAATTTTTTTTGTATTTTTAGTAGAGACGGGGTTTCACTGTGTTAGCCAGGATGGTCTTGATCTCCTGACCTCGTGATCCGCCCACCTCGGCCTCCCAAAGTGCTGGGATTACAGGCGTGAGCCGCCGCACCCAGCCTATTTATTTATTCATGTATTTATTTTTGAGACGGAGTCTCACTCTGTCGCCCAGGCTGGAGTGCAGTGGCGTGATCTTGGCTCACCGCAACCTCTGCCTCCCAGATTCAAGTGATTCTCCTGCCTCAGCCTCCCTAGTAGCTGGGATCACAGGCGGTGCCACCATGCCTGGCTAACTTTTGTATTTTTTAGTAGAGATGGGATTTTGCCATGTTGGCCAGACTGGTCTCGAACTCCTGACCTCAGGTAATCCACTCACCTCAGCCTCCCAAAGTGCTGGGATTACAGGCATGAGCCACCATGCCCGGCTTT
>NW_016806385.1:74047-76908 GCF_001698545.2 Rhinopithecus bieti | reverse complement strand
AGTGAGACTCCGTCTCAAAAAAACAAAAAAAAATCTAATATGAAACTCTAGGCTGGGCACCATGGCTCATTCCTATGATCCCAGCACTGTGAGAGGCCAAGGTGAGTGGATTGCTTGAGCCCAGGAGTTTGAGACCAGCCTGGTCAACATGACAAAACCTCATCTCAACTAAAAATATAAAAAAATAGCCAGGGATGGTGGCGTGCACCTGTAGTCCCAGCTACTAGGGAGGCTGAAGTGGGAGGATCACCTGAGGCCGGGAGATCAAGGCTACAGTGAGCCGAGATTGTGCTGCTACACTGCAGCTGGGGCAACAGAGTGAGACCCTATCTCAAAAAGAAAAGAAAAGAAAAAACTGAGTTTCCTTATTAAAACTTACAGCAAAGCAAACTGAAAAAGTCCTATGTGGCCATATACCATTCTTGCTGCTCTTATGTAAATAATACCACCAAGTTATTTTATTTATTTATTTTATTTATGTATTTATGCGTTAGGAGTTTCACTCTCCTTGCCCATGCTGGAGTGCAATGGCACGATCTCTCTCGGCTCACTGCAACCTCCGCCTCCCGGGTTCAAGCGATTCTCCTGCCTCAGCCTCCCAAGTAGCTGGAATTACAGGCGTGCACCACCATGCTCGGCTAATTTTTTGTATTTTTAGTAGAGACAGGGTTCCTCCATGTTGGTCAGGCTGATTTCATACTCCCGACCTCAGGTAATCCACCCGCCTTGGCCTCCCAAAGTGCTGGGATTACAGGCGTGAGTCACCGTGCCTGGCCCATTTATTTATTTTTGAGACAGGGTCTCACTCTGTCACCCAGGCTGCAGTGCAGTGGCATGATCTTGGCTCATCACCACCTCTGCTTCCCGGGTTCAAGCGATTCCCCTGCCTCAGCCTCCGGAGTAGCTGGGATTACAGGCATCTGCCACCACACCCAGCTAACTTTTGTATTTTTTAGTAGAAACAGGGTTCACCATGTTGGCCGGGCTGGTCTCGAACTCCTGACCTCAAGTGATCCACCTGCCTCAGCCTCCCAAAGTGCTGGGGTTACAGGCATGAGCCACCGTGCCCAAACAATAACACCAAATCTAATGAAACCAGACTTGTTGTGTAAACAAGAATAACCTTACTGGCCTGGGTGTGGTGGCTGGCTCATGCCTATAATGCCAGCACTTTGGGAGGCCAAGGCAGGTGGATCACCTGAGGTCAGGAGTTCGAGACCAGCCTGACCAACATGGAGAAATCGCATCTCTACTAAAAATACAAAATTAGCTGGGCATGGTGGTGCATGCCTGTAATCCCAGCTACTTGGTAGGCTGAGGCAGGAGAATGGCTTGAACCTGGGAGGCGGAGGATGCGGTGAGCCGAGATTGCACCATTGCACTCCAGCCTGGGCAACAAGAGTGAAACTCCATTTCAAAAAAAAAAAGAACAATCTTACTCTGGTGATTTTTTGTTTGTTTGTTTGTTTGTTTTGTTTTAGTTTTGTTTTGTTTTGAGAGGGAGTTGCCCTCTGTCACCCAGGCTGGAGTGCAGTGGCAACATCTTGGCTCACTGAAAGCTCTGCCTCCCAGGTTCACGCCATTCTCCTGCCTCAGCCTCCCACGTAGCTAGGACTACAGGCACCCACCACCATGCCCAGCTAATTTTTTTTTTTTTTTATTTCTTAGTAGAGATGAGGTTTCACCATGTTAGCCAGGATGGTCTCAATCTCCTGACCTCGTGATCCGCCCGCCTCAGCCTCCCAAAGTGCTGGGATTACAGGTGTGAGCCACTGCACCCGGCCTCTTTTTGTTTTTAATTGAGACAGAGTCTCGCTCTCTCACCCAGGCTGGAATACAGTGGCATGATCTTGGCTCACTGCAACCTCTGTCTCCCGGGTTCAAGCGATTCTCCTGCCTCAGCCTCCCGGGTAGCTGAGATTACAGGCACGTGCCACTATGCCTGGCTAATTCTTGTATTTTTAGTAGAGATGGGGTCTCGCCATGTTAGCCAGGCTGGTCTCGAACTCCTGACCTCAGGTGATTCCCCTGCCTCGGCCTCCCAAAGTGCTGGGATTACAGGTGTGAGCCACCGTGCCCGGCCTTGTTTGTTTGTTTGTTTTTAAACCCCCCTTCTGCACACTGATTTTGGTTGTCATTGATCAAAAAGGGGGGTGACTGTAGAAAGAAATTTTATGTTTCAATAGAAAACTTTAGCACACCCTTGTGGGTTGTTAGATTCTAGTCCTGTTCATTGTCTTTGAAATATTTTTCACCACTTGGCAATCTACATTTTACGTTTTACTTTGTTATCTACCTGTAAGTTGGACTAGATTCTGCTGTCCTGTGCATTTTGTTAGTCCTCAACAAATTCTCAATTCTTCCAGTTTCCTTCAATATCTAGCTACAACTCTCTAAATTGATCTTTCCAATTATTTTCCCACCCTCCTGACTTGGTGACACTGGGAACTAAAACCTGACTGCCCAGATCCTTACTGGAACTCTAGGTTGTCTTGTAGCTGACTTTCTTTCTCCCCAGGATCTAAAGAAGCCCTACAAGCGAAAGCAAGACACCTTGATATAAAACTTCAAAAGGATTCATCACCAAAGCCGATCATGTATGAACAACCTTCCTGCCTGCTGCTGTGTGGGCCACTCAAGAAGTTCAGTGGAACTTCCATGCTCTTCCATGCTTCGCTCCAGGAAATAACCATGCAAACTGCAAATCAGAAAATTCCTTGGCTTGCCACTGCTGTCCTCACTCCACCATCTAAAGATGCTTCAAGCCCAGTGTATAGAAATCTTCTCAACTGGTTGCCCTCTGGACTCATGAATTTATAGTCTGCTCCAACCATCAGTCTTTTTTTTTTCTTTTGTTTTCA
>NW_016806385.1:59940-73433 GCF_001698545.2 Rhinopithecus bieti | reverse complement strand
CCGGCCTTATTTTATTTATTTATTTATTTATTTATTTATTTATTTATTTATTTATTTATTTTATTTGTGGAGACAGAGTCTCACTCTGTTGCCCAGGCTGGAGTGCAGTGGCATGATTTCAGCTCACTACAACCTCTGTCTCCCAGTTCAAGCGATTCTCCTGCCTCAGCCTCCCAAGTAGCTGGGATTACAGGCGACTGCCACTATGCCCGGCTACTATATTTGTACTTTTAGTAGAGACGGGGTTTTGCCGTGTTGTCCACATAGGTCTCAAACTCTGACGTCGTGATCCGCCCACCTTGGCCTCCCAAAGTGCTGGGATTACAGGCATGAGCCACCATGCCCGGCCATTCCCCTACTTTTGATCTCTAAATCATTGGTCCTACTCTTGATGTCACCTCTCAGTAATTGTCCATCTGCTGACCCCTTATCCCACTCCTCGGCTATAAATAAATCCCCATGTGTCCTTACTGTATTTGTATTGTATTTGGAGTTGAACTCCATCTTTCTTCCCTATTGGAATAGAATAGTCTTTTCTTTCCTTCCTTCTTTCCTTCCTTCCTTCCTTCCTTTCTCTTTCTTTCTTCCTTTTCTTTCTTTCTTTCTTTCTTTCTTTCTTTCTTTCTTTCTTTCTTTCTTTCTCTCTTTCTTTCTTTTCTAGAGACAGGGTCTCACTGTGTCACCAAGCTAGAGTGCAGTGATGTGATCATAGCTCACTGTAGCCTTGAGCTCCTGGGCCCCAGTAATCCTCCTGCCTCAACCTCCCAAGTAGCTAGGACCACACCAGGCTAATTTTTTATTTTTTAATTTTTATATATTTATTTCATTATTTATTTATTTATTCTGAGACGGAGTCTCGCCCTGTCGCCCAGTCTGGAATCCAGTGGCGTGATCTTACCTCACTGCAACCTCCACCTGCCGGGTTCAAGCAATTCTCCTGCCTCTGCCTCCTGAGTAGCTGGGACTACAGCTGCCCACCACCACGCCCAGCTAATTTTTTGTATTTTTAGTAGAGATGGGGTTTCACCATGCCAGCCAGGCTGGTCTCAAACTCCGGACCTCGTGATCCACCCGCCTCGGCCTCCCAAAGTGCTGGGATTACCAGGCGTGAGCCACTGCTCCCAGCCTATTTTTTAATTTTATTTGTTTTCTTAATTTTAAAGTATTGTGTAGAGATGAGGACTTGCTGTGTTGCCCACCCAACTACTCGGGAGGCTGAGGCAGAAGAATTGCTTGAACTTGGGAGGCAGAGGTTGCAGTGAGCCAAAATCGCACCACTGTACTCCAGCCTGGGTGACAGAGTGAGACTCCATCTCAAAAAAAAAAAGGCCGGGCGCGGTGGCTCACGCCTGTAATCCCAGCACCTTGGGAGGCCGAGGCGGGCAGATCATGAGGTCAGGAGATCAAAACCATCCTGGCTAACATGGTGAAACCCCGTCTCTACTGAAAATACAAAAAAAATTAGCCAGGCGTGGTGGCGGGCGCCTTTAGTCCCAGCTACTCGGGAGGCTGAGGCAGGAGAATGGCGTGAACCCAAGAGGTGGAGCTTGCAGTGAGCCAAGATGTTGCCACTGCACTCCAGCCTGGGCAACAGAGTGAGACTCCATCTCAAAAAAAAAAAAAAATTAACAATTGGCTGCCAGTACAAGCTGACTTCAGCACATCAGTAGAGGTGCCTGAGGAACATCCAAGAGATGTTTAGAAGAGCACTGGAAACACAGATCTAGAGCTAGCAAGTTTCGGGCTGCTCTGCCTTTGTCCTCATCCTTGCCCCACCCCAGCTGTTCCTGCCTACGATGAGCTGATGAGTCCAGCTAATGGGCGAGCTGATGAGTCCAGCTAATGAGCCTGCCCACGCACCTGTACTCTGAGGCTATGCTCCCCTCAGCCTTGCCTTAGAGTCCAGCAGGTCAGGATGAGGAATCTGTCCCCCACATACCAACTGGATTGGTAATTTAACCTTTTTCACAATTAAATGCAAGAGTGTCTTGCTAGACTCTCCCAGGACACAGTTTAGCTTAGTTCTCACCTGAATATTCTGGCAAAATTTCCCAAACTTTAGTTATTCAAGTATCACATTCACAATTTTTGCTCTATTTGCGTGACTACTTGTACTATTATTTACTTAACATTTTTCTTTAAATTGCCTTTAAATCAACTCCTTCCCTCTTTTGTAATATTGCCTCTTCCGAAGCAACAATAATCTAACTCACCTTAAAAAAAAAAAAATCCATGAGGAGTATGTCACACTAGAGACCAACATTCTTTCTCTCAAGAAATTCAACACAGTCATCTTGAGACAGATTTCTGTTTCTTTCTTTTTCCTTTTTTGTTTTTGAGATGGAGTCTCGCCCTGTTGCCCAGGCTGGAGTACAGTGGCGCGATCTCTACTCACTGCAAGCTCCACCTCCCAGGTTCACACCATTCTCCTGCCTCAGCCTCCCAAGTAGCTGGGACTACAGGCGCCCACCACCACACCCGGCTAATTTTTTGTATTGTTTAGTAGAGATGGGGTTTCACCGTGCTAGCCAGGATGGTCTCGATCTCCTGATCTCATGATCCGCCATCCTCGGCCTCCTAAAGTGCTGGGATTACAGGCGTGAGCCACCATACCCAGCCCTTTATTTTTTCCTTTCTTTCTTTTTTGAGATGGAGTCTCGCTCAGTCGCCCAGGCTGGAGTGCAGTGGCGTGATCTTGGCTCACTTCAACCTCTGCCTCCCAGATTCAAACGATTATCTTGCTTCCACCTTCCACTTAGCTGGGATTACAGGTGTGTACCACCATGCTGGCTTATTTTGTATTTTTAGTAGAAACAGGGTTTCATCGTGTTGGTCAGGCTGGTCTCGAACTCCTGACCTCAAGTGATCCACCCGCCTTGGCCTCCCAAAGTGCTGGGATTACAGGCGCGAGCCACCGCACCAGGCCTTCTTTTCTTTTCTTTTCTTTTCCTTTCTTTTTTGCTTTTCTTTTATTAAACTATTAAGCTCTGTGGCCAAGCTGGAGTGCTGGAGTGCAGTGGCATGATCTCAGCTCACTGCAATCTCCACCTCCCGGGTCCAAGGGATTCTCCTGCCTCAGCCTCCCAAGTAGCTGGGACTACAGGTGTACGACAACATGTGCAGCTAATTTTTGTATTTTTAGTAGAGACGGGGTTTCACCATGTTGGCCAGGATGGTCTCGATCTCCTGACCTCGTGTTCCAACCACCTCGGCCTCCCAAAGTGCTGCGATTACAGGCGTGAGCCATCGCGCCCGGCCTGTTTTCTTTTTTTTGAGATAGGTTATCGTCCTGTCACCCCTGCTACAGTGTAGTGGCGCAATCTTGGCTCACTGCAGCCTCGACCTCCCAGACTCAGATGATCCTCCCACCTCAGCCTCCCTAGTAGCTAGGACTACAGGTGCATGCCACCACGCCTGGCTAATTTTTTATATTTTTAGTAGAGATGGGTTTCTGTCATGTTGCCCAGGCTGGTCTCAAACTCCTGGGCTCAAACAATCCTCTCACTTTGGCCTCCCACAGTGCTGGGATCATAGGCACGAGTCACGGTGCCCAGCCTGGAATCTCATATTAGATTTTTAAAAGCCTTCTGGAGGTTAGGAATCAAGTCAAGAACTTGAGACCAGATTTCACCTGTGGTATCTATAAATTTGGGTGAATTCCTTTCTTCTCAAGGTTCCATGAATATCTTAAGGGTTCTGCCAAGAAGTGACCTTGTGACTTACCTGGGCAAGTAATCCACCTGCCTCAGCCTCCCAAAGTGCTGGGATTACAGGCATGAGCCACCGCACGCCTGGGCAATAACACTGACTAATGAGACCAGGCTTGTTTTGTAAACAAGAATAAGGCTGGGATCCCTGTAAGCAAGGTACCAGGCCAGTTTTCTCACGAGGGCTTTTTTAGCATTTGGTACATAAAGTCAACCTTAGCTCCTTAAAACTATTTGGTCATACCTCATTCTCTGTCTCAAAAAAAAAAAAAAGGGAACAGGATGTGGTCATCACCCCCAAGGTCTCATAGTGTAGTAAGAGACAGACATCGAGATCCAGGAGCACAAGAAGGGAAGATAATTTCTATCAGAAGAAGGGGTTGGGAATCTGAGAAGTCTTCACAGAGGAGATGACATTAGAGTTGGGATTTGAAAGATGAGTAGAAGTTATCCCAGTGAAGAGTGGGGAGGGCATTCCAGGTAGAGGGACACATGAGCAAAGGCATTCAGATGTAAATGTCTGTGACATGGTTGGGGATGACTAACAGTTCAGTGCAGCTAAACTGCAGGCTGCTAGGGGCTAGACTGTGAAGGGACTCCTTTAGCCATGTTCAGGAGTTTGGACTTTATTCTGTAATCTAGATAATGGGAGCCTTCAGAGATTTTTTTAAGCTGGATTGATCACATGTCCGGAATTGGAAGGGTAAAATTGCAAGTGGGGAGACAATTTGAGACACTTTCATAATTGTCTGAGCAGGAGGGGATGAGGGCCTGTTCTAAGCCAGTGAAAAGATGCTGGGGGAGAGTGAAGTAGAAGTAGAAATAGAGAAGTAAGGGAGGTGATCTGATTTAGGAAATAAAGATAATGACTTGATTTTTAGATCGATTATAGTGAAACTATTAAGCTCTCAGGCTGTGGAATCAGGAAGAATCTTGACTACATGACACCCCAGTTATGTGACCTTGGACATTATTTAACATCTCTGGGCTGAGTGCTGTGGCTCATGCCTGTAATCCCAGCATTCTGGGAGGCTGAGGCGGGCGGATCACTTGAGCCCAGGAATTCGAGACCAGCCATAGGCAATATGGTGAAACCCCACCTTTACAAACAATAGAAAAATTAGCCATGCATGGTGGCAGGCACCTGTAGTCCCAGCTACTCAGAAGGCTAAGATGGGTGGATCACTTGAGTCCTGGAGACGGAGGTTGCAGTGAGCCAAGCTTACGCCACTGCACTCCAGCCTGGGCAACAGAGCAAGACTCTGTTTCGAAAAAAGAAAAAATCTCTGACCCTCAGCTTCCTCATCGACAAAGTGGGGATAATAAAATACCTACCTTGTAGGATTGTTATAGGATGTAAAGGAGATAACATATGTGATATGCTTAGTACAGGACTCACAATTAAGTACTGAGTGTTAGCTATTATCATTAGTATTATTAATTTTACTGCAAGCTAAATTTAATAATTTAAATAATACCATTTAATTTAATACTATTTAAATTTAAATAATACTATTATCATTAGTATTACCATTCTACTGCAAGCTCAATTTCAGTGACTGGTGGAAATGTCCAATAGACAGTTGGAAATGTGAACTGAGGTGCGAAAGGAAGGTATAAACCAGAGATTTCTGATCCACCTTGTAGAGATAACAGTTGCTATAGGAGTGTGACTAAGTATCTGTGGAGGGCAGAGAATGAAATTTTATTTTTTTTTTTTTTGAAGCGGAGTTATGCTCTTGTTGCCCAGGCTGGAGTGCAGTGGTACGATCTCAGCTCACCGCAACCTCCACCTCCCAGGTTAAAGTGGTTCTCCTGCCTCAGCCTCCCAAGTAGCTAGGATTACAGGCATGCGCCACCACGCCCGGCTAATTTTGTATTTTTAGTAGAGACGGGGTTTCTCCATGTTGGTCAGGCTGATCTCAAACTCCCGATCTCAGGTCCTCCACTCGCCTTGGCCTCCCCAAGTGCTAGGATTACAGTCGTGAGCCACCACGCCCAGCCAGAGAACGGAATTTTACAGAATGTTCACATTTAGAGATGGTAGGAGAAAGGTCATAGAAAATTAGTGGCTTGAGAGGGAGGGGTCCTTACCTTGGAGAGGATCTTTAAATTGCTAATCAGTGGCTTCATTTAAGTCCACAGTCTCTGATACCTCTGCAGCATTGGATGCAAGTGACCTCTTAAAGCCTCCTTTCAGAATCTCTCTTCAGTTTCCATGGTGTTCTGTACACTTCGATCTTCTGTGATTATGCATAGATGTCACAGCTGAGAGCCTTATAGAGCTTACTTACTCCAGCCCCCTCATTTTACAAATGAGGAGACTAAAGAGTCAGAAAATGGAAGTAGCTTGTTCAAGGCTCACAGTCAGTTGTTCCTTCCTTGTCTTCCCCCCACCAGCTTTTCTCACTTCCCATGGTTCTTCGCTCTTTCCTCTCATATACTCATTTCCTCTTTCGATAAACTCATCTGTCTGCATAGCTTCTAGTGTTGCTTTCAGGCTTTTGGTTGCCAAATCGAAATCTCTCCCACCCTTGCCTCTCTTCAGAGCTGCTATCCCACCCTTTGTACAGTCAGCTAGATGTTCCACTAACACCTCACACCCAGCATGTCTGCACATCATCTTTCCCCATACAACTAGCTTCCCTCTTTGACTCCACTATCCAATTAATGGCACCTCCACTTTCCTAGTTAATCCTTTACCAAGTCTGGTCAGTTAGTCCTACATAAAGCCCCATGCAGTGTAGTCATTAAGCACATTCCAGCTATAGGAAACCTTAAAGGTATTTATTTCTCCCAGCTTTGCCTTTTTCTTTCTCTTTCTTTCTTTCTTTTTTCTTTTTTCTTTTTTTCTGAGACAGAATTTTGCTCTCGTTGCCCAGGCTGGAGAGCAATGGCGCGATCTTGGCACACCGCAACCTCTGCCTCCCAGGTTCAAGCAATTTTTCTGCCTCACCCTCCTGAGTAGCTGGGATTACAGGTGCGTGCCACTACGCCTGGCTAATTTTTGTATTTTTAGTAGAAATGGGGTTTCGCTATGTTGGCCAGGCTGGTCTTAAACTCCTGACCTCAGGTGATTCACATGCCTCGGTCTCCCAAAGTGCTGGGATTACAGGCGTGAGCCACCATGCCGGGCCAGCTTTGCCTTTTTTGAAAGAAAAAATTGAGTCTGTGGGAGGCAAGGCAATATAGCCTGTGAATGGAAGTCAAGACTAGAACCCAGGGGCCAGACATAGTGGCTCACGCCTGTAATCCCAACACTTTGGGAGGCCGAGGTGGGCAGATCACCTGAGGTCAAGAGTTCAAGACTAGCCTGGCCAACATGGCAAAACCTCGTCTCTTCTAAAAACACAAAAATTAGCCAGGCATGGTGGTGGGCGCCTGTAGTCCCAGCTACTTAGGAGGCAGAGGCAGGAGAATTGCTTGAACCTGGGAGGTGGAGGTTGCAGTGAGCGGAGGTCACGCCACTGCACTCCAGCCTGGGTGACAGAGTGAGACTCTGTCTCAAAAAAAAAAAAAAGACTAGAACTCAGGGATATTGGAAACCCCGTCCAATGTACTTTGTACCACACCACATTGCCTCTTGCAATCTTATTAGATTCGTCACTTCCTTTTCATCATTATTGCCACCTCCCTAGATTAAACCTTCATAATCTCATGCCTAGATTGTTGACACGGCCTCCTACCTACCTTTGCAGCCTCCAGCCTACCTAGTCCCCAGTGCATCCTGCCACGTTAATCACCCTAAAGCATTGTTTCCACCTTGTCTTTCTCACTGAAAAGCTTTTAGTGGTTCCTCACTGCCTACAAAATAAAAAATAAAATTCAAATTTCCAAGCCAGGCACTAAAACTCCTCCAAAATCTGGTGCCAGCCCACCTTTCCATGCCTCATTACCCACACTACCCTTTTATACCCTATGGCCCAGCCATATCCAATACCCTGTGTTCCTTGAACAGCTTATACACTTTCATGCCCTGTTGCCTTTTTACACACTGTCCTCTCAACTTCAAGCGTTCTTCCTTTGATTTTCTCCTGATCCAATGTCTACTACTCACCTTCCAAGGCCCAACTCAAACGTCCTAGTGCATGAAATCATTTCAGATTCCCCTAGTCAGAATTAATCTCTGTGAAAACATGTGTGACAAGACTTCCTGTCATAGGTGTTCAGTAAATGTGACTTCCCATCCTCCTTCCCCTTTTCACCTGTATTCCCATAACGTATTGCTAATACCTCTGTTTAACACTGATTTCACTTACCTTGTAGTAGAGCTACTTATTTAAACAACCAATGAGACTCATCTCATTCATTTTGCATCCTCCACAGCCCCTAACAGAGTTCCTGGTACACGATAGGTACCAGGAACTTAACAAACATTTATTGAAATGAAATCTGTGGTGCCAAGTTTCATTAGTAATTCAGCAATACCCACTCCTGTTTCTGAACATGAAGTGATATGTTGAGAGAAGAGAATCTGGGAAACCTTTTGGAAAATCGCCAACAATTTGCTTCAGAGCAGCTTCAGTAACTTGCAACCTGACTGTTTGCTTGAGGATGATGAGGTATGAGGTAGGAAGGGTGACAACTCAAGTAAGGTTCTTGTCCACGCATTCTTTTTTTTTTTTTTTTTTTTTGTACAGAGTTTCTCTCTTGTTGCCCAGGCTAGAGTGCAATGGTGCGATCTCAGCTCATCGCAACCTCCACCTCCCTGATTCAAGTGACTCTCCTGCTTCAGCCTCCCGAGTAGCTAAAATTACAGGCATGTGCCACCATACCAGCTAATTTTGTATTGTTAGTAGAGATGAGGTTTCTCCATGTTGGTCAGGCTGGTCTCAAACTCCCGACCTCAGGTGATCCACCCGCCTTGGCCTCCCAAATGCTGGGATTACAGGCATGAGCCACCAAGCCTGGCCTGTCCACGCTTTATTTATTTATTTATTTATTTAGAGACAGAGTCTCACTCTGTCGGCCAGGCTGGAGTTCAGTGGCGTGATCTCAGCTCACTGCAACCTCCATCTCCCAGGCTCAAGCAATTCTCCTGCCTCAGCCTCCCAGGTAGCTGGGATTACAGGCATGTGCCACCACACCCGGCTAATTTTTGTATTTTTAGTAGAGACGGGGTTTCACTGTGTTAGCCAAGGTGGTCTCGAACTCCTAACCTCAGGTAATCTGCCCGCCTCGGCCTCCCAAAGTGATGGGATTACAGGCATGAACCACCAAGCGTGGCCTGTCCATGCATTCTTTAAAATCAGCTGAGGTCCAACTGAGCACGGTGGCTTACGCCTGTAATATCAGCATTTTGGGAGGCCAAGGCAGGAGGAACATGAGGCCAGGCGACCGAGATCATCCTGGCCAACATAGTGAAACCGTGTCTCTACTAAAAATACAAGAGTTAGCTGGGCGTGGTGGTGCGTGCCTGTAGTCCCAGCTACTCGGGAGGCTGAGGCAGGAGAATCACTTGAATCTGGAAGGCAGAGGTTGCAGTGAGCTGATATTGTGCCACTGCACTCCAGCCTGGCGACAGAGTGAGACTCCATCTCAAAAATAAATAGATAAATAAAATAAAATAAAATAAAATAAAATAAGCCTTAAGTCAATGCAGGCCCATCATCCCAAACCAGTGGGTTACAAGTAGCTGGAGAGAGCAGTGACTGGTGCTGAAGAGGTGAGGAAGTGGAAGCAGAAGCTCCTTCGAGCCATTTGGAAAAAGAGGCTACCATGATCCAGAAGTTAATCTTTCCCTGGAAAGGAATTCTTGACCTTGGAAGAGTGGGTAACCATGATGGATGATGCAGGCCAAGTAGGTTGGCATGTGTGACACACCTTTATGGTCTCTCCAGGCCATACTGGACACAGCTTTTATAATAGCTAAGGCTGCTGTGCAGATCATTCCAATTATGGAAGTGCTGCCTGAAATGTGGCCAAGATAAAAAGATGACTGGATTCTCATGCTGACAGCTGAAGGATAGCTTGAAGGCCTCAAGTCATTTCTTTGTTGATCACCTTCATTCATTCATTCATTCATTCAATCATCATCAAACATATTCTAAACACCTATTATGTGCGAGGCACATAGGTGCTAATACAGAGATGAATGGTTCCCTGTCCTTAAAAAGTATTTTGTCTAGGCCAGGTGCAGGAGCTCATTCCTGTAATCCCAGCACTTTGGGAGGCTGAGGCGGATGAATCATTTGAGGTCAGGAGTTTGAGACCAGCCTGGCCAATGTGTTGAAACCCTGTCTCTACTAAAAATACAAAAATTAGCCGGGTTTGCTGGCACATGCCTGTAATCCCAGCTACTGGGGAGGACGCTGAGGCAGGAGAATTGCTTGAGCCCAGGAGGTGGAGGTTACAGTGAGCCAAGATTGCGCCATTGCACTCCAGCCTGAGCGACAGAGCCAGACCCTGTCAGAAGAAAGAAAGAAAGAGAGAGAGAGAGAAAGAAAGAAAGAAAGAAAGAAGGAAGGAAGGAAGAGGAGGAAGGAAGAAGGAAGGAAGAAGGAAGAAGGAAGGAAGGAGAAGGAAGAAGGGAAGGAAGGAAAGAAAGAGGGAAAAGAAGGAAGGAAGGAAAGAAGGAAAAGGGAAGAAGGAAGGAAGGAAAGGAAAGAGAAAGGAAGGAAGGAAGGAAGGAAGGAAGGAAGGAAGGAAGGAAAGGAGGAAGGAAAGGAAGGAAGGAAGGAGGAAGGGAAGGTGAAGGAAGGCCGAGAGGGAAAGGGAAGGGAATGGACGGAGAAAAAGAAAAAGAAAAAGAAACCGGCCGGTGGCTCATGCCTGTACTCACAGCACTTGGGAGGCCCGAGGCGGGTGAATCACCTCAGATAGGAGTTTTGAACCAGCCCTGTGCAACGGTATGAAATCCCATCTCCACTAAAATTACAAAACTAGCCGGACGTGTTGGTTGCACCACCTGTAATCCCAGCTACTTGGGAGGCTGAGGCAGGAGAATCACTTTGGAGCCCGGGGGGCAGGTTGCAATGAGCCGAGATGGCAACAGCTGCACTCCAGCCTGGCAACAGAGCAAGAGCTCTGTCTCAAAATAATAATAATGTCTCTGGATGACAATTTTATTTAAAAGCATATATAGGGGCAGGGCCAGGTGGCTAAGCCTGTAATCCCAGTACTGGGAGGCCGAGATGGGCTGATCACGAGGTCAGGAGATCGGAGACCATCCTGCTAACACGGTGAAACCCCGTCCTCTAACAAAAAATACAAAAAACTAAGCCAGGCGAGGTGGCGGCGCTGTGGTCCAGTACTCGGGAGGCGAGGCAGGAGAATGGCGTAAACCCGGTGAGGCGGAGCTGTCAGTGAGCCGAGATCCGGCCACTGCACTCCAGCCTGGGTGGACAGAGCTAGACTCCGTCTCAAAAAAAAAAAAAAAAAAAAAAAGCATACATATATCTATATAGATATAGATGATATATTCTTATTGGAAAATAATTTAAGGGGCTGGGCACAGTGCTACTCCTGTAAGCCTCCAGACAATTTGGAGTCAAGGTGGAAGGATTACTTTGGAGCCCAGGAATTAGACCAGCCTGGGCAACAAGGTGAGACACTACCTCTACAAAAAATTTAAAATTACCGGGGTATGGTGGTGCGTGCCTGTGGGTCTCAGGTACTCAGGGGCTGAGTATGGAGGATCAATTAAAGCCAGGGAGGTTGAGGCTGTAGTGGCTGTGATCGTGCAACTGCACTCCAGGGGACCAGAACGGATTGTCTCAAAAAAAAAAAAAAAAGAAAAAAAGAAAAAAAAAGAAAATGACTTTAAGGTTCACATCTGTAGTAATGTTTTTTGTTTTTTTGGGATTTTTTTTTTTATTTATTTATTTTCTTTTTTTTTTGGATGGAAGTCTCGCTCTCCCCCTTCCCAGGCTGGAGTCCGCAGTGGCGTGATCTCAGCTCACTGCAACCTCTGCCTCCCGGAGCTCAGCATTTTTTTTCTTTTTTTTTTTTTTTTTTTTTTTTGGAGACAGAGTCTTGCTCTGTCGCCCAGGCTGGAGTGCAGTGGCAGTGATCTCACCTCACTGCAAGCTCTGCCTCCCGGGTTCACGCCATTCTCCTGCCTCAGCCTCCCAAGTAGCTGGGACTACAGGCACCCGCCACCATACCCGGCTAATTTTTTTTATTTTATTTTAGTAGAGATGGGGTTTCACTGTGTTAGCCAGGATGGTCTCGATCTCCTGACCTCGTGATCTGCCCACCTCGGCCTCCCAAAGTGCCGGGATTACAGGCGTGAACCACTGCGCCTGGCCACTCAAGCGATTCTTGCGCCTCAGCCTCCAGAGTAGCTGGGATTACATGCATGCACCACCATGCCCGGCTAATTTCTGTACTTTTAGTGGAGACAGGGTTTCATCATTTTGGCCAGGCTGGTCTCAAACTCCTGGCCTCAAGAGATCTGCCTGCCTCGGCCTCCCAAAGTGCAAGGATTACAGGCTTGAGCCACTGTGCCCGGTGACTATCTTTATTTTCACCCTTATGGTTTTGTTTTTTCTTTTTTTTTTTTTTTTTTGAGAAAGAGTCTCACTCTGTTCCCCAGGCTGGAGTACAATGGCACAATCTTGGCTCACTGCAACCTCTACCTCCTGGGTTCAAGCGATTCTCCTGCCTCAGCCTCCAGAGTAGCTAGAATTACAGGTGTGTGCCACCACACCCAGCTAATTTTTCTACTTTTAGTAGAGATGGGGGCTTCACCATGTTGGCCAGGCTGGTCTCGAACCCCTGACCTCAGGTGATCTGCCTGCCTCAGCCTCCCAAAGTGCTAGGATTACAGGCATGAGCCACCATACCCGGCTGATTTTCCTTTTTTAATTTTCAGTTTCTTATTTTATTATAAACCATTATTTCTTCTTTATTTTCGTTATGTTTTAACTTTTATTTTTAAGTTCAGAGGTACATGTGCAGGTTGTTACACAGGTAAACTTGTGTTATGGGGGTTTGCTGTACACATTAAACCTAGTACCCATTCGTTATTGTTCCTGATCCTTTCCCTCCTCCCACTCTCTGCCCTCCAATAGGCCCCAGTATGTGTTTTTCCCCTCTCTGTGTCCATGTGATTTTCTTTGTACTTCTCAGTTTTTCTGTAAAGAACAGGCATTACATCAGCGCATGGTGGCTCACGCCTGTAATCCCAGCACTTTGGGAGGCCAAGGCAGGTGGATTGCTTGAGCTGAGGAGTTCGAGACCAGCCTGGGCAACACAGTGAAACCCTGTCTCTACCAAAGTACAAAAAATTAGCCGGTCATGGTGGCATGTGCCTGTAGTCTCAGCTACTTGGGAGGCTGAGGCAGAAGAACTGCTAGAACCCAGGAGGCAGAGGTTGCAGTGAGCCAAGATCACGTCACTGCACTCCAGACTGGATGACAGGGCGAGACTCCGTCTCTGGGGGAAAAAAAAAGGAGAAAAATAAAAGGATGAAATGTTTGATGAAGGTGGGAGTGGTCAACCGTATCAAACACCTCAAAGAAGTGCAGTGAGGCTAGTCCTGAAGGGTGTCCATTGGATTCAGCAACAAGGTGACTTTGGCGAAAACCATTTAAATGAAATAGGGAGTGGTGGAGGAAGCCAGGTTGGAGGGGAATTGAAGAGTAAATAGGAAATGAAGAAGTGTAGACAGCAAATATAGAGTTGTCATTGAGGCCAGGTGCAGTGGCTCATGCCTGTAATCCCAGAATTGTGGAAGGCTGAGATGGGAAGATCACCTGAGGTCAGGAGTTCAAGACAAGCCTGGTCAACATGGCAAAACCCCATCTCTACTAAAATTTTTTTAAAATTTAAATTGGCCGGGTG
>NW_016806385.1:54157-57622 GCF_001698545.2 Rhinopithecus bieti | reverse complement strand
TTTTTGTTTTTTTGAGACGGAGTCTCAGTCTGTCGCCCAGACTGGAGTGCAGTGGTGCAATCTCGGCTCACTAAAACCTCTGCCTCTTGGGTTCAAGCGATTCTCCTGCCTCAGCCTCCTAAGTAGCTGGGACTACAGGTGCCTGCCACCACACCTGGCTAATTTTTGTATTTTTAGTAGAGACGGGATTCACCATATTGGCCAGGCTGGTCTCGAACTGCTGACCTTGTGATCTGCCCACTTCGGCCTCCCAAAATGCTGGGATTACAGGTGTGAGACACCGTGCCCCGTCAATAAGGGCTCCTTTATCAATATGTGTAGCTTATTTGCAGAAACAATATTGTTTCTCTAGGAATAAGCCAAACCCCAGTGCATTCTATGGCCCGACCCAGCCTCAGCACTGTGAAGTGGAACGTCAGCAGTGAGAAAAAGCTGTTTACGTTCATTGGAAAGCACTAGCTCAGATTCAGAAATAAGTAACTGCTTGACATTCTGCAAAGTGCCCTCATGCTGGCAGATGCAATGCCACTGAACACCCATTTCCTAGGAGACAATGAAGTAGCTCAATTATCCTTGTCTTTTGTAGGAAGAAAACAACCAAAATGGAGGAACCTTCAGAGAGCCTTCAGAAGCGTCTTCAAAGCCCTTGCTTTATATCTGCAGCAGGGGATCCCAAGATTGTGGAATCTTTATTCTGGATGTGTCTGCTTCTGCGATGAGCAGAGGGAGGAGGATCCTACAGGCATCCAGCTAGAAGAGCTTTTCACCTGAGGAGGTCCAGGGTGGCAAAGCCTTAGAGGAAAACTGTAGTTGTCTATCAAAGGGAAAGGCAAAGATGAAAACAAAAGGGAGGCTGGACATGGTGGCTCATGCCTGTCATCCCAGCACGTCGGGAAGCTGAGGTGAAATGATTGCTTGAGCCCAGGGATTTGAGACCAGCCTGGGTAGCATGGCAAGACCCCCTCTCTACAAAAATAAAATAAAAAATTAGCTGGACATAGTGGCATGCACCTGTGGTCCCAGCTACTCAGAAGGCTAAGGTGGGAGGATTGATTGAGCCCAGGAGGTCGAGGCTGCAGTGAGCTGTATTCAGGCCACTGCACTCCAGCGGGGTGACAGAGTGAGATGTCCTCTCCAAAAAAAAAGAAAAAGAAAAAGAAAAAAAGAAAAGGAAAGAAAGAAAAGAAAAAGTGGCTTCCGCCTGTAATCCCCAACATTTTGAGATGCCAAGGCAGGTGGATGGCTGTGGCTCAGGAGTTTGAGACCAGCCTAGCCAACATGGTGAAACCAGATCTCTACTGAAAATACAAAAATCATCTGAGTGTGGTGGCGCCCACCTGTAGCCCCAGCTACTCAGGAGGCTGCGATGGAAGTGCCACTGCACTCCAGCCTGGATGACAGAGCAAGACCCTGTCTCAAAAAGACAAAGAAAAAAAAAAAAAGAAATAGGAAGACAAAATATTTGGCCGGAAGACTTGGGAGCAAGATTGTTCTGTTCAGGTGCAAGACACAAATTAAGACCAGGCACAGTGGCTCATGCCTGTAATCTCAGCAATTTGGGAAGCAGAGGTGGGAGGATCACTTGAGCCAAGGAGTTTGAAACCAGCCTGGCCAATTTGGTTGACATAGCAAGACCTCATCTTCAAACAAACAAACAAACAAAAAACAGATTGAGGAGAGTAGGTTAGTTAGAAGACGAATGTAGGGTCCTGAGTCAGGCACCAGAGGGGAGAAAAAAGATGGATGTAAAGAATGAAGGGTGGGGTGCGGTGGCTCACACCTGTGATCCCAGCATTTTGGGAGGTTGAGGTGGGCAGATCACCTGAGGTCAGGAGTTCAAGACCAGCCTGGCCAACATGGTGAAACCTCGTCTCTACAAAAATTAGCTGGGCTTGATGGTGGATGCCTATAATCCCAGCTACTCTGGAGACTGAGGCAGAAGAATCACTTGAACCTGGGAGGCGGAGGTTGCAGCAAGCTGAGATCGTGCGATTGCACGCCAGCCTGGGTGACAGAGGGAGACTCCATCTCAAAAAAAAAAAAAGAATGCAGATGGGCCAGGCTCAGTGGCTCACGCCTGTAATCTCAGCACTTTGGGAGGCCAAGGCAGGAGGATCACTTGAGCCCAAGAAGTCAAGGCTGCAGTGAGCCATGATTGCTGCACCACTGTACTCCAGCCTGGGTGACAAAATGAGACCCTGTCTCAAAAACAAAAACAAAAAAGAATGAAGATGTATTGGAGCTCCGGTTTTTTTTTTGTTGTTGTTGTTTGTTTGTTTTTTAAGATGGAGCCTTGCTCTATTGCCAGGCTGGAGTGCAGTGGCGCGATGTCGGCTCACTGCAACCTCTGCCTCCCGGGTTCAAGTGATTCTCCTGCCTCAGCCTCCCAAGTAGCTGGGACTACACGCGTGCACCACCACGCCCAGCTAAGTTTTGTGTTTTTAGTAGAGACAGGGTTTCACCATGTTGGCCAGGATGGTCTCGATCTCTTGACCTTGTGATCCACCCGCCTCGGCCTCCCAAAGTGCTGGGATTATAGGCGTGAGCCACTGCGCCCTGTTTCAACTTTGCTTTTGTTCTCCACTCCAAATTGTCCTTAGAGTAAATGGTATATGTCTAACTCTCAAGTGAATTGGGGCACTATCTGGTACAATTCTTCAGAAACCTCCTTGGAAAAATACTGATAGCTCCCTCTAGTTGGCTTCTTCAAAGAATATGAATTCCTGGGGCATAGATTCATTCATATAATCATGTGGCCTTTTGAAAAGGATTTGTGAAAAATAATACCAATTATGAGTACAAGACCACTTCCATGTTTCCCTTGCACCTCTCACTGGGAACAGTTTGCATGATCTTCCACAGCCTGAGCTGGAGTGGGGATTTGAGAAATGTTCTGCAGCTTCTCAGGGTTAGCCATCTCCTTAAGCCTATGGACCCATTTGGGAAGAGTTTTTGCCTGTGTGTCATAAACAACATTTATATTGGAAGCTGTCCCTTTGATTTCTGAGTCATACAGCAATGCTGTCTCATTGATCAAAGCCATACAAAATGCCACATTTGTTCAGTAATGAGACACAGGGACGGGCTGGATGAGGGACTCCACATGCGAGGCTGTGCTGCTGCCTGGCATCCCAGAAAGCCTCAAGATTGCCGTTGCTGAGGCAGCTGCCACAACTCCCTGATGTAATGAGCAGAGCTCTCACCAGGCTGCCGATTCTGTTTATAAGGCCTAAGCTCTGAACTATGACAATGTCGGTAGTAAGATGCGCTTTTAAATAATGTGATCGGTTTGCTCCATCAACTCTCTTGGTCTTTGGTGGAACAGGAATGAGGAAAGCCCTTGTTTGGGCTGATGTTTGAGCCATGCTGGAGACAGCAGGCTTGTGTTTAGGGTCTCTTACCTGTCACAAGATTTAATGAAGATTTCCTTGAGTGAATATCAGGAAATAAGCAGGCTGATTTTTT
>NW_016806385.1:46120-52685 GCF_001698545.2 Rhinopithecus bieti | reverse complement strand
CTGCCACCAAACCCGGCTAATTTTTTGTATTTTTAGTAGAGACGGGGTTTCACCGTGTTAGCCAGGATGGTCTCGATCTCCTGACCTCGTGATCTGCCCGCCTCGGCCTCCCAAAGTTCTGGGATTACAGGCTTGAGCCACCATGCCTGGCCTGCTCTCCCTCTTTTCCCTCCCTTCTCTCTCTTTGCCTTTCCTCTCTTTAGCAGCCGCACACCATCCAGAAGATGGGCTCAAGTAACAGTCAACAGGCAGCAGACAGGTCAATTCTAGCAACAGTGTATTTTATACAGCTACAAAGTATCCAAATAGACTTTCTATAGTTTAGAACTATAAGCACCACAAAGAAATCCTGCCAGAGCTCCAAGGAACAATGAGTACACACTAATATTAACCTGTAGTTTCCCTTCCTATGAACTCCGCTATGTATAGGAGCTCTCTCTTCTGGTCAAACAGGTCTGCCTACAGTTCCCCAAACACAGCTCACAGCTTCCTGTCACCTGAAATGTTTGTCCCTCCATCTCCTTTATGACCCACATCCAACTCTGCCTTTCTGTTAAACCTACCCTTTTCTTCTGCATCTGAACTTCTGGCATCTCATATCTGCATATGGCATTTAGGAGAAACTCCCTTGTAGTTACTCAGGTGAGTGTCTCATCTGTCCTGTTAGCTTAGAATCTCCTGGAGTCAGGGACCACCTCTAACTCAGATTCTCAGTGGGACCCTGTAGAGCTCATCAGCTGTGACATAGTGGTCAAGTGAACAAGTTCTGGAGCCAGACTGCCTGGGTTCAAATCCAGCTTTGTTACTTACCAGTAGCCAGCTAACCTCAATTATGTCACTTAACCTCTGTGTGCCTTAATTCCCCTGTAACATGAGAATATTAATAGGGCCTACTTTGTAGGGTTATTTTGAAAATCAAACAAAGTAATACAAAACACTTTGAACATTGCCTTTTATGCATTCAGTACTCGGGAAACGGCAGTCCTCTTTATCCACTACAACTTGTACTCTCAGAGGGAAGAATAGTGTTCAGCCTGTCCCCCACCCACCATGATGTCCAGCTCAGTTTTGCCTTTCACCAAGTTTACCAGGCACAACTAAAGGATTCCCTATCTGGCTTTAAATGTCCTCCATACTCTAAGCCTCTTAACTGACTGACAGTTTCCTCCACAGCCCCTCAACACAGTCCTGCCTCCTTACTGGCTCCCAGATATGCCTTGCTCCTTCCTACTCTGTGCCTTCACTCACACTGTTCCTCCTCTCTGGAATGCTAACCCTGTCCTTCCCCTTCCAACTCCTACCTGTCTTTTACATCTCCACTCAAACCTCACCTCCTCTAGGAAGCCTTCCCTGATTACTTCAGTTTACTCTCATCATTCCCTTCTCTGGACTCTCTCAGGAATCAAAGTTAGAACCACACGATTGAATACGCACTGATATTTTTCACAGCAATTTATTGGGTCTTGGTCCCCTCTCCTCCAGAAGTTCGGCAGGGCATGATAGCTCACACCTGTAATCCCAGTGCTTTGGGAGGCTGAGGTGGGCGGATCACTGGAGCCCAGGAGTTCAAGACCAGCCTGGCCAACATGGCGAAACCCCATCTCTACTAAAAATAGAAAAATTAGCCAGGCGCCTGTAATCCCAGCTACTTGGGAGGCTGAGGCAGAAGAATCGCTTGAACCCGGGAGGCGGAGGTTGCAGTGAGCCAACATTGCGCCATTGCACTCTAGCCTGGGTGACAGAGTGAGACTGCAACTCAAAAAAAAGAAGTTGATAAATCTCTTATGAACAGTTGAGATGTTTTCACCTCCTTTGCCACCTGTACCCAGCACGTAGCCCTTTGTTGGGTTCCTAGTAGGTGTCCAATACTCATGGACTGATGTATCCATATGCCCAGGTTTGGCTAAGGAAAGCTGAGGCCCTGACTCCCTTTCTAGCAGTGAGCTCAAGCTGGAGTGAGGAACAGAAGGCAGGGGCCAGTTTCTCTGCTAACTTCCCTTATTTCTCCACTGCCATTCAGGCCACAGAACCCAGCAGGGTCTTCAGGTAAGCCGTCAGTGGTGCAGACCTTGAAACTAGACTGATCCCTCAGTTAATGGCTGACATTCTCTGTTTACTTTAATGATTGCCAAGATTCATTGCTGCACATGATACACTTTGCAGTTCAACTGCCTTGGCCTTGAGGGTAGAAAGCAATTTCTGAGGTTTTAGGGTTCTGGGATAGGATTAGAAATACTTTGGTCCGTCCCCAGCCACTCAGGATGTGGACAATAAGCAAGTGGCCGAAGGGCACCCTGGTACTGCCATATGGGTGGGAAGCACTGCCAGCTCCCATCTTGACCTCAGGTGCCAGCAGGCATCACCCATGGCTTTTCCTCCCCGTTGTCATATAATGTGTTTATTTATTTATACTTTTGTAGAGATGAGGTCTTACTATGTTACCCAGGCTGGTCTCAAACTCCTGGCTTCAAGTGACCCTCCTGCCTTGGCCAAAGTGCTGGGATTACAGGCATGAGCCACCATGCCTGGCCCTGTCATATAGTTTCAGAGGCTGGGAGCTAGAAGGGTTGACCAGGATGGCAGCCTGTATAGGATCCATCTCTGCAGCTTGCCTACACTGTGGATCTACCTAAGGCTAGGGCATGGGGAAGCCTGAGGGATGCTGAGGAGCACAGGTCCAGCTCAGTCTCCCAGAGAGACTAAACATGGGTGGGTGACAACGATGCCTCTCTTCCTCTGGGACAAGGCAGTGACTCCAGGCTATGTGATCTGTCTCTCCAAACTCATAGGGCGCTCAGAGGATCAATCGTGTTTAATGACTGTATGTGGGAGGAGGTGGGGCTGGTTAATGTTTGTCTGGTTCCTCTTGGGCTGTGGGCCATTTCTGGCTCTGGCCCTGAGCTCATTGTCCCTCCCCTGGGCTGGGCTGACAGTACCTGGTGGCATAGGGCAGACACACCTGCAGACATTCTCTGGGAAAGGGCAGCAGCAGCCAGGTGTGGCAGTGACAGGGAGGTGAGGAGACTGGGGCTGAGGGAGGTGGGCCAGGGAGGGCTGATGTGGCACAGGGGCCGGAAATAGGGGCCGGGTCTTGCCTTCTATTGACCTCCGCCTTCAGTCACTTAGGTCCCTTCCATGCTTCCTTCTGAAGCTGGGGTGAGGCCCCTCCTACCAGGTGCCAGGCTTGCTTGGCCTCTCTCTGCAGCCTCTTTCCAAGTTCAGTGTTGCTTCTCCTCTCACTTTTTTTCCTCCGGCCAAAGATTCCCCTTATTTCCATAGGGTCAGATTCACAGGAAGACTTGAAGGACCCCTAGGTGCAAGGTGGCCAAGTTTGTCTATCTGAGACATTTCCTGCCACACAGGGTTAGGGTTCAGTGGGAATGCTGGGCACTGCCAGGTGCTGTTTTCCTTCCTTGATTACAAGGCAAACCAGGCATGCACCCAACACGGGGCTGCGAGTGGATGAATAAAGCGTGCTCAGCGGGCTGCAGAGGGCTAGCCAACAGGGCCAAGGATTTCGGAGCGTGTGTTTCCACTTTCTTGAAGGAGGCAGACAGACTCAAGCTGAATTTGGAGTAATTGATGGTTTGGAGATTTTTTTTTTTTTTTTTTTTTTTTTTTTTTTTTTTTGAGGCAGAGTTTCACTCTTGTTGCCCAAGCTGAGATGCAATGGCGCAATCCTGGCTCACTGCAACCTCCGCCTCCTGGGTCCAAGCGATTCTCCTGCCTGAGCCTCCCGAGTAGCTGGGATTACAGGCATGCCCCACCATGCCTGGCTAATTTCGTATCTTTAGTAGAGACGGGGTTTCTCCATGTTGGTCAGGCTGGTCTCAAACTCCCGAACTCAGGTGATCTGCCCGCTTTGGCCTCCCAAAGTGCTGGGATTNTTTTTGAGGCAGAGTTTCACTCTTGTTGCCCAAGCTGAGATGCAATGGCGCAATCCTGGCTCACTGCAACCTCCGCCTCCTGGGTCCAAGCGATTCTCCTGCCTGAGCCTCCCGAGTAGCTGGGATTACAGGCATGCCCCACCATGCCTGGCTAATTTCGTATCTTTAGTAGAGACGGGGTTTCTCCATGTTGGTCAGGCTGGTCTCAAACTCCCGAACTCAGGTGATCTGCCCGCTTTGGCCTCCCAAAGTGCTGGGATTACAGGCGTGAGCCACCACGCCCGGCCAGTTTGGAGATCTAAAGGAGAGGTGTTCCCCAGCTGTTTGAAAGTTTTGCAGCTGTTGGGAATGGCACAGCAGAATGTGTAAACTTAGAAAACGAGATGAGGAGAGGAGAATACAGACAAGAGAGGTTTTAATGGAGAGAAGTATAGATTAGAATGCAGCCTGGCAATGGAAAAGGGACCCAAGCTTGGGTTGAGGGGTCAATACAATTCTTACTCTGAGCTCCAGCACTTGCTTACCACCTGTGTAGTAAGTTACTCAGCTTCTGTTAGCCTTCATTGCCTCACCTGTGAGTTGAAGACAATGGCTCCTGGCTCACGGGGTTGTTGTGAGCGTGAGAGTCTGTGAATATACATACAGGGGGCACTCCATAAATGGCAGCTGTTATAATAACCCAAGCAGAGAGCAACAGGAAGTCAGGTGGGTGATGGAAGAGTAAGGGAGTAGCGTCCAAACAATGGAGAAGGGAGCTGGCATAAGCAGAAGCTCTCCGAAAAGACTGCAGCAGAGAAGGGGAAGGAACAAATTGGAATGAGCTAGACTGGACCTGACCCAAGCCTGGCCACGGAATATGTATGGCAGGGTGGAGAGGCTAAGTCCAGTGACTGAGATACTGTAGAACCACAGGACGGAGGCAAGAGAGAGAAGCAGGGGAAGGGGAAAAGAGCTGGAGGAGTTTGGCCTTAGCCACACCAAACTGATGAAGGCAGCCAGAAATTCCTAAGTAAATCTCAAAGAAAACCCCATGTCCCTTCCTGACGAGTGACTGCCTGTGAAATGGGGGAGGGAGCATGGAGTCCCAGGCTGAATGTAACCCCAATTGTCCCAGCCCGTCCCTCTTCCCCAAACCCCAAATCACAAGGATTTTCCTGTAGTTGGAAGGATAGGGAGGAGGTGAGGGCAGAAACAGAGACAGAGACAGACTAGACGAATGTATGTGTGTGCGTGCGTGTGTGTGTGTGTGTGTGTGTGTGTGTGTGTGTGTGTGTGTGTACGTGCCAGCACACACAGGAAAGTGTATAGGTTTTTGAATAGTAGGCCTGGTCTCAGAATGCAAACTCCTTAAAGGAAGAGAGGCCGCCATAAGCAGCACTATATACAAATACTTTGAGGTAAGAAAATAAACTTGGAACTTGATTCTACCATTTAGCAGCAGTGCAATTGCTGTTGAGGCAAATTACTTAACGTCTCTGAGCCTCAACTTCCTTGTCTGAAAAATGGGGATAATATTACAGGACTGTTGTAAGGACTAAGTGAGATCACCTGATTTTGCACTGTGCTTGAGTGCTAGGGCAAATCTAAATTTGGCCAAATCTAAATTAGGGCCAGAGCCTGACAAGGCCAGAGAAGTCCTGTCTAATTAAACTTGAGAGCAAAACACACCTGCCTACAGCAACACTGAGGATATCAATACCTGGACTTTAACCCAAAGTCACAAAAACAGTTTGGATTTCAAAATCAGGTCACTCCCCTGGATGTTTTTAGAATGAAATCCTTGAGGCATTGATGTTGACATAGGGATCAGTTCTCCTTCCAAAGGGAACAGCAAAAATTGAGATCACAGCACCCAGACAAGGGTCCTTAGAGGCCCCACAGGGAGCTACTGGCTATGACTCACACCCCTGAAGGGCAGAAAAAAGAGAACAGCTAAGGTTTGCTTTGCAGTTTGAGAAAGCAGCCCAAGAAAGGTAAGGAAAGGAAAAGCAGACCAAATCAAGAGGCAGCAAAAAATCCTGGGACAGAAGGAGAGGGAAAGAGTTGTCAATTTTACTACAACAAAAGTACCTTAGAAAAAAAAGAGCTGGGCCAGGCACACTGGCTCACACCTGTAATTCCAGCACTTTGGGAGGCTGAGGCAGCAGGATTACCTGAGGTCAGGACTTCAAGACCAGCCTGGCCAACATGGTGAAACCCCATTTCTACTAAAAATGCAAAAATTAGCCAGACATGGTGACACGCACCTGTAATCCCAGCTACTCAGGAGGCTGAGGCAGGAGAATCGTTTGAACCCGGGAGGTGGAGGTTGCAGTGAGCCGAAATCACACCACTGCACTCCAGCCTGGGTGACAGAGTAAGACTCCATCTCAAAAAAAAAAGAAAAAGAAAGAAAAGAAAAGAAAAGAAAAGAAAGAGTTGTCAATTGATAGGAAAGGAGAGAAGGGGCTAAAAGAAAATAGGACATAGCAGTTTTGAATCTCCCTCTCTGTTCCTTCTTTTTTTTTTTAATCTCCCTGTTCCTAAAAAATACCCACAGAAAGTAAAGTTATACTTGTAGCCAAGTAGAGCTTATGGGAAAAAGTATGTGCTCTGTGAGAATCACGTGAACCTAGGAGGCAGAGCTTGCAGTGAGCCGAGATCGCACCACTGCACTTCAGCTTGGGCTACAGAGTGAG
>NW_016806385.1:42726-45111 GCF_001698545.2 Rhinopithecus bieti | reverse complement strand
TTTTAAGAGACAGAGTCTTATTCTGTCACCCAGGCTGGAGTGCAGTGGCATGATCTCGGCTCACTACAACATCTGCCTCCCGGGTTCAGGTGATTCTCCTGACTCAGCCTCCTGAGTAGCTGGAACTACAGGCCTGCACCACCACACCCAGCTAATTTTTGTATTTTTAGTAGAGACGAGGTTTCACCATGTTGGTCAGGCTGGTCTCGAACTCCTGACCTCAGGTAATCCACCAGTCTCTGCCTCCCAAAGTGCTGGGATTACAAGCGTGAGCCACTATGCCTGGCCTTTTTTTGTTTGTTTGTTTTTCTTTTCTATTTTTTTTTTGAGATGGAGTCTCGCTCTGTCACCCAGGGTGGAGTGCAGTGGCACAATCTCTGCTCACTGCAAGCTCTGCCTCCTGGATTCACGCCATTCTCCTGCCTCAGCCTCCCGAATAGCTGGGACTACAGGCACCCGCCACCATGCCTGGCTAATTTTTTGTATTTTTAGTAGAGACGGGGTTTCACCATGTTAGCCAGGATGGTTTCGATCTCCTGACCTCGTTTTCCACCCGCCTCAACCTCCCAAAGTGCTGGGATTACAGGCGTGAGCCACCGCAGCCAGCCTTTTCTTTTTTAAAATACAATAGAGACAGGGGTCTTGCTATATTGCCCATGATGGTCTCAAACTCCTGGGCTCAATCCACCCACCTCAGCCTCCCAAAGTGCTGGGATTCCAGGCGTGAGCCACTGCACCTGGCCTAGGCTTTTTGTTTTGTTTTGTTTTGTTTTCCCAAGACAGAGTCTCACTCTTTCCCCCAGGCTGGAGTTCAGTGGCAGGATCTCCACTCACTGCAACCTCTGCCTCCTGGGTTCAAGCAATTCTCCTGCCTCAGCCTCCTGAGTAGCTGGGATTACAGGTGCCCGCCACCACACCCAGCTAATTTTTAGTAGAGACGGGGTTTCACCATGTTGGTCAGGCTGGACTCGAATCCCTCAGTGATCTGCCCACCTAAGCCTCCCAAAGTGCTGGGATTGCAGGCGTGAGCCCCTGCACCCAGCTGGTTATTAATAATTCTCTGGCCACCTGTTCTAGAGTGTAACACATCTCACCACCTGAAGCATTTCTTTTTTCTTTTTTTTTTTTTTTTTTTTTTTTTTTTTTTTTTTTTTTTTTTTTTGAGACGGAGTCTCACTCTGTCACCAGGCTGGAGTGCAGTGGTGCAATCTTGGCTCACTGCAATCATCGCCTCCTGGGTTCAAGCGATTCTCCTGCCTCAGCCTCCCAAGTAGCTGGGATTACAGGTGCGTGCCACCATGCCCAGCTAATTTTTGTAATTTTAGTAGAGTCGGGGTTTCACCATGTTGGCCTCGATCTGCTGACCTCGTGATCTGCCCACCTTGGCCTCCCAAAGCGTTGGGATTACAGGCATGAGCCACCGTGCCCAGCCTCTGAAGCATTTCTTTATGGCTAGCTGTGATGCCTAGTGCAGCAGCTTTGCATGTAGAATCCTAGGCTTGGGAGAAAGGGCACCCATATCCCTGCTTCCCCATGCTGGTTGGCACATGACATGAACTCACTAAGGCTATTTATTTATTTAGTTAGATGAAGAAACCTTCTTCTGAGAAGTAATCTATGTCCTGTGGACTATCCTTTCCCCTGATTCTTTCATCCCATTTCCCAACTTTCGCAGTTGCTGTTACCCCACCCCTTTCCTCTACAGCATAGAGGACCACCCAGGGCTGAATATGAGGCTTCTTCCACAACCACTTGCTCTGCTGTGGAGCATGCATTGGGTTCAGGAAATGACTCCAGGGATCACTGCATCTCCTATGGTCCAGGCCTGCATGTCCTCCTCACATTCGGTTTCCTGCTGCTAGTATGATCTCCTTGCAACTTAATGGCAGAAGTGGCAAGAGATGGGAGAAGCCTTCTTAGCCTGCCTAAGGGATGGAGGAGAATTTCCTCCCTAGAGCAACTGGCAAGCTCCTGAAACCACAAGGTTACAATATGCACTTGGGGTTGGGGATTGGTCTCAGACAGACCCTATAGGTCAACAACTGTATCGGGGGCTGCTCAAGGTCGCTCACGCCTGTAATCCCAACACTTTGGGAGGCAAAAGTGGGAAGATTGCTTGAGCCCAGGAGTTCAAGACCAGCCTGGGCAACATAGTGAGTCCCCCATCTCTACAAAAAAAAAAAAAGAAAACTTCGCTGGGCATGGTGACACATACCTGTGGTCCCAGCTAATTGAGAGGCTGAGGTGGGAGGATCGCTGGAGCCCAGGAGGTCAAGGCTGCAGTGAGCAGTGATTGTGCCACTGCACTCTAGCCTGGGTGATATAGCCAGACCTTGTCCCCACCCTCAAAAAAAAAAAAAAAAAAAAAAAAAAAAAAAAAACCAC